>NC_041750.1:752188-1054208 GCF_004115215.2 Ornithorhynchus anatinus
GTCGCTTCACTTCTCTGGGCCTCGGTCACCTCATCTGTAAAATGGGGATTAACCGTGAGCCTCACGCGGGACGACCCGATGACCCCGGATCTACCCCGGCGCCCAGAACGGTGCTCGGCACACAGTAAGCGCTTAACGAATCCCCACATCATTATCATTAGGGTGACGCAGAATGGGAGGGGGAGATGAGGAAAAGTGGGGCTTAAGCTGGGAAGGCCTCCTGGAGGCGATGGGCCTGCTAGAAGCCTGTGAATAGTAACGATGATGATGATGGCATTTGTTAAGCGCTTACTATGTGCCAAATAAGGTCAGTATCTGTTAAGCGCTCACTGTGGGCAGAGCACTGTTCTAAGCGCTGGGGTAATCAGACTGTCCCACGTGAGGCTCACGGTCTTCGCCCCCATTTTCCAGATGAGGGAACCGAGGCCCGGAGAAGTCAAGCGATCTGCCCCAAGTCACCCGGCTAAGTGGCGGAGCCGGGATCAGAACCCACGACCTCCGACTCCCAAGCCCGGCCTCTTGCCGCTGAGCCACGCGGCCTCCCGAGCACCGTCCCGGGGGAGACGCAAGGTGATCAGGTGGTTCCACGCGGGGCTCCCGGTCTTCGGCCCCCTCTTCCAGATGAGGTGGCCGAGGCCCAGAGAAGCGAGGCGGCCTGCCCCAAGGCGCACGGCTGGCAAGTAGTGGATGGGGATTCGAACCCGCCACCTCCGACTCCCAAGCCGGCCCACCGAGCCGGGCCGCTTCCCCAAGCGGGGCAGAGTCCGTCGGGTTAGAGGGAGGAGGGCGTCCCGGGCCGGAGGCGGGACGTGGGCCGGGGGTCGACCGTCCCCGTCCCCCGGCCGTCCCCGCTCTCGCCATCCGCCGGGTCCCCGCCGTCGTCGCCGCGACCGGGGCCGTGGATCTCGGCACCGTCCCGGTCACCGCCATCGCCGTGCCCTCCCCGTCACGATGACCGCCGGCGGCCCTCCCGCCGCCGGCGCCATCCCCTCTCCCGCCAATGCGCGCGCACCCACGTCCCCGTACTACCGACGACGACGGCTGCGGTATTCGCTGAGCGCTTCCCACGTACCGAGCGCTGTGCTGAGCGCCGGGGGAGAGACGGGGCCCTCAGGGGGTCCCACGTGGGGCTCCCGGTCTTCATCCCCGTTGGACAGACGGGGGGACCCGGAGAAGCGAAGCGACTCGCCCGAGGTCACCCACCCAGCCGACGGGCGGCGGGGCCGGGATCGGAACCCACGACCTCCGGCTCCCGAGGCTCTCGCCGCCGAGCCACGCCGCTTCTCTCAAGCCACGGCGGGGCGCCGCCCGGGTCGCCCGACCTCACCGTCTGCCCCAGTGACCTCGAGCGGGGCTGGTCCCCGGGACCCTTGGCTTGCGGACAGCTTGGCCGGTTGAGGAACGAGGCCCGCGGGGCCCGGGACCCCTCAAACCTTCCCAGAGAACGTTTCCGGAACCACGGCTGGGGTAATCAAATAATATCGATCGTGGAATTTCTTCGGTGCTTACCACGGGCCAGGCGCCGTACTGGTCGCCGGGGTGGATACGAGCGAATCCGCCTGGAAACGGTCTCCACCGAGCCAAGCCTCTTCTTACGCCGTAAGCGCTCAATATTCATTCATTCATTCGGTAGCACTTATTGAGCGCCTACTATGCGCAGAGCGCTGGACTAAGCGCTTGGGATGGACCAGTCGGTACCTAGATAGAGACGGTCCCTGCCCTCCGACGGGCTTACGGTCTAATCGGGGGAGACGGACGGACGAGATCAGTAAAGATCACTGGACTCTCCTGGGCGTTTAGGACAGAGGCTGGTTGGTTGCTAATAATAATAATAATAATAATAATGATAATTACCTCTAGGTGGAAGCGAGATGGCGTTTTCAGCACCGCCTCTCCCTGGGGTCCCACACGGGGCTCACAGTCTTAATTCCCCGTTTTACAGATGAGGGAACCGAGGCACAGAGAAGTGAGGAGACTTGCCCCAGGTCACCCGGCAGAGCGGCAGAGGCGGGATTAGAACCCATGCCGCCCTCGGCCCGACCCCCGGGAGCCCCAGAGACGGGGCGTCCGCCGCGGGAGGAGACTAGGGATAAGACCCCCCCGCCTGTCCGCCCACGACCCCCCCCATCTCCAGAGGCAGGGACCGGCCCGATCCGTTGCCGACTTGTCCATTCCAAGCGCTTAGTCCAGCGCTCCGCACATAGTAAGCGCTCAATAAATACTACTGAATGAACGAATGAATCTCCAGAGGTCACGACGCCTCCCAACGGAATGTAGATAGCGATCTGTAAAATTAAGACCGTGAGCCTCAGGTGGGACAACCCGATTAGCCTCTATCTCGGCGCTTAGGACAGCGCTCTGCACACGGTAAGCGCTTAAAAAATACCAACATTATTATTATTACTATTAATCCCGGCTCTTCTCGGGGCCTCAGTTCCCCCCTCTGTCAAATGGGGACGAAGCCGGGGAGCCCCACCTAATTCCCTTCTATCTCCCCGGGCGCTTAGAACGGTGCTTGGCCCATAGCAAGCCCTTAACCAATACCAACTTTATTATTATTATTATTATTATTATTAAGTAGCGGGGCAGGGATTAGAAGCCTCGACCTCTGCCAATAATAATAATAACGTTGGTATTTGTTAAGCGCTGACTACGTGCAGAGCGCCGTTCTAAGCGCCGGGATAGATACAGGGTGATCAGGTGGTCCCACGCGAGGCTCAACCGTCTTCATCCCCGTTTTCCAGATGAGGGAACTGAGGCCCCCCCGAGAAGGGAAATGACTTGCCCACAGCCCCACAGCTGACAAGGGATTCGAACCCACGACCTCTGACTCCCAAGCCCGTTATCGACGAGCTCGTCGTGGCATGCGCCGGGTCTGACAGGAGTCTAAGCTCTTAGTACGGTGCTCTAGCCCCCGCCGTGAGCGCCCAGTAAATACCACCGACCGCTAACCTTGTTGGATCATCCATTCAATGGTCCCTACCGAGCGCCGCGTGCAGGGCACTGTACTAAGCGCTTGGGAAGTCGGAGCGCAGCGCCGCCACTGAGCCACGCCGCTTCTTCCACCGTGAGTCTGCTCAAGAGTCATTCGTTCATTCGGCAGCCTTTATTGAGCGCCTACTGTGCGCAGGGCACTGGACTAAGCGCTTGGAACGGCCCAGTCGGTAACAGAGAGAGACGGTCCCTGCCCGACGACGGGCTTACGGTCTAATCGGGGGGGACGGACGGAGGAGATCAATACAGATCACTGGCCTCTCCCGGGCGTTTAAGTACTTCAACTTCTCCGTGCCTCCGTGACCTCCTCCGGAAAATGGGGATAATAATAATAATAATAATGTTGGTATTTGTTAAGCGCTTACTATGTGCCGAGCACTGTTCTAAGCGCTGGGGTAGACATAGGGGAATCAGGTTGTCCCACGTGGGGCTCACAGTCTTAATCCCCATTTTACAGATGAGGGAACTGAGGCACGGAGAAGTTAAATGACTTGCCCACAGTCACCCAGCCGACAAGTGGCAGAGCTGGGATTCGAACTCATGAGCCCTGACTCCAAAGCCCGTGCTCTTTCCAGGGATGAAGACCGTGAGCCCCACGTGGGGCGACCCGATTCCCCTGGGTCTCCCCCAGCGCTTAGAACGGTGCTCGGCACCTAGGGAGCGCTTAACGAATACCAACATTATTATTATTGAGGCTGGTTATTAATAATGATAATATTAATAATAATAATAATAATTGCTACCTCTAGGTGGAAGCGAGATGGCGTTTTCAGCCATGGCGGGGATGATGCATCCTTGGGGGTCTCCCTCGTCTCTGCCCCCCACCCCACCCCAGTCCACCCCCCCCAAAGAGAGGAGAGGCGGGGGGGGGCAAGGGGGACCCTCCCCCCCCCGGGGCGACGAGGCCCCGGTCTCCCGCCAGGTGGCGCTGCTCCCTCATCAGTCGCCTCTCCCTGCTAATAACTGGTATTTTATTAATAATAATAATAATAATAACGGCATTTGTTAAGCGCTTACTAAGGGCCATGCACTCTTCTAAGCGCCGGGAGAGCTACAAGATCATCAGGTTGTCCCACCTGGGGCCTCACAGGAAAGAGCCCCGGCGTGGGAGCCAGAGGTCGTGGGTTCCAATCCCGGCCCCGCCACTTGTCAGCTGGGTGACCTTGGGCAAGTTCATTCGTTCATTCAGCGGTATTTACTGAGCGCTTACTATAATAATAATGATGGTGGTATTTGCTAAGCGCTTATTATGTCCGGAGCACTGTGCTAAGGGCAAGACGGACAAAAACAAGCCACCGTAATCAGGATAAACAGAATCAAGGGGATGGACACCTCATTAACAAAATAAATAGGGTCGTAAAAATATATACAAATGAGCACAGTGCTGAGGATCACTTCTCTGTGCCCCAGATACCTCATCTGTAAAATGTGGTTCAAGACTGTGAGCCCCACGTGGGACAACCTGCCGACTTTGTATCTTACCCCAGCGCTTCGAACAGCGCTTGGCACACAGTAGGCGCTTAACAAATACCACCATCATTATTCTTCTTATCCCCATTTTTCGGATGAAGTCACTGAGGCACAGAAAAGCGACCGGCCCAAAGTGGCACAGCTCGCACCCGGCGGGTGGCAGGGTCGGGATTTGAACCCGCGACCTCTGCCTCTCAAGCCCGGGCTCTTGCCACTAAGCCACGCTATAATGATAGTGTGTTTGTTAAGCGCTTACCGTGTGCCAAGCACTGTTCTCAACGCTGGGGGAGATACAGGGCTATCAGGTTGCCCCCACGTGCCCCGTACCTTTTTTAATAATGATGGTATTTAAGCGCTTACTATATTGCACAGATGAGGGAACTGAGGCCCAGAGAGGTTAAGTGACTTGCCCCAAGTCACCCGGCTAAGTGGCGGAGCCGGGATTAGAACCCACGACCTCTGACTCCCAAGCCCGGGCTCTTGCCGCTGAGCCACGCTCCTTCTCACAATCACGCGATTCATTCGGTCGTCTTTACTGAGCGCTTACTGTGGGCAGAGCACTGTACTAAGCGCTGGGGAAAGTACAGCACAGCGGTAGAGAGTGACAATCTCTGCCCACAACGAGCTCACGGACTGGGGGAGTTGGGGGAGACAGACGTCGATCCGAATAAACTTATCGATATAAAGGAAAATATATCAATATAATTATCGATATAAATACGTATATATATATATATATATATATATATATATATGTGCTGTGGGCAAGGGGAAGAGTAAAGGGAGCACGTCAGGGCAACGCAGAAGGGAGTGGGAGATGGGGAAAAGTGGGTTTTAGTCAGGGAAGGCCCCTTGGAGGAGTTGGGGCCTATTTGTTGCTGAACCGCGTACTTTCCAAGCGCTTAGTACAGTGCTCTGCACACAGTAAGCGCTCAATAAATACCATCGAATGAATGAACGTGTCCTCGGTCGAGCTCAGAAGCCCTAACTCTATGTCAAGCACAGTACTAAACGCTGGGGCAGACACCAGGAAATCATGCTGATTTCTTGATTTTCTTGATTCTGTTGAATTTGAATAGAATTCCATAGAACTCAAATGCAAACAGAATTGAATGTGAATTGAATTGGTCGAATTTCTCGATTCTATTCATTGCTATCGTCCTCGTCTGTCCGTCTCCCCCGATTAGACTGGAAGCCCGTCGAAGGGCAGGGACCGCCTCTATCTGTACCAGTTTGTCCATTCCAAGCGCTCAGTACAGTGCTCCGCACACGGTAAGCGCTCAATAAATACTATCGAATGAATGTTGGACAGAGTCCCCGCCCCACACCGGGTTCACTGTATAAACAGGAGGGAGAACAGGGATTGAATCCCCATTTTACGGTTCAGGAAAATGAGGCACAGAGAAGTCAGGTGACCTATTTTTTTTTTTTTTGTATTTCTTAAGCGCTTACTACGTGCCGGGCGCTGTACTGAGCACCAGGGTGGATAATAAATGACTGAATGAAAGACAGAGTCCCTTCCCCACATGGGGCTCGCGGTCTCGGTGCCCGTTCTACCGACGAGGCGGCCGGGGCCCGGAGACGTGAAGTGACTCTACTGAGCGCTTTGGGGGGCTACGATGCAACAGGGTTGGTAGACAAGTTCCCTGCCCCCAAGGAGCTTCCAGTCTTATTATGGCTTATGATCCTGGCTGTTGGACTCTCGGGTCTCCGTCCCCAAAAGGTGGCAGAGAGAAAGGAGGGAATGGGGAGAGGGGACAGGAGAGGAGGAGGTGGAGTTTATTGTTCTTTCGGAGTCTCCCGGGCGCTTAGTACGGCGCCCCGCACCCAGTAAGCTCCTCCCCTCCTCATCGCCCCCCCCTTCTCTCAGCGTGGCTCAGTGGAAAGAGCACGGGCTTTGGAGTCAGGGCTCATGAGTTCGAATCCCAGCTCTGCCCCTTGTGGGCTGTGTGACTGTGGGCGAGTCACTTCACTTCTCTGTGCCTCAGTTCCCTCCTCTGTAAAATGGGGATGAAGATTGTGAGCCCCACGTGGGACGACCTGATTCCCCTATGTCTACCCCAGCGCTTAGAGCAGTGCTCGGCACATAGTCAGCGCTTAACAAATACCAACATTATTATTATTATTATTCTCTCCCTCTGTTCTACCCCCTCCCCGCCCCACGGCACTTGCGTCTACGTGTACCTATTTATTAGTCTATTAATGATGTGCCTCTATCTATAATTCTGATTCATATTGAGGCCCGATTTGTCTCTGTGGCCCAACGGTCCGTTCCAACCGCTTAGGCCACACGCGGTAAGCGCCGCTCGGTTACGGTGGCATGAAATGAACGATTAAATCGGACTGACTGAAGGAATAAATACGATGAAATGAATGAGACTGAACGGGGAGGAGGAGGGGGGGGGGGGGGAGAGCGGTGGGTCTCCACTCCGCTGCGCGCAGCGTCTCGGCCCCTGCGACACGTCGTTTCCCCTCCACGGACCACCCCCCTCCCTCGACCCCCGGGGCCCGGGAGGAGGGAGGTGGGGAGGGGGCGGCCCAGACCCCCCCCCCCCGAGGGTCCCCGGCTTCTCCCCCTAAGGCTTGGGCCTCTAACGAGGCCGGCTCCGCTTCAGTGGAAGCGGACAGTGGAGGTCACTCCAGGACAAGGCCCGCCTCCCTCTTCCTCTCTCTCTCTCTCGGTCTCTTTGTCCCCTCTGTCTCTCAGTCTCTCTGGGTCTCTGCGTTCACGGAGTCAGGGATGGAGAGGGGACGGTCGGGGGCGCGGGAGGGTCCGGGTTGGGTCACTGGGGACCGGTCAGGGACGGAGAGGGGACGGTCGGGGGCGTGCGGTGGTCCATGCTGGGTCACTAGGGGAGAGTCAGGGACGGAGAGGGGACGGTCGGGGGCGTAGGAGGGTCCGGGCTGGGTCACAGGGGGACAGTCAGGGACGGAGAGGGGACGGTCGGGGGCGTGGGGTGGTCCATGCTGGGTCACTAGGGGAGAGTCAGGGATGGAGAGGGGACGGTCGGGGGCGTAGGAGGGTCCGGGCTGGGTCACAGGGGGACAGTCAGGGACGGAGAGGGGACGGTCGGGGGCGTGGGACGGTCCGGTTGGGTCACAGGGGCACAGTCAGGGACGGAGAGGGGACGGTCGGGGGCGTGGGGTGGTCCGGGCTGGGTGACTGGGGGACAGTCAGGGGTGTCGGTGGTTTGTTCCGGGTCACCGGGGGCCAGTCAGGGACGGAGAGGGGACGGTCGGGGGCGTGAGACGGTCGGGGCTGGGTCACAGGGGGCCAGTCAGGGATGGAGAGGGGGCAGTCGGGGGCGTGGGTTGGGTCACTGGGTCACAGAGAGAGGGCAGTGGGCTGGCCTCCCCCCCGCCCCCAACGGCGCCGGCAGACGGCGAGCAGCGCTGCCCTGGGGCCGCCGCCGCCGCCCCGTCGGGGTCCGAAATCCCGGCTGGCCCGGGGACTGACCAAGGGGCCAACTAACTCTCCGGTCCTCGTGTCCTCGAGAGCGCGGGTTTGTCCCCCGGCCGCTCTGCCGCCGCCCCCCCCCCCGGGGCCGCTCCGTCTCCGGGGTCAACGGGGGTCGGGGTCCGCCCGCCTCCGTCACCTCGGCGGGGCCCATCTCCCCAGCACCGCGCCGACTCCGTCCCCGCCACCGGCCCGGCGCTCAGTACATCCCACGGACTCGTCTAGGCCCAGCACCGTCCCGGGCGCTGGGCCCGGGCCAGGGGAGGAGGAGGGTTGGGGGTCCCCACCTCGCCAGGCCGGCCGGGCCTCGGGGGTGTCGGGGCGAGGGCGGGTCGTGTCCCCTGCGAGCCCCCGCCTCGGGGGCAGGGGACACCCGGGGATACGCACGGACGACGCACGTGTGCCTGGACGATGCATGTGTGCACGCACGTGTGGCGGAGGGGACGGGACACGGACGCGCAGAGAGGGCGCGGGTGGAGGGAGGGACGTAGACAGGGCACCCCGGTGTAGGTGTTGGGGGGGACACGGACGGGGGAGGACGACATACGGGATGGGGGGAGGGGATCCAGACAGGGCCCTGTGTGTGACAGAGACACACAGAGACAGGACTCGGGGCGCAGAGACAGACGGGACCCCCGGGTGAGGGAGACACAGACAATACCGGGCGGGAGGGCGGACACAGAAAGGACTGGGTTGGGGGGTGGGGGGGGGAAAGAGACGCAAACGGGCCTCTGGGTGGGAGGGGGGAAAAGGACGGAGTGTGTGTATGTGTATTTCAATTTTAGACTTTAAAGTCACGTACAAGAGTGCTGTGGGGATGGTGGGAAACCCCCCCCCCCCCCCAACATACACACACAGACAGGACCGGATTTGGGGGCGCGGGGAAAACACACAAAGAAGACCGGCCCGGGTGGACACTGGCAGGACGGGGGCGGGGGGGCGACGACGGCGGCCGGGCCGAGGGGGCCAGCAGCTTCACCCATCCCCTTTCTGTTCTACTGTACTCCCCCGAGCGCTTAGTACAGTGCTGGGCACACAGTCGGCGCCCAATAGACGAATGAATACCTCCCCCTTAACACAGACCACCGCCACCACAGAGGGACAAGGCCGGACGTGACACCGCGTCTCTCTCCTGCAGAGACACGACCTGGAGACAGGCGGGGACCCACCGGGCCCGACTCCCTCCTCCTCCTCCTCTCAGCCGGTGGCTCAGGCGGATCTCTGGATGGACGGGTGGGTCGCCGGCGGCCCCCCGGGTGACGGGGGGGGGACAGGTAGCCCTCTGGCCGCTCGAAGCAAGTCCGCAAAGGGAACCTCGGTGCCGGGGGTCTCCGAAGGTCACACAAGTACCCTACAGAGGTCACGGGAGCCATCCCGCCCGCCAGCTCCGGCCGGGCCCAGTCCGGTGACCCAGCCGGCCCCGGTGCGGGGGGTCGGGGGGCACCCCGGGGTGGCCCTGCGGGGCCCGGGCGGCTTCCTGTTCCCCCCCACTCCGGGGCACCCCCCCACCCCCCGTCTCCTTCGGATCCCCCCGCCCGCCTGCTGAGCCCCGGGGCAGACTGGAAGTGCCGAAGGGCAGCCAGTGCTTGGCACGTAGTAAGCGCTTAACCAATACCCTATTTATTCGTCCCCTTACTGTATTTATTATTTATTGTATTGTATTATTATGTACTGTATTGTACAATCGTATTTATTGACCCCTTACTGCGTGCAGAGCACTGTAGGAAGTGCTCGGGAGGGTACACGGGGCAACGACTGGCCAGTACCTAGGGCCTGCCCCACACACGCGGTTTTCCTCTTTTCGGACTAGACCGGCATTGAGGTGTCCCCTACGGTCTGCTCCCGTTTTATCGACCGCATTTCCTGAGCGCTCACTATGCGCACAGCACGGTACTAGGGGCTTGGGAGAGTAGAAGACGGAAGAATGAGGGGGCACGGTCCCTGTCCGTAACGAGCTTACCGCCTAGAGGGAGAGACACACGTTACCGTGGAGTAATTTATAACGTATAATTTGAAGTCCCGTACGAAAGTGCCGTGGGGATGGTGGGAGAACCGGCTCAGAACCAGCCGGGGCTGCATCAGACAACAGTCACAACCGAGCTACTTGTCGAGCGCTCTCCATATTTCGACCGCCGTAACCAACACCGATGATGACGCGACCTAAGCAGAACAGAGGAGGTGCCCGTCTCACCTGGGGCTCGCAGTCCAAAAGGGACGACAGGGATCTAAATCCCCGTTTTACAGATGAGGAAACCGAGGCCCACCTAAGGCGACTTTCCGAAGGTTGGTCACGCTGCAGTGCCGGCATCGGAACACGGGACCTCGGACTCTCGGGCCCGCGCTCCTTCCACCGGGCCACGCCGCTTCTCGGCTGGCCCGGAGGGCTGTTGGAGGAGGTTACCGGGGGGGGGGGGTCCCGGGGCGGCCCCCCCAAGCTCCAGGAAGCCCCTCCTCTGGGTAGACACCCCAAATCCGGATGCCATTTTGTGAAGGATCTCTCCGGGGAAGCTCTGTGCCATCTGGGCTCGGAGCACGAGCGGGGGGAGTTGGCGTGGCTCCCCGTGTGCGCGCTCGATCCCCGGGACCTCAAGGCCCTGGAGGACCTCGGGGTTTGGGGCTGCTCTGCCCATCTCTTGCCCTTCAATCCACAATGCCAAGGAGGGCAGGGCCTGGGCCGGCTGGCAGGTGGTGCCCACCAAGGGGCCTCGGCCGGAATTATCCTGGGACCTCCAGCCGCCCCGCTCCCCCCAAATCTTCCCCCAGACCCCGGCCCGTCTGGTTCCTGAGTCCATGAGACGACCCGGCCTTTCACCGTCTGGACCGTGAAGTCAAAATGGGCAGGGGACGTGTCTAACTGGCGTGTTGTGTTCTCCCTACCGCTCACTACGGCGCCCCGCGCATAGTAAGCGCTCCGAGAATACGACTGAGGTCGGAGCCCCGGTCCGAACATCGGGACACAGGGTTGCGATCCCAGCTCCAGCCCGTGGCCTGCGGCGTCACCCCGGGCAAGTCACCTCACCTCTCTGGCTCCTCACCGGGAAGTCGGGGAGAAGTCGGGCAGCGCGAGGGAGAGGGGGATGCTCTGGGAGGTCCTGGGATCGTGGAGGGATCGGGCTAGGAGGCGGAGGGAAGAGCCCCTCTTCCCCTCCCCCTGTGCAGTTCGTCTCGTGCCGCCTCGAACGCGTGCCAGAAACGGGAGAGGCGCCGGGCAGCCCTCGGGGAGTGAAAACACAATCTGGGGTTTGCAGAAAGCTGAGAAAAACAACATCTTGAGGGCTTTTCCTGCGGAGATATGGCGAGCCAGAAATTCTGCTTTGGCCCGAAATATCCTGGCATCCTCGTCGCCAGAAAGCAGAGAGGGGGGCTGCCTCACGCCCCGGTTTGGGTGGGGGAAGGGGATGGGAGAAGGAAATCACAATCAGGGGAAGGGAGGCTCCGGGGTCCCGGCGCTGACCGCCAGCCCGCCCCCCCGCTCCACGATGCCCGCCGGTGGCGGCCGGCCGGCACCCGCTAACAGGTGGGAGATTGTCCCGCTTCCAGGCACTTCGTCTGCCTCTCGGTCTGCCCGGCTCCAGCAGGGCCGGTTCTCCCCGCAGAGGGGCCCGGGAGAAGCGGACCACGGCCACCGTCCGCCCGAGTCCCCCACCCGGTACCACCTGCCCCTTAGCGACCCTCCCGGCAGGCGGCACCGGGCCACGGTGCCGGCCAAGTGGGTAGGGAACGACGCCCGGCCCCCAGGAGAGGGGCGGCAGGAAAGAGTTCGGCGGGCTGGGAGTCACCTGGGTGCAGAGCGCTGCTCGGAGCGCGGCATCAATGAAGCACGGGTGTCCCGCCCTCTGGGAGCGTCCGATCTAACGGACCGGGGGGGGGTGGGCGATGCAGGGGGCCGGGGAGAAGAGGCGGGTCCGGGCCGCCCTTAGTGCCAACGGCCCACTTCTGGGACAGGGATCGCCCTCGGGGGGGACGGTGACTCTTACCTCTGACCGTCCCCTAGGCCCGGCCATGGTGGTCCTTTGGCCTCCCGCCCCGCTCTCCTCAGACCCGTTGCCCAGACCCCATGGAACTGGTCCTGTTCGGTGGCCTGGCTGGTGAAGGGGGTCCAGAGTAGCCTGGGGGAGTGGCGGGGGGGGTGGTTCAGTCAGGGGTCCCCCGATCGACCCCGGCAGAGACTGCCAACCTACCCGCTCGGCTGGCCCAGACCTAACTGGGCCAAACCGGCTCCTCTCGCCCGACGCCAGTAAAGCAGAACTGGGTGCTCTGGCCCCTGCCGGCCTCCAGGCCCTAGGCCCAGGTGGCTCTCTGAGGCTCGACGCCCGGCCGGCTTCTCATCGAGCAGCTCCCTCACTGAGCTGAACTCTCTGGCAAGGAGCCACGATACCGTGCCAACGGGGAGGACCTCCCTCAGCCCCGCACCTCCCAGGGGTCAGAAGGCGTGAGCTCGCCGGGGGCCCAGTGAACCGGGTGAACCACTACAGCGGGCACCAGTCCGGGTCTCGCATGTCGGGGCCGGCGCCCGGTCCCCCCGGCGGCCTGCGCGGGAGGGTGAGGGGGGGTTAAGGACACCCGGTGGCTCACCGATCGGCGCTCTGGCCACACCGCCCCCCTCAGCCCTCACCCCTCGTTTTCCAACGGGCCCGCGGCCGCCGTCAGCGGAGGGGTCTCTGGCAGGATTCTCTCCCTCCCGGGTGGGCCCAGTGAGGACGGGGGGCAACCCGCAACTCCCCGATGACGAGGCCCCGCTCCCCCCCCGTCCCCCCGCCCGGTCCTCCCAGCCCCCCAGTGCTCGCCCCCCCGCCCCGGTAACACGGAGTCACGTAGCCACGCCTATGTATTCTAGGCCGGCGTCTGCCATTACACGGAGCCATTCCGAGCGCCTCCCCTACGTTCAACGATACAGATCCGGGGTTCTGAACATGCCAGGACCCCCAAAATATGCAAACCTAAAAAACAAAAAGAAAAGAAAAAGTTCAACAAGGTCAAACAGGGAAAAGAAACAAAACAGAAAAAAAAAAAAAAGACAATTTCAACAAAGCAGGGGGACCATCCTGGGGTCAGGCTGAGCCGGCTACAGTTCATTCAATCACATTTATTGAGCGCTTACTGCGGGCAGAGCACTGTTACTGAGCACTCGGGAGGGAACAAAACAATACGACGGACATTCCCTGCCCACGACGAGCTTACAGTCTAGGAGGGGAGACAGACAATACAGACAAATGACAGATAGGGACGTAAGCGAGCGCCGTGGGGCTGAATGAGGGAAGCAAGTCGGAGCGACGCGGAAGAGAATGGGGGAGAGGAAAGGATGGCTTAGTCAGGGAGGGCTTCTCGGAGGAGATGGGCCTACGGGACACCCTCGCCTTACTGGTTCACCGTCTGGAGATCGCCCGAGACCTGTGGGGCTTGGCCCAGGCTCCGCTGGCGAGCCGGAAGTGCTACGGGAATCACGCGCCCCGCTGGCTGCAACGGGCCGAAGGGCAGCCCACTGGGCCCAGGGCAGAGATCACTGAGCACTGAGGAACGCCACGCTCTCCGCCTGTACGAGCGAGGGAGGGACCCGAGTCCGGGGCGGGGAACCCGCGGGACCCTGGCCGCGGGGAGGGCGGCCCCCAGGACGAGAACGTCACAGCGGCTTCGGGCCCCCACCCCGGGCCCGGCATTCGGTCCGTCCGGGGTCGTCGGAAGGGAGCCGTCCGACCACCCTCCCACGTTGGCTGCGCCGAGGCTCACGCGGCTCGGCCCCTGCCCGCCTCGGGCCGGCCCCGGGCGCGGAACCAACGGCGCCGGCTTGGCCAGTCTGTTGGTGGGAGGAACCTCCCTGGCGCAGGAAGCGGGGATGGTGGTGGAGGAGGAGGAGGAGGAAGCGGAGGAAGGGGAGCTGGGGGGGAGGAGGGAAGAAGGGAGCTGGGGGAGGAGGAGGGGAGCGGGGGGAAGGAGCGGAGGGGTGGCCCTGCCTCTTCCATTACCAGTCCTGCTGGAAGTGGTTTCGGGCCGCGCTGACATCGCTCACGCCTTCCAGTCACAAATCAGATGACCCCAAAACAATCTCCCTTCAGCCTCAGGCCTCCTGTCTTTGGCTTATGGCTAAAAATAAAAATACACATGAATGAACGGGAGATTTGGTGGGGGAGGAGGGGGGAGAGGGGGACCGGCAGCTCCCTCGGGACATTCACACCCGACGTCCCGTGACGCTGGCGGCCCCGGGGATCCCCCGACAAACCCCGGAGGGGAACGCCGAGGGGCTCGAGCAGGGGCCCCCGCCGAAGGCCGCCTCTCGGCCTGCCCGGCTCCCGCTCAGGCCCGAGGGCCGTTGAGGGTCTCCCTGATCCCCGGGGCGCCGGTCCCGGCCGGCTCTGCCCTCCCCGCGGGCCGGAGACTCCCTCGCCCTCCCACCTCCTTCTCCGGCGTCAGCGTCTACTAACTCCTGTCCTCTCCCAGGCGCTCGGTGCTCTGTCCCCGGCAGCCCCTCGAGGGCAGGGATGCTGACTACCGACCATTATTCACTCATTCATTCGAGCGTACTTACTGAGCGCTTACTGTACGCAGAGCACTGTACTGAGCGCTTGGAAAGCACAATTCAGCAAGAAAGAGACAATCCCTGCCCACCACAGGCTCACGGTCTAGAAGGGGGGAGACACGGCAAAACGAGTCGACAAGCAAAACCGTACCACGCTCGCCCCGGGGCTCGGTACCGTGCTCCGCGCAGCGTGAACACTCAATAACGCGACCCGCTGATGGGGTGGTCGGCGGCTGCCACGGACCGGCCGCCAAGCGACCTATTTAACCACCCACTTGGCCTCCACTCGACCTCCATTCCCGCCGGCTGCGGCTACTGGTTTCGCGGTCGCCAGGGTCCACAGGTAGCAAGATTCCGCCTCTCCCCAGGGCCGTCTACAGCGAGTGCTCCATATCCGCTCATTAATTCAACTGTATTTCCTGAGCAATTGTACTGAGCGCTGGGAAAGTACAGTTCAGCAGCGGAGACGATCCCTGCCCACAGCGGGCTTCCAAAACCGCCGACTGATCGAAGCGCTTCAGGAACCGCCGGGCTGCTCCGGGGGCACGGCCCGGGCGCGCTTTGGACCCGGACCCGCCGTCGTGTCCCACTGAGAAAGCCCGGGCATCCCCTTCTGGACTGTAAGCCGGCCGCGGGCACGGCCCGTGTGGTTATTGTTACGCCGTACTCTCCCGAGTGCTCAGGACGATGCCCTGCGCACGGGAAACCTCAAGAACTAGGACCGAATGAATTTTTAACGGGGCCTTTCCCCACGGAAAACTTTCCGCTGCGGCGCGCCGAGCGGCCCTGGGGCGAAAGCGGCCCACTCGGGGTGTTACAGCCCAGCGCGACGGGAACGGTTCCGGTGAAAGGAACTCAGGAGATCTGGGGAGGCGGCTGCTCCGCTTCGAACCCGCCTCGTCAAGAAGCCCTTCGTTACGTGGCAGTATTCCCCCGGACCTGCCGGGAGGGATGATTCGCGGGAGGTGAGCCAGCGTTCAGTCTGCCTCCGTCGCCCGCCACGTGCCGTTTCTCTGCTGAAGACGGGGTTTGGGACGGAGGGAGGGAGAGGCGGGGGGAGAGAAGGAGAGCGCGTCTGTGCGCGCTTGTGTTTTCGGCCCGTGATTCTGGGGACCGGCGGGAGGCCCAAGCCCTCTGAGACCTTAACCGTCCCCAACGATGAGACTTAGGGCCGGGGGGGGGGGGGGGGGGGCGAGGGCGGCGTAGCCTAATGGAGCGGACCCGGGGCGGCCGTCAGAGGACAGAGGTTCGGGTCCCAGCTCTGCCCCCGGGGCGAAGCACTGAGCTGTCCTGCGCCTCGGCTTCCACCTCTGTAGAAGGGGGCTAATAAGGCCTGTCTTTCCCTCCCTCGCGGAGGAGGAGGTGAGGATGACAGCAGACAATACCGACCAGGGCGACAGGCGGCGTCGGGTCTGGCTCGATGGGGAGGGGAGGGGGACACGCCGTACTTCCTGCCTGACTCGAGCCCTCGGGGGCTCCTCTCCGGGAACTTGGAGGGGAAGGATAGGGAAGAGAAAGGAGGGCTGGCCGGAGGGGGGGATCCCGGTCCAAACTGGCCCCAACTCGTACAGAGCCCCAGGCCCCGGATCCTCTCGTGGGTCCCGGGGCCGTCACGGGACCTCAAAGGCTACAAACCCCACCACAAAATGAGACCGGAAGCTCCTGACGGGCAGGGATCACGTCACCCATCTGGTTTGCACTTTCCCAACTGCTTAGTGCAGAACTCTACCCACAACGGACCCTCCGTAAGCACTCCTCCTCCTCCGACTCTCCCTCCTGAAGCCTGGGTGGACAGCAGGGAGACGATGGCTTAATTCCTCCTCCCCCTCCGGCGCGTGGAGTCGATATCGAGAGCGAGCCCCTCCTCCTCGGGGGAGCGTCTGCGACCCCACCTGACCCTGGGCCACGACTGGGCCCGGCGGGGCCTCATCGGGTCGAGATCTCCGGTGGGCGCTGGGCGAGACGGAGGCTGCCGGCCGCCGACGCCCGGGGGTTTCCAGACCCTCCCCAGACCGGCCACCCAAGGTGGAAGCCGGAACGCAGCCGGCACAAGACGCGCCAGGGATTTACGGCCTTTCCGTGGCGGGGGACGGGGTGGGGATCGTTCGATCCGACGATGGCGACTACTGGGGGCTCCCTCGGTGCGGAGCCCCGTACCCAGCGCTTCGTACAGCGCCCGGCACGGAGCGAGCGCTTAACCAATGCCATAATTAATATCGTTATTGCTGAGCGCTGGGGAGAAGACAGGATTCCCCGCCCTGGAGGAGCCGACGACCTCAGCGCGGGAGACGGACTCTAAAATAGACCGCAGGTAGGAGGAGGCCGCGGAGCGTCAATAAGCGGACGGAGGCCATCCGGCGGTCCGACGCCTCGCTGCCCGGGAAGGGTTGGGGTGGCAGGGGGGTGCGGACGCGAGGCCTCGGCGCTTCCGGGAAACACCGTCGGCTCAGTGTTTGACCCCCGGGGGGGGGGGGCACCCGCCTGGACCGGGATGGTCATTCAGTCGACGGTATCGAGTATTTACTATGTACGGAGCGCTGTACTAAGCGCTCGGGGAAGCTCGGTATAAAAAGGCACATTCCCTGCCCATAATAAGCTGGCAGTTAGAGGTCCCGGTTTGCCGACGGGTTTCCAGATGACCCCCGGGAGGCCCAGGGGCGAGTTGGGGGCGTTTGGGCTCGGAGGTATCGGGTTCAGGATTCGCGGGGTAGCCGGTAGCGGGGCAAATCCAGAAGGGACTATTCTCCTGGACCTGCCTGCCCCACGTCACGTCGTCGACGGTCTAGGGGCACTGACGAATGACGACTGAGCCGTCGCCTCGCTCTGCCCGGAGGTCATTCTTTTTCCGTCCGTCAGTGGTATTTATTGAACGCTTATTCTGCGCAGAGCACCGTGCTGAGCGCTCGGGAGAGTATGATACAACAGAGTTCCAAGACACGTTCCCTGTCCGGCGCGAGCTTCCAGTCTAGTCACAGGGGGCCCTTCTAAGGGTTGATCCTAACTGAATAATTTAGCCGTCCCTTCCCAAGGTGAAATCCCTCGATGAGCCGCGTGGCACGGTGGAAAGACACCGGGCCTGGGAGTCGAGGGACCCGGGTTCCAGTCCTGGGTCCACGGCTTGCCCGCGAGGTGACCCCCCGGGCAGTCGTTCCGCTCCGCTGGGCTTCAGTTTCCTCATCCGCAAAATGGGAATCTGACACCTGTCCTTCCTCCGACTCGGACCGGGAGCCCTCTGGGAGACAGACACCGCCCGCTCTCCCCGTGGCGCAGCTACCTGAGTGTTGAGGACGGTGCTCGGTACGTGAGTCGATGGTATTTACTGAGGGCCTGCTGTGTGCGGAGCACCGTACTAGGCGCTCTGGAGAGGAGGGTATAACAGAGTCAGAGGACACGTTCTCAACAGACACGTCCAACTCAGACCCTGACCGACCCTCCCAGATCCAGACCCTCCCTCACGGCCCCTCGGCCGCCCCCGGGCCGCCCCCGCCCCCCGCCCGAATTGCCGACACTTCCCTTGGGCGGGAGAGAAGGGAGCCGCCCCTCCTAGGCGGGACCGGTTTAACGACGAGGAGCCACCGGAGATCCCTTCCCAGCACAGAGGACCGACGGCGACACGCTGAAGCGCTGCTCTCTCCCGGCGGCCTCCCGCCATCTTAAACCAGATCCCCCGGTTCGAGATTTCCAGTACGGAGAGGAGAAAGCGGGGGCAGACCTAGGGTAATGACGAGGAAGGTGACGATGGCGACGGCCAATCCCAAACCCGCCCCGGGCTACGATCCCCACAGGTCCGGGCAGCGATGAGGACGGGGCAGGATGGGACGGACGGGGAGTCCGGCGCTGAAAATTATCGTTGCTGTGGTACTGGCTGAGCGCCTACTAGGCGCCGGGCGCCGTACCGAGCACTGGGGTGAACCCGCGCAATTCAGGTGGGCGCAGCGTCCCTGTCCCACGTGGGGCTCACGGTCTTAATCCCCATAATACGGATGAGGTAACCGAGGCGGAGGAGCGACTTGCCCCAGGTCACGCCTCCCTACGTGACCCAGGATTCCCGGGCCCGTGCTCGACCCATCGGGCCGTACCGCTGCTTGCGGGCGGGGACCGCGTCTTCCGATTCCGCCGCCCCGTACTCTCCCAGGCGGTCGGTACGGCGGCCGGCACGCAGCGAGCCCTCCGCCCGCCGATCGCCACGCTAGGCTGCCCGAAGCTCGGCTGGACTTCATTTCAACCGCCGGCCCCCGACCGGCCGGCCGGCCCCCAAACGACGCCCTTCCCGCCCCGCCCGGCCACGGAGGGCGGCGGCGGCGGGCCCCGGGGCACCGAAGCCAGGGGCGGGTGAGAAGACCCTCCAGACGGGTGGATGGGCGACCCCCCCCACCGCCGGACGAGAAGAATCCCGTGGTTCCCGGGAAAGTCCTCCCAATCCCACCCCGGACGGAGCCGACTGGCCCGCGGGGCCTAAGCAGCCGGGATCCGAGGCGTCTCCGCCCTCCGAGACTTCCCGGACATCCCGAACTTGCCCGGCGGGGGTGGGAGCGGGGAGGCGGCCCCGTGGCCCGGGTCGGCGTCCGCCTCCCCCGCGAGACGACCGTCGGCTCCTTGAGGGCAAGGACCGGGTCCACCAACTCCGCTCTCCTCTCCCGAACGCTCAGTACAGCGCTTCGGCACTCGGGAAACCGGAAGATCCTCGAGGCGGGGATCGTGTCTACTAGCTCTACTCCCGGGGGCACGAGACGGGGCTCACCGTCGAGGAAGCGCTCGATAAATACTCCCAGGGCCCCGAGCGGAGAGGTGCCAGGTCGGCTCGGTGTCGGGAACGGTCGCAGACGGCACCTCGGGGGGTGCCGGCCCGACCCCTCGGAATCGGGTCCGAGGTCCCGGGGGGCACACACGGGCAGCCGCGGAGACTCAAAGACGGACACGCAGGCCGACGGCGAGGCCCAGGCGGACGGCGACGCCCGGGGACGGAGCGAGGCTCGGGGACAGGCAGCGAGACCCGGACCGTCGGCGAGGCTCCGACGGACAGCGAGGCCCCGACCGACAGAGATACTCTGCCGGACGGAGACAGACAGAGAACCAACGGGGACAGAAAGGGAAAGGAGGGAGAGAAGAGGAGGAGAGGGAGGAAGGGGGGGGGGGAGGGGACGAGAGAGCGGGACACACAGACACGGAAACCCAGGAGGCGGCGCGAGGGTCCGCGGGCGGGCGGCGGGGCGGGCGGCTGGAGTCCGGCGGCCGAGGACCGCGCTTGCCGGCCCCCGCCGGGCCCGCAGGGGGTCCACCTCCCCTCGGGCCTCGGGTCGTGCGGGGAGGTTTCAAGGGAGCCGGGCCGAGCCCGCCGCGCTTCGATCCGCTGCGCTCGACTCTCCCCGACCGTGTGTCGGAGCGGCACCGCCGCGAGGCAGGTCGACCGCTGTCAGCTTCCACGCCACGGTCGTCCCCGTCCCCGCCGCTCCGTGCGTCCGCTCCCTCGGCTCCCCGCCTCTCCACCCGAGCTGGGCGTCCACCGGCCTGGGTCCCCCGGCCCCCCGCCCCACGGGGACCCGCCCCCACCCTCCCCGGCCGGACCTCTGGGCTCGCGGCGCCCGGCGGCTGTTCTCGGAGACCTCAGTGGCCGACCGACCGGCCGGGACCGCGCTATGAGCGCCTACCGTCCGCGGGACACTCCACCGAGCGGCGGTCCCACAACAGAAAGAAAACAGGTCCCAAACGCTCCCATCACTGGAAGCCGGCTGCCATCGGGGACACCCCCGCTGCCCGACGCTCCCGGCCGCGGCCGGGACCCCCGATGCATTCGGCTCCAGGGGGACTCTCCCGGCCTCTTGCCGTCCCGCCTGCCCCGGGCCCGGGAGGGTCTGAAGCCGCCGGGGCGAGGGCTTGGGGGGTCCCAAGTTGAGCTCCCCAACTCCGGGTGCCGAGGCAAAAGCCAGGCTCTCGCCCGGGGAGGGTGGACCGGGGGGGGGGGGCCAAAAGGGGATGCACCTCGCAACCCTGCCCCTTGGGATGGGGGCGGGGGGGGGGGTTTCGCCGGCCTCTCGAGGTGCGTATTCTCTGCCTAACTTTTTCCTCAAATCGCGGCCGCCCGGGCATCAGACTGGGGCGGGATCGGAGGGGCCCCTCGCCCGCCCCGGGTCCAGAGGGGCCAGCCCCCCCAAACACCCACAGGACCACGGGCACGGTCTCCGACGGGCCTCCGTGGGCCCATCTAGGGGTTGCTGCCTTTTCCCGTTCCAGGAGGGGGGTGGGGAGGGGAGGCGAATGAGGTCCGGAGAGGTGAACCAACTTCCCAAGGTCACGCGGCGGGCCGCGCCACAGGCGGGGTGGGACCCCGGGCCTTCCGCCCCGCTGGCACCCCCCAGACCGCTTTCCGCCAGTTTGTCCTGGGCCGGGGAGTTTGGGGGGCGGGGGGGTGTCCACACCTCCCATCCCCCGGGGGGGGGCCGCAGCAGCCTCTGGGAAGAATCACACCCTTAGCCTCCCTCCCCAATCCCCCCCCCATCAATTGCACCCGGGGGGGGGGGGGAAGAGGGAGAGGCGAGAGAGGGTGCGCGGGAGAAGCAGCGTGGCCCAGTGGAAAGAGCCCGGGTTGGGGAGTCAGCGGTCACGGGTTCTAATCCCAGCTCTGCCGCTTGTCGGCCGTGTGGCCGTGGGCAAGTCACCTCAGTTACCTCATCTGTAAAACGGGGATTGAGACCGGGAGCCCCACGTGGGCCAACCTGATTCCCCTGTGTCTACCCCAGCGCTTAGAACAGTGCTGCGCACATAGTAAGCGCTTGACAAATACCAACATTATTACCGATCCCCGCTCCGCAGCTCGTCGGCTGTGGGACCTGGGGCAAATCGCTCGTCTGTGCCTCGGGGCCCTCATCCGTAAAATGGGGGTGGAGACCGTGAGCCCCACGCGGGGTGACCCGCTTCCCTCGAATCTACCCCAGCGCTTAGAACGGCGCTCGCCGCTTACTAGGCACTTCATCTCGTCAGACCGTGAGCCCGTCGTGGGGCAGGGATGGCCTCTATCTGTTGCCCGACTGTCCGTCCCAAGCGCTCAGTACAGTGCTCCGCGCACCGTAGGCGCTCAAATCCTACTGGATGGATGAATGGTAGTAAGAGGAGAAAACGAGACCCTCATTCTCCCGCTTGCCCCTCGATGGCTCCTGGGGCCCTGGCAGGGACGGACCCCCCCCCCCGACCCCCCGAGAAGTCACAATCCCTCCTATCTGTCCCATCCCCTCACCGCACCCGTGGTCCGGCCGGGACAACCAACCGGTTCCACGGCCGACCCACACGGAAAACTGGTGCCCTGCACGTGGTGAGCGCTCAATCAATACCAACGACGGGTGCCAGGACCGCCCCTCCCCACCCTCAAGGCTCCCGGTCCCAAATCCCGGCCCCAAGGGGACCATTTCCCCGAGGGGACGGGGCCCCCGGGCCCTCCCCCCGCTCATCCGGACTCTTCCGGGGCCGAGGGTCAACAGGGAGCAGCACTCGGTCCCGCCGCGTGCCGGGCGGTGCCCGCCGGAGGGAGGTTTCTCTGTGCCCAGGCGAGCCCCCTCCCCCTCCCCTCATCACCTCCTCCCCCCCCCCCAGCTCGGAAAAGCCTCTCGGAGGGACGGAGCGGGGCGGCGGGAGGCTCCGCGGGGCCGACGGAGGGGACGTTCCCTCGATGCTTGGCAGCTGGGGAATCTTCTCCTCGGAAGCCACTTGGGAGCCCAGGCGGATGAACGGACCAACGGGGAAGGTCGTCGTCCCCGTTCGGGGAGGATCGAGCGGCCCCGGGGAACCGGAGGCCCCTTCCTCCGTTCCCTCTAAATAGCGAGTCTCCCCCAAAACCTCCCCCCGTCCCGGCCAGGGGGCAGACGTGCGGCGGAAGGGGTTTCGGGACGGCCCCGGTCCCGGACGGCGGGCGGTTGCAATTCAAGTCGGAGAAGCCCCGAGACCGGGAGTCCCGCGGTTCGCCGTCGGCTCCCCGGGGCCCCGCCGGGGACGGATTCGCCCCCTTCTACCCGCCACCCCGCCTTCCGGCCGGAACAACCGGAGCGGGGAGAGGGTCGGACGGCTTCCCGGCCCCACGCTGGCGAGGAACCCGAGCCGCCCGGGCAACCCCCTGGCCGGGGACGCTGGGCCCGGCCTCGGCGCCCGCCGCCCCTCAGGACGCCGCCGATGCCACCTCCGCCCCGGGTGCACCCCGGGGGCGCGGGGGCGGGTCCGGCCCCTTCCGCGACCAGGAGAGAAAGGAAGGACCGACGGCACGTACCCGGCCGCCGACTCTGCCGGGGTCGATGTACGAGGGAGGGACTCCACGACGGGACGCGGGTCCGCCTGGCACTCGGGGTCCAGAGGGGAGGGGGGACGGGTCCCGACTCCCCCCTCTTGCGGATGAGGGGGCCGAGGCCCGGAGGGAACGAGGCGACTTGACCGCGGCCACGCGGGAGGCAAGGACGGAGCCGGGGTCAGAGGCCGGGGCGACCGCCTCCCGGGCCCGGAGGCTTCCGCGAACCGGCCGGAGTGACTCCCCGACGGCCCCCCGGACAGAAGCCCGCCGGACTCGCCTACCGGGGGGCGGGGGGCGGGGGGCGGGCGGAGGGAGGGGTCGGGCGGCGCGTCCGGCGTAAACGTTTCACGCCCGGCGCGATCCGAGTCGCTTCTCCCGACGCGCTTCCGACCGACTGGGAAACCCGAGCCGGGAATGCCGGAGCGTGGAGCGGCGCGCTCATCCGCAAGATGGGGCGTCGGGACCCCCCGGGCTCCGTCTCCTCCCGCCCATCCGCTCCGCGACCGTCCGGCCCGAGGGTTTCCGTGGGGGCCGTCGGCGTGAGGAGACGGGGCCGGGGGTCCCGGCCTCGCCCGGCTCCGTCGACGCCCGCGGGCTGCTGCCGGGGAAAGGCCCGCTTCCACCCGTAGGATCTTCCAGAGGACCCCGCGGAGGTCCGGCCCGCCCCGGGCGTCTCCTCCAAGCTCCCGGCGGAGCGAGAGAGAGCCCCCTCGGCCGCGGGCACGCGCTCCCGCCGAGCCCCGATGTTCCCCGTCCGCCAGGCTCCCCCGGCTCCTCCCGCTCACGGACCGGGACGCCGCGGGCGAGGCGCGTCGACGGGCGCTCTTCCCCGGCCCGAGGCCTCCCGGGGCCGACCCCGACGGGGCCCGGGGCGAGTGGGGGGAAGCGTGGGGGGGGGGGGGGGGGGCGGGCTTCGGCCTGGCACACGCGCCCCCGGGGGAGGGAGGAAGGGCGCCAGGGCCCGAGAAGGACGACCCCCACGGGGCCGAGGCCGCCTTCCTCACCCTCCTGCCGGCTGACCACCTGCCCCGGGGGTGGGGGTCCAAATAAGATTAATAATGTTGGTGTTAAGCGCTGCCTGGGTGCAGAGCGCCGTGGTAAGCGCTGCCTGGGTGCAGGGCACCGTGGTAAGCGCTGACTGGGTGCAGGGCACTGTTGGAAGTGCTGCCTGGGTGCAGGGCGCTGTTCTAAGCGCTGACTGGGTGCAGAGCACCGTGGTAAGTGCTGACTAGGTGCAGAGCACTGTGGTAAGCGCTGACTAGGCGCAGAGCACCGTGATAAGCGCTGACTAGGTGCAGAGCACCGTGATAAGCGCTGACTAGGTGCAGAGCAATGTGGTAAGCGCTACCTAGGTGCAAAGCACCGTGGTAAGCGCTGACTGGGTGCAGAGCAATGTGGTAAGCGCTACCTAGGTGCAAAGCAATGTGGTAAGCGCTACCTAGGTGCAAAGCACCGTGGTAAGCGCTGACTGGGTGCAGAGCACCGTGGTAAGCGCTGACTGGGTGCAGAGCGCCGTTGGACGCGCTGACTGGGTGCAGGGCGCCGTGCTGAGCGCGGACTGCGTGCAGGGCGCCGTGCTGAGCGCTGACTCGGTGCAGGGCGCCGCGCTGAGCGCTGACCGGGGCGTCCCCCGCGAGGCTCCCGGCCTTCACCGCCCCGCCCCCCCCCCCCGTCCGCCAGCCGCGGGCACCGAGGCGGGGGTGGCGGGGCGGGATCCCCGCGGGCGCCGCGCCTTACCTCCACACCTGCCCCATCTGCAGCAGGTGGATGACGGACTGCCAGATCCAGACGGAGAGGCGGCAGAGGCGCTGCGCCCCGGGGGTGGCGGAGGGCCCGGGGGGCGCGGCGGCGGCGGCGGCGGCGGCGGCGCCCATCATGGGCGGGCCGCGGCTGGTGAGGCCCTCCACGGCGCCCAGGCCCCCGCCCGTGTAGTCCTGCACGAACCAGCGGAAGCTGAGGCTCTGCACCAGCAGCGACGGCACCAGCACGAAGAACAGCGTCAGGCCGAACCAGCCGTAGTCCCCGCGGCCGTAGTAGTGGACGGCCAGCCACACGTCGGTGCCCACGTCGCCGAAGAAGACGAGCAGCGCCAGCACGATCCACAGGCAGTCCAGCCAGGGCCGCTGCGCCGCGGGGGGAGGCCGGGAGGGCGGCGCGGCGGCGGCGGCGGCCGGGCCCGGCTTGGGCGTCAGCAGGGAGCGCAGGCAGGCGGAGCGGCAGCCCCAGTAGCACGACGAGGTGTTGCAGCAGTGGCAGATGTGCAGGGAGCTGCTCTCCCCCGGCTCGTCCCCCGCCCCGCCGCCGCCGTCGTCCTCCTCGCCTCCTCCTCCTCCTCCTCCCTCGTCGGCGGGCTCCCCGTCCTCCTCCTCCTCCTCCTCCTCCTCGCCGCCGCCCCCCGCCTCGTCCGGGTCGTGCAGCGGGGCGAAACCGCCGCCGCCGCCGCCGCCATCCGACTTGGCCGCCATCTTGAGCCTCCGCTCCCGGCGGACGACGACGACGACGAGGAGGAGGAGGAGGAGGAGGAGGGAGGAAGGCAGGCCCGGGAGGGGGAGGCGGGCGGGACCGGCCGGGACGGGGACGGGCCCGGAGGGGGAGGGGAGGGGAGGAGGAGGAGGAGGGAGGCCCGGGGAAGCCCTCCGCTTCCGGGAGCGCACGTCACTTCCGGCCGGGCCCTCTCCCCCCCTCGCGCCCTCCCCCGCTAGGGGGCGCCCCTCCCCCCCGCCCCCTCAGGCCGCCCGCACAAGATGGCCGCCCCCCCCCCCCGCCCCCGTCGAGGCGGAGCCCCGCGACCCCCGACCGCTTCCCGCGACCCCCGCGACCCTGTCGCCCCCGCACCCCCCGGGCGGGGTCGGGGCGGCCCCTGGACGGCGCGGGGGCGGCCGCTGCGGGGGCCCCTTCGCCCACCGACGGCGGGGGCGCGCGCGCGCGCGCGGGCGGCCGCGTCACTTCCGGGAGGCCCGATGACCTCATCCTCTCCCCCCCTCGGGCCCCGCCCTGAGGCGCTCGCCCTGGGCCCCGCGCTGGGCAGAAGGTCACGTGGGGCACCCACACTCAGTTGGCTCCCCCCTCCCCCCCCCCCTTTTCCACATGAGGTCACTGAGGCCCCAGAGAGGCAAAGGGACCTGCCCCGTATTCACACGGCGGGCCGGGGGCCGAGCAAGATTAGAACCCATGACCTCCGGCTCCCCGGCCCACGCCGCTTGCCGGGCGCCGGAGGGGAGAGGAGGTCACCGGGTCGTCCCGCGTGGGGCTCGCGGACTCGGTCCCCCTTTTCCGGCTGAGGTCACCGAGGCCCAGAGAGGCGAAGGGACCTGCCCTGTAGAAACACAGCGGGCCGGGTGGGATCCGAACCCGTGACCTCCGGCTCCCCGGCCCACGCCGCTTGCCGGGTGCCGAGCGCCGGAGGGGAGAGGAGGTCACCGGGTCGTCCCGCGTGGGGCTCGCGGACTCGGTCCCCCTTTTCCGGCGGAGGTCACCGAGGCCCAGAGAGGCGAAGGGACCTGCCCCGTATTCACACGGCGGGCCGGGGGCAGAGTCGGGATCGGAACCCAAGACCTCCGGCTCCCCGGCCCACGCCGCTTGCCGGGTGCCGAGCGCCGGAGGGGAGAGGAGGTCACCGGGTCGTCCCGCGTGGGGCTCGCGGACTCAATCCCCGTTTTCCGGACGAGGTCCGCCGAGGCCCGGAGAGGCAAAGCCACATGCCCCGAATTCACACAGCTGACGAGCGGCGGAGCCGGGATCTGAACCCCTGACCTCCGGCTCCCCGGCCCGGGCTCTTGCCACGGAGCCACGCCGCTTCTCTAACGGCCATCTACTACCGATCGTCATGGAGATGATGTTTAGTCGGCGCTTCCTCTGTGCCGAGCCCCGATCCAAGCGCTGGGGTCGACCCGAGGTCATCGGGTCGGACCCGGCCCCCGTCGCCCCGGAGGCTCACGCTCGCAACCCCCATTTTACAGATGAGGGAACTGAGGCACGGGGAAGAATAATAAATGAATAGCTTCGGGATTTGGTGAGCGCTTCCTAGGCGCCGAGCGCTGTTCTCAGCGCCGGGGTGGATCCGAGGTCATGAGGCTGGACCCCGTCCCGCGCGGTGGGGCTCGTGGTCTTTGTCCCCATTCGTTCGTCCGTTCGTTCGTTCGTTCGTTCAGCCAATTCGATGGTCTCTACTGAGCGCTCGCCGCGTGCCGGGCACTGTACTAAGCGCTCGGAGAGTCCGCTTCAGCAACAGCTAGAGACGATCCCGCGTGGCTCAGTGGAAAGAGCACGGGCTTTGGGGTCAGAGATCATGGGTTCGAATCCCCGCTCTGCCACTTGGCAGCTGGCCGACCGGGGGCGAGTCACTTCGCTTCTCTGGGCCTCAGTTCCCTCATCTGGAAAATGGGGATGAAGACTGGGAGCCCCACGTGGCACCACCTGATTCCCCTGTTTCTCCCCCAGCGCTTAGAACAGTGCTCTGCACATAGTAAGCGCTTAACAAATACCGACGTTATCATCCCCGCCCGTGACGGGCTCGCGTTTTACGGACGAGGGAACCGAGGCCCGGAGAAGTGAAGAGCCTTGCCCCAGGTCACCCAGCGGGCGGGTGGCGGAGCCACGATTAGAACCCGGGTCTTCTGGCCCCCGGGCTCTATCCCCTAGGCCGCGCTGCCTCCCATTTGGATCTGTAGCCGATTGGGGGCCCTTCCGAGGACTCCCTCGCTTCTCCCCTCCGCCCCCCAGTTTTCACTTTCTTCCCCCGGCCCCTCCGCTCCGTCTCATCTTTTCCGACTCGCTTGCCTCAAGTCGTCGCTGGTCAGGTCTTGGTTCATTCATTCGGCAGTACTTATTGAGCGCCGACTATGTGCGGAGCACTGCGCTAAGCGCTCGGAACGAACAAGTCGGCGACAGATGGAGACGGTCCCCGCCGTTTGACGGGCTTACGGTCTAATGGATGGTGGCCTTGACCTCCTGTGGCTTCTCCGTGTTCCCTTTTCCCCTCTTCTGCACAGACCCTCATCGGCCACCGCCCCGGCTCACGCTCTTGGGCCCCTCACCATCGTCGGTGGTGTTTGCTGAGCTCTTCCTGTGCGCGGAACCGTGTGCCGAGCATTTGGGAGAGCACCCGAGGCGTCCGCCTCCCCCTCAACTCTCCCACCTCCCTCAAGCCGATCCCCCCGACTCGGGCACGCTCCGCCTCTCCTCCTCGTCCCGGCCTCGGGGGTCCCCCTCCGACGCCCCCCCTCCTTCAAGACATCTACCCCGCCCAGTTCCCCACCCCCACGTCTCAGCGGCCAGAGAGTCCCCCGGACCACCCGTGCCTCTCCACCCCGCCCCTGCGAGGCGCGTATATTCGATCATTCATCCTGTTGCCGTACTTGGATCCGTACCCTCTGAGCGCCGGGCATTCATCCCCCCGCCTCGGCAGCGAGGTACGGAATCGTCATTTATTTCTTTATATTAACCTCCGTCTCCCCCTCTCCACGGTAAGCTCGTCGCGGGCACGGGGTCGCGGCCGCCCACCCGATTGAACCGCCCTCTCCCAAGCGCTCAGTACGGTGCCCTGCGCCCGGCGAGAGCTCACTAGATGCCGTTGATTGCCGATGGGTTCAGCCTGACGGTCCAAGGGCTGGCGTCCCTTTATCCTGGATGAATTCCTTTGGCCTCTCTCCCCCCGCCCCCTCCGGGCAGAAAACACCCCCTCGGTGAGCGGTAGAAACTCTTAATCGGGGGCGCTGCCTGTCATTCATTCATCCGACGGTATTTATCGAGCACGTACTGGGTGCAGAGCGCTGGGCTATAGAGCTTGGGAGAAGCACAGTTCGACAATCAGCTGCCGGTCCACGGTGAGCTTACAGTCTGGAGGTGGTCTTCGCCCCTCACGTGACGAGACGAGGCAAGCTCCACAGTCTATTTCAAAGATACGACTGTTGGGATAAAGAAGAATAATGTCGGTATTTGTTAAGCGCTTACTACGTGCCGAGCACTGTTCTAAGCGCCGGGGTAGACACGGGGTCAGCAGGTTGTCCCACGAGGGGCTCGCGGTCTTCGTCCCCATTTTACAGATGAGGGAACTGAGGGCACAGAGACGTGAGGT
Source organism: Ornithorhynchus anatinus (assembly GCF_004115215.2). Lineage (NCBI taxonomy): Eukaryota > Metazoa > Chordata > Mammalia > Monotremata > Ornithorhynchidae > Ornithorhynchus > Ornithorhynchus anatinus. The sequence goes on from NC_041750.1 coordinate 780,969, forward strand.
GGCTCGCCCACAGTCACCCGGCTGACAGGTGGCAGAGCCGGGATTCGAACCCATGACCTCCGGCTCCAAAGCCCGGGCTCTTTCCACTGAGCCACGCTGCTTCTCCGGAATGGATCCGTGGATCTTGCTCTGTTATAAAACATTGCCTATTCCCCTTCTGTTCTCTTCTGGTACGCTGTGGTCGAACGCAAAGTGCCTTCTTTTAAACGTGGGCGGCGGGCCGGTGATCGTAACCACTTCGGTATCCCCTCCCGGTGTCGTGGCTAGAGCGGGGGCCTGGGAGCCCCCGAAGGTCATGGGTTCTGATCCCTGCTCCCCCGCCTGCCTGCTGTGGGATCCGGGGCAAGTCACTTCCCTTCTCTGTGCCTCAGTCACTTCATCTGCGAAACGGGGATTGGGACAGGGACGGGGACCGTGTCCGACCCGATCAGCTTGTGTAATGATGATGGCGTCTGTTAAGCGCTTACTACGTGCGAAGCATCCATTCAGTGGTATTTATTGAGCGCTTCCTACGTGCAGAGCAGCGTGCTAAGCGCTTGGAAAGTACAATTTGGCAACAGACAGAGACGATCTCTACCCAACAACGGGCTCGCGGTCCAGACCGGGGGAGGCGGACAACAAAACAAGTAGACGGGCATCAGTAGCATCAATATGAATAAATAGAATTATAGATAGACACGCATCCGTCACAAACGATTCATGCATTCATTCAGTGGTATTTATTGAGCGCTTCCTCTGTGCAGAGCCCTGTACTGAGCGCTCGGAATGGACAATTGGGCAACAGATAGAGACCATCCCCGCCCATCGACGGGCTCACGGTCTCATCGGGGGAGGGAGACGGACGGACAAAAACAGTAGCAATAAATAGAATCGAGGGGATGGACATCTCCAGGTGGTTAGGGCACAGGCCTGGGAGTCGGAAGGTAATAATAATAATAATAATAATGTTGGTATTTGTTAAGCGCTTACTATGTGCCGAGCACTGTTCTAAGCGCTGGGGTAGACACAGGGGAATCAGGTTGTCCCACGTGGGGCTCACAGTCTTAATCCCCATTTAACAGATGAGGTAACTGAGGCACCGAGAAGTTAAGTGACTTGCCCAAAGTCACACAGCTGACAAGTGGTAGAGCCGGGGTTCGAACCCATGACCTCTGACTCCAAAGCCCGTGCTCTTTCCAGTGAGCCACGCTGCTTCTCGTGTCACGGGTTCTAATCTACTTATCGCCACTGTTCTTCTCCGTCCGTCCCCCCCCCCCCGATTAGACTGTGCGCCCGTCAGAGGCGGGGACCGCCTCTGTTACCTATATGTCCATTCCAAGCGCCTAGTACAGTGCTCTGCACACAGGAAGCGCTCGATAAATACTATTGAACGAATGAAGGAATCCTGGCTCCGCCCCTCGTCTGCCGCATGACCTTGGACGAGTCACTTGACTTCTCCGCCTCAGTTACCGCATCCGGAAAATGCAGATTGACACCGCGAGCCCCTCGAGGGACAGGGACCGTGTCCCCCCACCCCGATTAACTCGTATCTGCCCCAGGACCGAGAACGGTGCTTGGCGCACCGTAGACCGTGAGCCCGTCATTGGGCGGGGATTATCGGTTGCCCAACCGTCCGTTGCAAGCGCTTAGTACGGTGCTCTGCACATAGGAAGCGCTCAGTAAGTGCTCTTGAATGAATAGTCAGCACCCTGATGATTATTATTCTCCCGAGCGCTTAGTACAAGCGCCGTTCCCAGAGTAAGTGCTCAATAAACGGCATTCACCGATGGACTGACTCTCCTGGCCCGGGCTGCCGGCACGCCTGGGGATAAAGGGACGAGAATCGCCTTGATTCGCTGAACCAACCCGGTTCTCAACGAGTGAAACGTTCTCGCTCTGCTCATCTCCGTAAAGGGGCTGCAGGTCCCCGCCACTTCCAGCCTGGCCACCGAATTACCGAAAGCGTGGAATCGCTGAACCGATTTGAATTACAACGATCTTTCCGCGGCCGCTCCGGCCGGCTCGCTGTCGGGGCTACCCGGCGACGTACTCGGCGGTTTGATGAAGGAGGGTGTGGGGCTCCACTCGGACCCATCCGTTCATCCTTTCGATCATATTTATCGGGCGCTTCCTGTGCGCGGAGCGCTGGGCAACTACCATTAATCATCATCATAACGTTGGTATTTGTTGAGCGCCTACTCTGTGCCGCGCACCGTTCTAAGCGCCGGGGGAGAAACAGGGTCATCGGGTGGTCCCCCGTGAGGCTCCCAGTTCATCCCCGTTTTCCAGACGGGGGAACTGCGCGGCCCAGAGAAGCGGAGCGACTTGCCCACCGTCACCCGGCTGACAAGGGGCCGAGCCGGGATTCGGACTCGTGACCTCTGACTCTCTCCCCTGAGCCGCGCTGCTTCTCCGGATAACGCTGGTATTTGTGAAGCGCTCACTACGCGCCAGGCGCTGTTCTAAGCGCTGGGGGAGATACGAGGTCATCAGGTTGTCCCAGGTGGGGCTCGCGGGCTTCATCCCCATTTTCCAGACGAGGCCGCTGGGGCCCAGAGAAGCCAAGTGGCCCAGGTCCCACGGCAGAGAAGGGGCGGAGCCGGGATTAGAACTCACGTCTTGGGACTCCCCGGCCCGGGCTCTTTCCACTGAGCCCCGCTGCCTCCCGCTTGGAAGGAGAGTACGGGATAACAGTCAGCAGACGGATTCCCTGCCCACGGCGAGCTTCCTTACGGTCTACGGGGGGAGGCAGACGTGAAATCTAAATCTTGTACCGTCCAAGCGCTCGGTACGGTGCTCTGCCCGTACGAAGCGCCCAACGGATGCTGTGGAGTGAATGGGCGAAAAGCGGTGGGGGGCTGGGAGGGGGAGATGAATAAAGGGAGCGAGTCGGGGCGACGCGGAAGGGAGAGGGGGAGGAGGAAAGGGTCCTTCGGGCCTCCGCCCCTTTCTGTCCTACTCAACTGCCGTGACTTGGGCAACACCCTGGACCATCCCGTCGCTCAGTCTGCCTCTCTGTACCCCCCCTCTCTCCCCGGCGCCCTCCGAACCACTAGACTGGTAATAATAATAATAATGTTGGTATTTGTTAAGCGCTTACCCCGTGCAGAGCACTGTCCTAAGCGCTGGGGGGAGAGACGGGGTCCCACGTGAGGCTCCCGGTCTTCATCCCCATTCTCCGGACGAGGGAACTGCGGCCCAGAGAAGGGAGGTGACTTGCCCCCAGTCGCCCAGCTGCCGAGGGGCAGAGCCGGGCTTCGAGCCCGTGGCCTCGGACTCCCAAGCCCGGGCTCTCTCCGCCGAGCCGCGCTGCAGTCGACGTGATCCCCCACCCATAAGGAGCTTCCTGGGTCGTGGGGAGAGAGACGCTTAGAGAAGCAGCTTGGCTCGGTGGAAAGAGCACGGGCTTTGGAGTCAGAGGTCATGGGTTCGAATCCCGGCTCGGCCATCTGTCAGCTGGGTGACTCTGGGCGAGTCACTTAACCTCTCGGTGCCTCAGTTCCCTCGTCTGTAAATTGGGGATTAAGCCTGTGAGCCCCACGTGGGACGACCTGATACCCCAGCGCTTAGAACGGTGCTCGGCACATAGGAAGCGCTTAACAGATACCAACAGGATTAATCTAGCAAGAGGAGGAGGAGAGTTTTGAAAACCGAGGTTTCCTTCTCCCTGACACTCTCTCCGTCTCCCGCGCGCGCTCTCTCTCTCTCTCTCTCTCTGTCTGTCTGGGGACCGCTTAGCTCCAGTGCTGTGGGAGTGGAGAGAAAGCAATTAGCGTTAGGTGGTATTTAAGCTCAAGTGCTGGCTTCACTCTTCTTCCCAAAGCAGAAAGGGTGAGATTTCGGGATCTCTGAGACTTCCCTAACCCGCCGAGTTAAAACTGGGTTAATCTCTCTCCCGCTAAGTCCTCCCTCCACTCTGCCTTTCATCCTTCCACTACCCACTTCCACCCCGTACGCATCCTCCCACTGTCACCTCCACTCTCTCCCGCTCGCCCTCTCGCCCACGTCCTCCCTCCCTCTCCGCGCGCCCGCCGGACCACCGCTCTCTCCGCTTCCCCAAACCCTCCGACCACCGCGTCTCCTCCGCCGGGCCCTTAAAGCCCCCGTTTCCCCCTCTTCAAGCAATGCCGTGTACCGAGGGCTTCCGGAGCGCTGAGCCCCGTACTAAACGCTCGGGAGAGTACGATACCAGCAGAGTCCCCCGCCCCTAGAGAGGTCCGGGGGGGGAGACGGACGTTAAAATAAAGGAGGGATGTGGACGCGGGTGCCGGGAGGTGAGGACGGCTTCATTCGTTCGCCGAACCGTGTCGATCGAGCGCTCGCCGGGTTCGGAGCACCGTACTGAGCACGAGGGAGAGTACAAGAGAATAACAGGCAGGCCCATCCCCGGCCCACGATGAGCTTACGGTCTACGGGGAGGGATGGAGCGAAGAACGGGTACAGGTCTGTCGGGCCCAAGGCGGAAGGGAGAGGGGGACGTGGACATGAAGGCTTAGTTGGGGAAGCCCTCTTGGAGAAGATGTCATTTCTTCTCGGAGAAGATGTGATTCAAATCGGGAAGATTTGAATAAGGCTTTGGATAAGGCCAGGACTGGGCCCGGATCGTTTACCATGGTATTTGCCAGGCGCTCGGTATGCGTCAGACACTTCTCAGCGCCGGGGCAGGTACGACTTCATTGGGTTGGACAGAGTCCCCGTCCCACAGGAGGCTCGCCGTCTAAGTAGGAGGACTTAGACTCCCTCCCTCGCGGGAGAACGGAGGCCCAGAGACGTTAAAAGACGAGTCCGAGGTCACAGAGCGACCGACGGCGGAGCAGGATTAGAACCCAGGCCTTCTGCCTCCCAGGCCCGCCAGACCACACCGCTTCTCTAAGGTTAATTGGAGATTACTTGGGAAGAGCCTGTCGCGGGAACACATCTGATAATAGTAATAATAACAATAACTACTCTGGGCGTATCGATGGAGACGGACGCTGAGTCAAAATGGCGGTCATTTCATTCATTCATTCAATAGTATTTATTGAGCGCTTCCTACGGGCAGACCACTGTACTAAGGGCTTGGCATGTACAGGTAGAGACAGTCCCTGCCCCTAGACGGGCCTGCGGTCTCATCGGGGGAGACGGACAGACAAGAAACCTGGAGACCTTGGCTAAGTCACTCGACGGCTCCGTGCTTCCCTTTCCGCCCCCGTAAAATGGGGATTCCTCCCCCTCGGGCTGTGAACCCCATGAGGGCCGAGGACCGTGTCCCACCTGATGATTTTTCTCTCTCCCCCTGTGCTCAGTACAGCGCCCGACACCTAGGAAGCGCTCAGCGAACCCCACAGTTAGGTTTATGACGCCTCACTCCACACGCCGAGACGCTGTTTGGGCTACACCTTCCTAATGACTCACAATTACACAAGTCGCTGTTCTCACAATAAGCCAACGAGCCGGGTGCCGTATTAGGGGACATATGTGTGTTTAGTGTCGCAGGCTGATCTGTAAACTTATTAGTGTCTGCGCACCCCCTATAATTAAGACCTAATTAGCCAACGGTTAAAAATAGTGGTTGTCGCTATTGTAGCGTGTGGAATCCTAGAGGAGACAACAAACAGGCCATGCCAGGGGTGCTAATGGACACAGGGAATCCAGGATTCTGTCCTGCTGGTACCAGAAGTGATATTTTTTATTATGATGACTAAGTATGATGATGATGATTGTCCATTCCAAGCGCTTAGTACAGTGCCCTGCCCAAAGTCAGCGCTCAATAAATACAATCGAATGGTGAATGAATGAATAATCGAGAAGCAGCGTGGCCTTGTGAATAAAACACGGTCCCGAGAGTGAGACTTGGGTTCTAATCCCAACTCTGCCACTTACCTGCTAGGTGACCTTGGCCGAGTCACTTAGCTGCCGAATTGTACATTCCAAGCGCTTAGTACAGTGCTCTGCCCATAAGTGCCCAATAAATACTATTGAATGAATGAACTTCCTCTGTGCCTCAGTTTCCTCAACGGCAAAACGGGGATTTAATACCCATTCTCCCTCCTGCTTGGAGTGTGAACCCCCATTTGGAAGAGCAGAGGAGAGAAGGGATGGAGAAGGGAGGGAGGGATGGGAGGGAGGAGGGGAGAGAGGAGAGAAGAGAAGGGAGGGAGGAGGGAGGAGAGGAGGGAAGGGAGGGAGGAAGGAAAAGAGGAGGTAACGGGGGGGAGAAGCAGAGGAGGGAAGGGAGGGAGGAGGGGAGAGGGAAGAGGAGAGAGAGGAGAGGAGAGAAGGGAGGGAAGAGAAGAGAGGAGAGGAGAGGAGAGAAAGGAGGGAAGGGAAGGAAGAAAAGAAGGAGGGGGGGAGGAGAAGAGGGAAAGAAGGGAGGGAGGACTGGGCGGAGGAAGGAAGAGGGGAGGAGGGAAGCCACGGGGGGGGGGGGGCGGCGGAGGTTGAGGCCTAAGGGAGGCTGAAGGTGGAGGAGGAGGAGGAGGAGAAGAAAGAGGAGGAGGAGAAGGAGGAGGAGGAGAAGAAGGAGGAGGAAGAGGAGGAGGAGGAGGAGGAAGAAGAGGAGAAGGAGGAGGAGAAGAAGGAGGAAGAGGAGGAGGAGGAGGAGAAGAAGAAGGAGGAAGAGGAGGAGGAGGAGGAAGAGGAGGAGGAGGAGGAAGAGGAGAAGGAGGAGGAAGAAGAGGAGGAGGAGGAGGAAGAAGAAGAGTAGAAGGAGGAGGAGGAAGAAAAGGAGGAGGAGAAGGATGAAGAGAAGAAGGCGGAAGAGGAGAAGGAGGAGGAGGAGGAGAAGAAGAAGGAGGAAGAGGAGGAGGAGGAGGAGAAGAAGAAGGAGGAAGAGGAGGAGGAGGAGGAAGAGGAGGAGGAGGAGGAAGAGGAGAAGGAGGAGGAAGAAGAGGAGGAGGAGGAGGAAGAAGAAAAGTAGAAGGAGGAGGAGGAAGAAAAGGAGGAGGAGAAGGATGAAGAGAAGAAGGCGGAAGAGGAGAAGGAGGAGGAGGAGGAGAAGAAGAAGGAGGAAGAGGAGGAGGAAGAGGAGGAGGAGGAGGAGGAGAAGAAGAAGGAGGAAGAGGAGGAGAAGATGGAGGAAGAAGAGGAGAAGGAAGAGGAGGAGGAAGAAGAGAAGGAGGAGGAGGAGAAGAAGAAGGAGGAAGAGGAGAAGGAGGAGGAGGAGGAGAAGGAGGAGGAGGAGGAGAAGAAGGAGGAGGAAGAGGAGGAGGAGGAGGAAGAGGAGAAGAAAGAGGAGGAGGAAGAGGAGAAGGAGGAGGAAGAAGAGGAGGAGGAGGAGGAAGAAGAAAAGTAGAAGGAGGAGGAGGAAGAAAAGGAGGAGGAGAAGGATGAAGAGAAGAAGGAGGAAGAGGAGAAGGAGGAGGAGGAGGAGAAGAAGAAGGAAGAGGAGGAGGAAGAGGAGGAGGAGAAGAAGGAGGAGAAGGAGGAAGAGAAGAAGGAGGAAGAGGAGAAGGAGGAGGAGGAGGAGAAGAAGAAGGAAGAGGAGGAGGAAGAGGAGAAGAAGAAGGAAGAGGAGGAGGAAGAGGAGGAGGAGGAAGAAAAGGAGGAGGAGAAGGATGAAGAGAAGAAGGAGGAAGAGGAGAAGGAGGAGGAGGAGGAGAAGAAGAAGGAAGAGGAGGAGGAAGAGGAGAAGAAGAAGGAAGAGGAGGAGGAAGAGGAGGAGAGGAAGAAAAGGAGGAGGAGAAGGATGAAGAGAAGAAGGAGGAAGAGGAGAAGGAGGAGGAGGAGGAGAAGAAGAAGGAGGAAGAGGAGGAAGGAAGAGGAGGAGGAGGAGGAGGAGAAGAAGAAGAGGAAGAGGAGGAGAAGGAGGAGAAGAAGGAGGAAGAAGAGGAGAAGGAGGAGAGGAGAAGAAGAAGGAGGAAGAGGAGGAGGAAGAGGAGAAGGAGGAGGAGGAGAAGGGTTTGGGCCTCGCCGTGCTGCCCCCTGGTGTTCGCTGCGCGTCAGCGCGCCCCTTCCTGGGCAGCCGCCACTGGAACCACCGACCGCGCCTCACCCACAACCGGGGACCCTCCCTCCCTCCCTCCCTCCCTCCCTCCCTCCCTTCCTCCCTCCCTCTCTCCCTCCCTCCGACCGTCCATTCTTCATTCATTCGTACTTATTCAACGCTTACGCTGTGCAGAGCACTGTAGTAAGCGCTTGGGAAAGCACAATGCAACAATAAACCGTGACCGTCCCTGCCCACGACCAGCTCAGTCTAGAGGGAGACAGACATCGGCACAGACATCACAGTTAGTATCATTAGTATCGTAAATAAAATTAGAGCTCCCGCTCCACTCCGGGAACGACGACGACGACGACATTTCCTGAGCGCCCGGCACTGTACTGAGCGCGGCAAGGGAGACGGACGGGTGACGTCTGACCGGGCCTCGAGGGGAGGCCTGGGAAAGGACGCGTTAATCCCCAAAGGCCTTATCTGCGAATCCGTAATTTTATTGATTGGTATTGATGTCTCTCCCACTCTAGACTATGAGCTCGCTGTGGGCAGGGAATGTCACTGTTTACTGTTGTTACCGTGCTTTCCCAACCGCTCAGTACAGTTCTTTTCACCCAGTAAGTTCTCAATAAATACGACTGAATGATTGAGCGAACACTATCTACTGGATGTTCCTCCTGGGCAGAGCGCTCTAATCATCACGAGATTTGTGAAATGCTTACTACGTGCCAAGCACTGTACCGGGGGAAGCAGCGTGGCTCCGTGAAAAGAGCCTGGGCCTCGGAGTCAGAGGTCATGGGTTCGACTCCCGGCTGGGCCGCTTATCGGCTGTGTGACTGTGGGCGAGTCACTTCACTTCTCCGGGCCTCGGTTCCCTCATCTGTAAAATGGGGATTAACTGCGAGCCTCACGTGGGACGACCTGATGACCCCGTATCTCCCCCAGCGCACAGAACAGTGCTCTGCACCTAGTAAGCGCTTAACAAATACCAACATTATTATTATTATTATTATTCGCTCAAGTATTTAGAAGCAGCGTGGCTCAGTGGAAAGAGCCCGGGCTTGGGAGGCAGAGGTCATGGGTTCGATTCTCGGCTCTGCCACTTGGCAGCTGGGTGACTGTGGGCGAGTCACTTCACTTCTCTGGGCCTCAGTTACCTCATCTGTAAAATGGGGATGAAGACTGTGAGCCCCACGTGGGACAACCTGATTCCCCTGTGTCTACCCCAGCGCTTAGAACAGTGCTCTGCACCTAGTAAGCGCTTAACAAATACCAACATCATCATCATCATCATTATTATTAGGAGCTGGGGTAGGTAAAGAATAATCACATCCCACGTGGGGCTCACAGTCTAAATAGGTGGGAGAATAGGTATTGCATCCCCATTTCACGGGCGAGAGAACCGAGGCACGGAGAAACAAAGTGACTTGCCCAGGGTCGCAGAGCAGGAATGAGGAGGGCGTGGGATTAGAACCCAGGTCCCGGAACCCCGAATCTTTCCGCTAGGCCGCTTGGGAGAATGAATTCGTTAGAGCTAGCGGATACAATCCCTGCCCTCAGGGAGCTTACAGTCTAGTAAGTTCAGAACACTGTACTAAGCGACTTGGGAGAATACAATAGATTTAGTCGATACAATCCCCGAGTTGAAGGAACTTATTCATTCAGTCGTATTGATTGAGCGCTTACTGTGTGCGGAGCACTGTACTAAGCGCTTGGAAAGTACAATTCGGCAACATTCATTCATTCAATAGTATTTATTGAGCGCTGACTATGTGCAGAGCACTGTACTAAGCGCTTGGAATGAACAAGTCGGCAACAGATGGAGACAGTCCCTGCCCTCTGACGGGATTACGGTCTAATCGGGGGAGACGGACAGACGAGAACGATGGCGATAGATAGAGTCGAGGGGAAGAACATCTCGTAAAAACCATGGCGACTAAATAGAATCGAGGCGATGGGCAATTCATTAACAAAATAAATAGGGTAAAGAAAATATATACAGTTGAGCGGACGAGTACAGTGCTGAGGGGCAACAGATAGAGACGATCCCTACCCAACAACGGGCTCACAGTCTAGGCTGGGGGGGGAGATGGACAACCAAAGAAAACAAAATAAGTAGACAGGCATCAGTAGCATCAGTATAAATGGAATTATAGATAGATACACATCATGAACAAAATAGTCTACTACAGTCTACTGTGTGCAGAGCACTGTACTAGCAGTACTGTACTAGCACTGACAGAGAAGCAGTGTGGCTCAGCGGAAAGAGCCCGGGCTTGGGAGTCAGAGGTCATGAGTTCGAATCCCCGCTCTGTCCCTTGTCAGCTGTGTGACTGTGGGCGAGTCACTTCACTTCTCTGGGCCTCAGTTACCTCATCTGTCAAATGGGGATGAAGACTGGGAGCCCCACGGGGGACAACCCGATCCCCCTGTGTCTCCCCCGGCGCTTAGAACAGTGCTCGGCACATAGTTGGTGCTTAACCAATACCAACATCATTATTATTGTTATTACTAGGAGCTGGGGAGAGTTCACTAGAGTTAGTAGGAACTAATCCTCATGGAGCACAGTGCTTTGCACCTAGTAAGCGCTTAACAAATGCCATCATTATTATTATTATTATTATTAACAAATACCGTTATTAATAACATATAATTACGATCTGCAACCAAATTCACCCACTCACTCGTATTTATTGAGCGCTTTCTGGGTGCAGACCACTATAGTATCTACCATAAGAAATATAAACACTGGAGAAATAGGTAGATTATAAAATATAATGGAATTATTGTAATGACAATAATTGCGGGGGGGGGGGCACGGGCAGAGGGCGCGAAGTGTACTTTCCGAGCGCTGAGCACAGTGCTCTGCACACAGTGAGCGTCCAATAAATACGCCTGAATGAACGAATGAATGAACGATGAGGTAAACGGGGAGGAGATGATCTGTGACGTCACTTCCGGCCGCTCTCTCCTCGCTCCCTCCCCCCCCCCTCGGGCTTTTTGCGCAAGCGCCGATTCCGCCCCTTCTCCCTAAATTAGCTTCAGGGTCGGGGCTGTCGGGCTTGGAGCGGCTTCGGGCCGTAGTCGGTGGGCGATGGAGGGGGAACTTCCGCCCTGAGTTGGGCCGGCGACAGAGGGACTTCCGCCCTGAGTCGGGAGGACTTCCGCCCGTCGTCGGGCGATGGGAGAGTAACTTCCGCCCTGAGTCGAAGGGACTTCCGCCCGCAGTGGGTGGGCGGCAGGGGGACTTCCGCCCGCCGTGGGGCGATGGACGGGGAACTTCCGCCCTGAGTCGAAGGGACTTCCGCCCGCAGTGGATGGGCGGCAGGGCGACTTCCGCCCACAGGGGGGCGACGGACGGGGAACTTCCGCCCTGAGGGGTCCCGGCGGCGGGGAGACTTCCGCCCGCAGTTGTGCGGCCGTTCGGGGCCCCTCCGGCGGCGATCGAGGCCGAGGGCCCGGTGGGGCGGGGCGGGGCGGGGCGGGTCCGGTCCCGGACGGGGTCCCGGCGCCATGGAGTTCGCGGAGCTGATCAAGACGCCCCGTGCGGACAACGTGGTGCTGCACCGGCCGCTGTACCCGGCGGTGGAGGGGACCCTGTGCCTCACCGGACACCACCTCATCCTCTCCTCCCGCCAGGACAACACCGAGGAGCTCTGGCTGCTCCACGCCAACATCGACTCCATCGACAAGCGGTCAGGCGCCCGGGACCCCCGCCCCACCCCCTCTCTTAACCCCAGCTGCCAGCCCCCCACCCCCAATTCTGGGCCCCCACCCCCTCTCAGCCCCCAATTCTGGGCCCCCCCCCACCCCCACTGCCGAGCCCTCACCCCCTCTCTTAGCCCCAGCCCCTAATTCTGGCCCCCCACCCCCAATTCCGGGCCCTCACCCCTTTAGCCCCAGCTCCCAGCCCCCAATTCCGGCTCCCACCCCCCCCTTCTGGGTCCCCACCTCCTCTCTTAGCCCCAGCTCCCAACCCCCCACCCCGAATTCCGGCCCCCAGGCCTAGCACCAGCCCCCTGCCCCCAATTCTGGCCCCCCCCCCACCCCCAGCTCCCAATTCTGGCTCCCCACCCCCCACCCCTAGCCCTGCCCCCGGCCCCCTCACCCCTGGTTCCCAACCCCCTCGTCCCTTACTCTGTCCGGCACTTCTTTCCTTGGACCCCAAAACACGCCCCCTCCCCCCTCCCCTTCGGCCACCGTAACGATAGTAGTAATTAAGGTATTTGTTAAGCACTTACTATGTGCCAGGCACTCAGAGTCGTCCTCCAGGAAGCCCACCGGGATTCAACCCCGACCTCCCCGGTCACGTCGACCGCCTCAGAACCGTGGGTGTACCTGTCAATTTTTATGTTTTCGGCAGCTGTTCTATCCTTTGAATGCCCGCTCTTCCTCTTCCGTGCAGGAGGCGAGGGGCCCGCGGGCGTAAAATAAAGAAGCGGGCCAGGGCCCGTCCCCTGGCAGCCCACAGTCTAATAGGGGAGACAGACAGACACGGGCTTTCTTCCGGGCGGAAGGGTAGGGAACCGGCACTGGAACTGGAGGTGGGAAAACGAATACGGGGCAGTAGAAGCGACTGATCCAAAAACCCATCGGGGCCAGGCTGGCCGAGGGTACGACGCGAGCGGGGCGGTGCGGGGAAGGCCACCCGGAGGGGGCCCCGGCTTTGAGTTCCAGGCCGGGGGAGCCGGGGATGCCGAGAGAGGGTGAGCTGGACTGGAGGGTGCAAGCTGGACAGGAACGGGAGGAGAGCGAGCGAGAAGGGCGGAGGGCGCTCAGTAAGCGCTCGAGAAATAAATACGATTGGACGACCGGCCCGGAAGCTGCGACGGCGGCCCCGGAGACCCCCGGGAGGATCCGAGGAGAGTCCGGCGTCCGGAGCTGCGGAGGAGAAGGGAGAGAAGAGGCGGCCGAGGCGGGGGGGGGGGGGGGGGGGCTCGCGGCCGAGGCCGCCCGTGGTCTCCGAGGGCGACGGGTGGGCCTCGCTCTGTAGGTTCGTGGGGTCCCTGGGCACCATCGTGGTCAAGTGCAAAGACCTGCGCGTCATCCGGCTGGACGTCCCCGGCATGGACGAGTGTCTGAACATCGCCAGCTCCATCGAGGTGAGGGGGCCGCCCCGCCGGCCGCGGTGCGCCGGCGGCGGGGTGAGGAGGGAGTGGACCCTTCCCGCCGGACCCAGGGGACCCCGCCGTCCCGGCGCCGTCGCCGGCCGGGCGTCCGCGTTCAGCCACCGCCGTTCGACCGGGGGGAGGGAAGCGGTGGTCGGGCCCCGGGGGGGCCCGGTGCCGAGCTGGGCACCTACCGGTGGCGGGGACAGGCGCCGAGAGGCGGCTTCTGTCCGGAGACCCGTGACACCTCTGTGCCTCCAGGCGCTGTCCACGCTGGGCTCGGTCACCCTGATGTACCCCTTCTTCTACCGGCCCATGTTCGAGGTCGGGGAGGACGGCTGGCAGGCTTTCCTGCCCCAGCAGGAGTTTGAGCGCGTCTCTTCCGTCGTAAGTCCCTCTGACTCCCCCTGCCCCCAAACAACGGCCAAGGACCCCCCCCCCCCCACACCCCCATCCCCACCCCACGGTCCCGGGAGCCGGAGGCGGGTGCCGTCAGCGTGAGTTGAGCCCTCACCCAGTTGTAAACCTGGATAAGGCTCATCCGCAGAGATGAGCGGCGGCGGCGTGGCTTGGTGGAGAGGACCCGGGCCTGGGAGTCAAAGGACCTGGGTTCTAATCCCGGCTCCGCCACGCGTCCACAAGTCACCAGGCTTCTCCTGCGCCTCAGTTACCCACACTTGCTAGATGGGTGTCGAATCCTATCTTTCCCAAATTGGACTGCGAGGAGCCCCACGGGGGACAGGGACCGGGTCCAGTCCGATTAGCTTGGATCGACCCCGGCGCTTAGTACAGTGCGTGACTCGTAGCAAGCGCCTAACGGGCACCGTCGTGACGGTCAGAGGCGTGGAGTCCGACTGAGGCGGAGCACGGGTGCTGGGGACGGGTGGGGATGGCGCTGGTGCCCAGGCCCCCGACCCGACGCCCCTCTTTCTCCAGACCGGCGATTGGCGGCTGAGCCACGTGAACAAGGACTTCTCGGTGTGCCCCTCCTACCCGGCCCTGGTCACCGTGCCCGCCGCCGTGGACGACGAGGCCCTCCGCAAGGCGGCCCAGTTCCGCCACGGTGGGCGCTTCCCGGTGCTCAGCTACTATCACAAGAAGAACGGGATGGTGAGAAACCGCGGGCCCGAGGTCTCGGGGACCCCGGGGCGCCCCCCCCCCCCCCTCACGTCCCCCCGCCGGAGGAAGGGAGGGTTTGGGGCCCATCTTAGAGGGAGAGAGGGATAACGAATCACCAAGAGATGAAATCCGAGCTCACCCTGTGCCGAGTGGCGTGCCAAGGTGGGCCCAGGATAGTCGGGTCGGGCACAGTCCCCGATACCACCCCCCGAGGCCCGGACTAGGAGAAGGGATCCTGAGCGGGGACGCTGAGGATGCCGGCGGTCACCAGGTGATGATGCGGAGCGGCCAGCCCCTGACCGGCACCAACGGGCGGCGCTGCAAGGAAGACGAGAAGCTGGTCAACGCCACCCTGCGCCCGGGCAAGCGCGGCTACATCATCGACACGCGCGCCCTGAACGTGGCCCAGCAGGCCCGCGCTAAAGGCGGCGGCTTCGAGCAGGAGGCCCACTACCCCCAGTGGCGCCGCATCCACAAGGCCGTCGAGCGGTGAGGGGCCGGCCGGGACGCGGCGGGCGGGCTGGCATCCGGCCCCGGAGGCGTCCGAGCCGGCCGAGAGCACGGGAGGGCGCGTCCACCACCCCGGGGCCGGCGGGAGCCATTCGGGGATTCGGAGGAGGCGAGGGGGGCCGGTCCTTCCCGACGGACCCTTGGGCGTGGAGAGGCTGCTTTGGCACTGCCCCTCGCTGGCCCCGCCGCGGGGCGAGGTCACCCCCACCGTGGTCTCGGCCAGACCCTCGCTCGCCACGGTTCCCGGACCGGACCCGTAGGTTCCCGGTCGGAGCCGAGGGGCACTCAAAATGGCACCTCCCCGGCCCGTCCGCCCTCCGGGAGGCCCGCGCTTACTGACGGCCGCCACGCTCCGGGAAACGCTGGCTCCCCGCCCTCGGGGAGCGGGGAGCCCCACGCGGTCCTGACCCCCGCGCTCCACCCCACCGCCAGGTACCCCATCCTCCAGGAGAGCCTGATCAAGCTGGTGGAAGCCTGTAACGACCAGTCCCACAACATGGACCGCTGGCTCAGCAAGCTGGAGGCCTCCAACTGGCTCACGCACGTCAAGGAGATCCTGACCACGGCCTGCCTGGCCGCCCAGTGCCTCGACAGGTCCGGGGCGGGGGGCGGACCGGGAGGACCGGGGCCGGGGTTCGGCGGAACCGCCCGCTCCCAGCGCGGACCGGGGACCGGCTGGCCGGAGGCGGCCGCCGCTGAGACGCGCGTCTGCCCCGGCAGGGAGGGGGCGTCCGTGCTGGTCCACGGGACGGAGGGGACGGACTCCACCCTGCAGGTGACCTCGCTGGCCCAGATCCTCCTGGACCCCCGCTGCCGGACCCTGCGCGGCTTCCAGGCCCTGGTGGAGCGCGAGTGGCTGCAGGTGAGCCGGCCCGGGTCCCGCGGGGACCCCAGGGGAGCCCGCAGAGGCCGAAGGGAAGCCGCGGCGGGCGGCCCGGGGCCGGGCCGGGCCCCGTGGCCCCCCACGGGCCCCGGGTCAGCCGCGTCCTCCACGGGCAGGCCGGGCACCCGTTCCAGCAGCGCTGCGCCCAGGGGGCCTACGCCAGCGGCAAGCAGAAGTGGGAGGCGCCCGTGTTCTTCCTGTTCCTGGACTGCGTGTGGCAGGTCCTGCGCCAGTTCCCCTGCTCCTTCGAGTTCACCGAGCACTTCCTCATCCTGCTCCTGGAGCACGCCTACGCCTCCCAGTTCGGGACCTTCCTGGGCAACAACCAGAGCGAGAGGTGGGGGGTGCCGCTCGCCCGCGTCCAACCGTGGCCGCCCCGCCGCTGCGCCCGCCCCCGCCGCTGAGCCCGCCCTCTCCCCGGCCAGGTCCAAGCTGAAGCTGCCGCAGAAGACCATGTCCCTGTGGTCCTGGGTCAATCGGCCCGCCGAGCTGGCCAAGTTCACCAACCCCCTGTTCGAGGCCAACGGCCTGGTCATCTGGCCGTCGGTCGCCCCGCAGAGCCTCCAACTCTGGGAAGGTGAGGACCCCACCTCCCCCGGCCCTCCTCCCCTCCCCGCTGCCCGAGGGCGGCCCCGATCCGAGAAGACCCCTGGGGAGGGAACCCCGGTCACCTTCACTCCGGCCCCCCCGCCCGGGCTCCCGTACCCGCCACGGCAGGCTCGGGGAGCCACCGATGCGGGGGATGCAGCAGCCCCCTCCCCTCCCGTCCCCTCCCCGGGTCCTTGCCCGGTAGAGCGGGGGTGGGGGAGGGGGGGAAGACGTGCGCTAAAAGCCCCGCGGCCGGGTGTCGGCCGGGGGGGCCGCCGCCGCAGGGGTGTTCCTGCGCTGGACCCGGTCCTCCAAGTACCTGGACGAAGCCTCCGACGAGATGGTTGCCATCATCCAGTACAACAAGGAGCTGCAGGCCAAGGTCAACGCCCTGCGCCGGCAACTGGCCCAGCTGGAGACAGAGGACAAGGTGCGGGAGAGCCCCTGAGATGCCTCCCCCGGCCCCCGCCCCCCTCCCCGGCCTCTCCCCGCCCCCTCACCCTCACACTAAGTCGCCGGGGGCCGCACGGCCCCTCGGCCGGATCGGATCTCCCCGCGCGGAGCCCACGACACGTGCAGCGGCTCTCCCCCCCGCCGCCGCGGGTCTCCCCCCTGCTCCGAGGGGGCGGGGGCGTGCCGTCCGGGTGTCCGGGGGGCCGGGGCCGGCCTCCCGAACCCGGCCCAGTCGGAACCGGGGGATCCGGGCCCTGGGTTTCCGCGCCCCTCCCTCTCCTGGGGTCTGGAAGCCGAACCGGCACCGGGCCCGGCTCCGGCCCGCTGCTTCCCTCCGCCCCGTGCCCTCCCCTCCCTCCCCGAGCTGTGGGCAGGAAACCCGGCATCCTGGGGAGCCTCTGCCGTCCTCAGGGGCCAAGCGAGGGCCCTGTGGGGGCCACGTAGGTAAGGGAACGCCTGCCCGGAATACCTGCCCATGGAGAAAGGGGGATGGCGTCTGTCTGGGCCGACACTACTGTGGGCAGCGGAAGAAGAGGAGGGGGGAAGGGGAGAAGGCTGGGGGCCGGCCGCTCGCCGTCTTCCCTCCCGCTTACCCGGCTCCTCCTGCCTCTTCCATCCACCTGTGGCTCCGGGCTGGGAGGGATCGGAGAAGGAGAGGACTCCGGCCCCTCCGTGCTCGGCCGGGCGTGAGACGGAGGTGGCAGCGGGTCCCACGTCGCCCCGGGTGCTCCCGCGGCAGGAAGAGCGAGGTCCGGGCCTTCGGCCCGGTCTCCCGTCCACCCGGGCCTCCGAGGGGTTGACCAGACGAGCCGGGGGATGGGGTGGCCTAGGGCGCTGGGAAAAGAGGGTGCTGCCATACCATCGCTGCTCGGCGGAGGGTGAGGGGCAAACAAGCAAAAGGTCGAGTGGACGGGCCCTTCGGCAGCTGCCTAGAGAGGCTCCGCGGCGGCCTCCCGGGTCCCCCCCCCCGCGGAGACACTAAATGTTGTACACGTTTACACCCTGGGGTCCACCCAGGCGCCCGGGGCCTCGTTGGAGGGGAGGGAGAGGAAAGGACCTGGTGCCTGGATGGAGGGGAGGGTCCCGGGACCTGCGCCAGCCTCTGGGAGGGGCGAGAGGACGAGGGCAGCACCCCCTCCCCCTCCTTCCCACCGAGGATCCCAACTGGCCCCTGCCCCAGCCCCCACGGTGCCGGGGTCCTGCCCGATTCCACAGCTGGGCGCCCCGGGGCCTGGGCTCGGAGGAGCCCCCGCCGCCGGAGGGAGCGGGACCGGGAGTCGGAGGGGGGGGTTTGACGGAAAGGCGGCACCCGGCCGGGGTCCACCCTCCCTTAGCTGGCCGGCTCCGGCCGTGCGCTTCTGGTGGGGGCGGGGGGAGAAGGGTGGGGGCGGGAGGGCCCAACCTACCCCGGGAGCTGAAGGACGAACAAGCAGATGGGCCCCGGTTTTGCCTGGTGGGAGGTCAGTCCCGTCCATCTGCCCATCTGGGTGCGTCTGCTTGTCCGTCCGTCGCCCTCCCCGCTCTCTCCGTGGGGGAGGGAGCGGGTGTCCTGGAGCTCTAACCTCCAGGGCCCCGCGGGCTGTGCCGTTCCACGTCCCGCCCGGTCTGGGGTGGTTCCCTCCCTTTGCCCCACGGCGACTTCCCACCTGTCCGTCCCCACCCCCTCAGCCCCGACCCACTGGCGATGGGGGAAGCTCTCCTGACCCCCCCCCCCCCCCCCCCCTTGCCCCTATACCCCAAACCCGAGAATGGATTCCAGGGAGCGAGCGGGGGCCGAGAGACCCGAGTCGGGGGGGCCCGAGGGGGCCGTGCCCCGCCTCCTGCCCAGCGTAGGGGACGTCCGTCCTCTGGGGCGACCTGGGCGTTGGCGTGGTTGGGCTCCGATGGCTTGTCCGCGTGTGCGTGTCCCTCCTCCCCCGGCGGACGAGGGGGCGGCGGTCCCCGAGCGGTCAGCTCCCCGGCGCTTCTGAGCGGTGAGGCGCCGGGCCGTGACCCCCTGCTCCCCAGTGCACTGTTGTCCACGTGGCGTGTAATAAACGTGCCCCGATAGAGGGCTGTGACGTGTCTCTGCCGCGTCTGGAGCGTGTGCCTCTCTCTCCCCCACCGGCCGAGGCCGTCGGGACGGGGCACCGTCCGGGGAGGATCCTCCCCCCACCCCTTTTCTCAGTCCACGGCACCCTTCCTTCTCTTCAGTGCCAGTTGGTAGATGTTACGGCCTTGAGCGCTTCCTCTGTGCCAGACCCTGTTCTGAGCACTGGGGTGGACCCAAGCATGTCGGGTTGGACACGGTGCCTGTCCCACCTAGGGCTCACGGTCTTAACCCCCATTTTACAGACGAGGTAACTGAGGCTCAGAGAAGTTAGTCGTAATGATGGTATTTAAGTGCTTACCATGTGCACTTAATAATAATGATGGCATTTAAGGGCTTACTATGTGCCAAGCACTCTTCTAAGGGCTGGGGTGGAGACCAGGTAATCGGGTCGTCCCACGGGGACCTCACCTTCTTAATCACCATTTTACAGATGAGGTCACTGAGGCACAGAGAAATGATATGACGTATCCCAAGTCACGCAGCTGATAAGTGGCAGAGCCGGGTGAGGTGACTTGCCCGAGGTCACACAGACAAGCGGGGGAGCGGGGATTAGAACCCAGGCCTGGGATCCACCCACTAGGCCGTGCTGCCTCTCTGGTGCAGCTAGTTAAATTCGGAGCCAGCCAGGGTCAAGTAGTTTGCTGGTCCTCCCCTCCGGACATAATAATAATGTTGGTGTTTGCTAAGCGCTTCCTATGTGCAGAGCACTGTTCTAAGCGCTCGGGTAGATACAGGGTCATCAGGTTGTCCCACGTGAGGCTCACGGTTAATCCCCATTTTCCAGATGAGGTCACTGAGGCCCAGAGAAGTGAAGTGACCATAATAATAATGTTGGTATTTGTTAAGCACTTACTACGTGCCGAGCACTGTTCTAAGCGCTGGGGTAGACATAGGGGAATCAGGTTGTCCCACGTGGGGCTCACAGTCTTCATCCCCATTTTACAGATGAGGTCACTGAGGCACAAAGAAGTTAAGTGACTTGCCCACAGTACACAGCTGCCAAGTGGCAGAGCGGGGATCCGAACCCACGACCTCGGACTCCCAAGCCCGGGCTCTTTCCACTGAGCCGAGCTGCTTCTCTCCGCGACGTCGGACGTGGCGGAGGTGGGCGGTTCAGGCCCCCAACTGCCCCCCGACAGATCTTTCTCTGCCCCACCCCCAGCCCCAAGTCAGGTCCAGCCGCCCCCGGACGCCGGGGTGGGGTCCAACTGGGGAGCTGCCGTGACCCAAAGCAAGCTTGTCCAGCACAGTCCTCGCAGGGGCTTTACGGACCTGCAGCGGGACGGGGTCACTGCCCCCCGGGGAGGGGAAGCGAAGCCGGTCAGGATACCCCAGGAGCCCCTTACCAGCCACCGCGCCGGCCCCTCCACCCCGGGCCGCCTCGGCCGTCCCACCACTAGGAAAACTCCATCAGTCAGTCGTATCTACTGAGCGCTTACTGTGCGCACAGCCCAGTACTTAGGAGGGTAAAATAGAACAGAGTCGGTAGACACGTCCCGGGTCCAAAGACGAGTTCGCCGTCTAAAAGCCCAGGCTCCCCTGATTTTCCCATCACTGTAGACAGCACCACCATCGTTCCTGTCTCACAGGCCCGTAATCTCGGCACGATCCTCGACTCTCTCGCTCCACCCGCACATTCAATCTATTACTAAATCCTGTACCACCTTAACCCGAACACTTATCCTGTGCCGCTTTGATGGCTCTGTCAACCTCCTTGCCCTCCCTGCCTCTTGTCTCTCCCCCCTCTAGTCCCCGCTTGGCTCTGCTGCCCGGAATATTTTTCTCCGGCGACGTTCGGCCCACGCTTTCCCCCCTCCTCAAGAACCTCCAGTTGTTGCCCATCCCCCTTGGCGGCAAACGGAGGCTCCTCACCGTCGGCTTCGAAGCCATCCATCACCTTGCCCTCTCCGACCTCACCGCTTCGCGACGACGCGGCCCCTAACGCGTCGCTCCCCTATCATTCGATGGTATTTATTGAGCGCTTCCTATGTGCAGAGCACTGTACTAAGCGCTTGGAATGTACAATTTAGGCCAACTTACTCTCTACCTCCCTCTCGTCCATCTCGTTGCCAACCTCTTGACCACGTTCTGCCTCTGGCCCGGCACGCCCTTCCTCTTCACATCCGACAGACGATTACCTTTCAAGCCTTACTGAAGTCCCGTCTCCTCCAGGAGGCCTTCCCGGACTAATCCCTCCTTTCTTCTTCTGCATTATCTTGATCGACTCCCTTGTTCCGCTCCTTCCAGTCCCACGGCACTTAGGTACATATCTGTAATTTATTTACATTAATGTCTGTCCCTCTAGACCGTAAGCTCAGTGTGGGCAGAAAATCCATCTACAACTCTATTGGTATAGTATACTTTCCCAAGTGTTTAGTAAAGGGCTCTGCCCACCCGATCTATTATTTTTTTATGGTATTTAAGCGCTTACTACGTGCCAGGCCCCGTTCTAAACACCGGGGTAGGTCCAAGATAATCAGTTTGGACATTGTCCCTGTCCCACATGGGGCTCACGGTCTTAATCCGCATTTTACAAATGAGGTGGCTGAAGCACAGAGAGGTTAAGTGACTTATCCAGGGTCACACGGCAGGTCAAGGGGCAGAGCTGGGACTAGAACCCAAGTCCTTCCGAGTCCCAGGCCTGTGTTGGATCCGCTAAGGCCGCGCTGCAGCTCATCAGCTTGATGGAGAGGACGCTCCTGCGTGTAGGGGAATGGGGATACTGAGGCACAGGGAGGCGTCAAAATCCCTTCCATCCCTTAGGGCTCAGGCGAGATCAAATCCAGGGGTGAATAATCATTAATTAATTAATCAACCAAATCCAGGGGTGAACGGGGAAGGTGCATTGAGCCCTCCCTGCCTCCCAGCCCGGAGGAGCTCGTGGTCCACGGTGGGTTATGGGGATGGGAATGAGCACTGGAGATTATTATAAATGATAATGACGGTATTTGTGAAGTGCTTACTATGTGCCAAGCAGTGTACTGAGCGCTGGGCTGGATACAAGCAAATTAGGTTGGGCACTATCCCTGTACCACATGGGGATTGACCGTGATTGGCTCACGGTCAATCCCCATTTTACAGATGAGGTAACTGAGGCCCAGAGCAGTGAAGTGGCTTGCCCAAGGCCACAGAGCGGACAAGTGGCAGAGCGGGGATTAGAACCCAGGACCTTCTGACTTTCAGGCCCCTGCTCTCTCCACCACACCGTGCTACTGTCCCCTAATATGGTGGTCAGCGCAGGGCTTGGCAGATGGTGAGCGCCTAACAGATACCATGATTAAACCTGCTCTGAGTAGCGAAGGTTAAAGTGAAAGAAAGGAGGGGCCCGCACGAGGGGCGGGGCAAAGCAGGGAAGGCATCCTGGAAGGGGGGGTGGGGGAAGCGGGGAAGGCTCCCTGGAAGAGGAGGAGGAGGGCAGTGAGGGAAGCCGGGGAGCCACCCTGGAAGAGGAGGAGGAGAAGGGCATTGGGGGAATAATAATAATAATGTTGGTAATAATAATGGGAGGGGAGGGGAGGGGAGGAAGCGGGGGAGCCGTCCTGGAGGAGGAGGGCAGTGAGGGAAGTGGGGAAGGCGCCCTGGAAGGGGAGGAGGAGGAGGGCAGTGGGGGAATAAAAATAATAATGTTGGTAATAATAATGTTGGGGGGGCAGGGGAGCCGTTCTGGAGGAGGAGGGGAAGGAGGAGTGCAGTGAGGGAAGTGGGGAAGGTGCCCTGGAAGGGGAGGAGGAGGGCAGTGGGGGGATAATAACAATAATAATAATGTTGGTAATAATAATGTGAGGGGAGAGGAGTGGAGGAGGGGAAGCAGGGGAGCCGTTCTGGAGGAGGAGGAGGAGGAGGAGAAAGAGGAGGAGGAGGGCAGTGGGGGAAGAATAATAATAATGATAATAATGTTGGTAATAATGTGAGGGGAGGAGAGGGGAGGGGGAAAGCAGGGAAGACGTCCTGGAGGAGGAGGAGGAGGGAAGTGGGGAAGGTGCCCTGGAGGAGGAGAAGGAGGAGGAGGGCAGTGGGGGAATAATAATAATGTTGGTAATAAAAATGTGAGGGGAGGGGAGAGGGGAGGAAGCAGGGGAGCTGTCCTGGAGGAGGAGGGTAGTGGGGGAATAATAATAATAGTAATAATGTTGGTAATAATAATGTTAGGGGATGGGAGGGGAGGAAGCAGGGGAGCCGTCTTGGAGGAGGAGGAGGAGGAGGGCAGTGAGGGAAGTGGGGAAGGCACCCTGGAGGAGGAGGAGGAGGGCAGTGAGGGAATAATAACAATAATAATAATGTTGGTAATAATAATGTGAGGGGAGGGAAGCAGGGGAGCCATCCTGGAGGAGGAGGGCAGTGAGGGAAGTGGGGAAGGCGCCCTGGAGGAGGAGGAGGAGGAGGAGGAGGAGGAGGAGGGCAGTGAGGGAATAATAATAATAATAATAATAATAATGTTGGTAATAATAATGTGAGGGGAGGGAAGCAGGGGAGCCATCCTGGAGGAGGAGGAGGAGGAGGGCAGTGAGAGAATAATAATAACAATAATAATAATGTTGGTAATAATAATGTGAGGGGAGGGAAGCAGGGGAGCCATCCTGGAGGAGGAGGGCAGTGAGGGAAGTGGGGAAGGCGCCCTGGAGGAGGAGGAGGAGGAGGGCAGTGAGAGAATAATAATAACAATAATAATAATGTTGGTAATAATAATGTGAGGGGAGGGAAGCAGGGGAGCCGTCCTGGAGGAGGAGGAGGAGGAGGCGGCCGCGTGAGGGAAGCCCGGGGGCGCGCGCGGGGACCGGAAGTGGCGAGGAGGCCCCGCCCCCTGCTCCTCCTCTTGCCCCCTCCCCCCTTCCCCCCGGGGCCCGGCTGCTCTCGCGAGAAGAGGCGGCGGCCTATGTGTGTGTGGGGGCGGAAGCGGCTCCTCTTCAGCGCGGAGCGGGCGCGGCGGCGGCTGGACGGGCCCGGACGGCGCCATGAAGGTAAGGCCCGGATCCGGGCCCGCCGCCGCGCCGCCCCGCCATAATCCCCCCGCCGGCTCGGGCGGGGCCCGCCGCCGATGAGCCGTAGGGCGGCGGGCGTCCGGGCCGCGGGAGGGGGCGGATGGCGGCCGATGACGGCGGAGGCCGCGGGTTGGCGGGCGGGGACGCCATGGCGGCCGGGTAAGGACCCGTCCCCGTCTCCATCCTCTCCCTCCCTCCCTCCCTCCGGCAGCTCAACATCTCCTTCCCGGCCACCGGCTGCCAGAAGCTCATCGAGGTGGACGATGAGCGGAAGCTGCGCACCTTCTACGAGAAGCGGATGGCCACCGAGGTCCCCGCCGACGCCCTGGGCGACGAGTGGAAGGTACCCGGCCCCGACCACGGTCCCCTCCTCTCGCCCGCTCGAACATATAACAATAATAGTGCGATCGCTTAAGCGCTCACTTTGTGCTAAGCGCTGTTCAGCGCGCCGGGGAGGTACGGGGTCATCAGATGCTCCCCCGGGGGGCCCCCGATTCGAGCATCCCGACACTTTCCCCTCCCTCTCTGTCCTTCTCTAATAATAATAATGGTATTTAAGCGCTCACTATGTGCTAAGCGCTGGGTAGCTAACAGAGTCATCAGGTGGTCCCACGTGGGGCTCAAGGTCCGAGCATCCCGACTCCCCCGCCTCCCCCCTCTAATAATAATGGTATTTATTAAGCGCTCACTCTGTGCTAAGCGCTGGGTAGGTAACAGAGACGTCAGGTGGTCCCACGTGGGGCTCAAGGTCCGAGCATTCCCACTCCCCCGCCTCCCCCCTCTCTAATAATGATGGTATTTATTAAGCGCTCACTATGTGCTAAGCGCTGGTAGGTAACAGAGCTGTCAGGTGGTCCCACGTGGGGCTCAGGGTCCCAGCATCCCGCCTCCCCCTTTCTAATAATGGTATTTATTAAGCGCTCACTATGTGCTAAGCGCTGGTAGGTAACAGAGACATCAGGTGGTCCCACGTGGGGCTCAAGGTCCAAGCATCCCCACACCCCCGCCTCCCTCTCTCTGTCCTTCTCTAATAATAATAACAAATACCATTATTAAGCACTCACTATGTCCTAAGCGCTGGGTAAGAGTCATCAGGTGGTCCCACGTGGGGCCCCCGGTCTGAGCATCCCGACCCTTCCCCCTCCCTCTCTGTCCTTCTCTCATAATAATGGTATTTAAGCGCTCACTATGTGCTAAGCGCTGGTAGGTAACAGTCGTCAGGTGGGCCCACGTGGGGCTCAAGGTCCGAGCATCCCGACACCTCCGTGTCCCTCTCTAATAATAATAATGCCATTTGTTAAGCGCTCCCTATGTGCTAAGCGCCGGGTAGGTAACAGTCATCAGGTGGTCCCACGTGGGGCTCGAGGTCTGAGCATCCTGACACTCCCGCCTCCTCTCTCACTGTCTCTAATAATACTGGTATTTATTAAGCACTCACTATGTGCTAAGAGCTGGTTAGGTAACAGGGTCATCAGGTGGTCCCACTGGGCTCAAGGCCCGAGCATCCCCACACCCCCGCCTCCCTCTCTCTGTCCCTCGCTAATAATAATGGTATAAGTTAAGCACTCACTTTGTGCCAAGCACTGTTCAAAGCGCCCGGGTGGTACAAGGTCAGCAGGTGGTCCCATGTGGGGCTCCCAGTCTTCCCATTTTCCAGAGGAGGTCACTGAGGCCCAGTGAAGTGAGTGGCCCAAAGTCACACAGCTCATAAGTGGCGGCGGCGTGGCTCGGTGGAAAGAGCCCGGGCTTGGGAGTCAGGTCGCGGGTTCTGATTCCAGCTCCGCCGCTTGTCAGCTGGGTGACTCCGGGCAAGTTACTAAACTTCTCTGTGCCTCAGTTACTTCATCTGTAAAAGGGATTAAGGCTGTGAGCCTCACGTGGGACAACCTGATTACCCTGAATCAGATAGCGAGCGCTTAACGAATACCATAATTAAAACCGCTCTGACTAGCGAAGGTCACAGGGAAAGAACGGAGGCAACCGGGGACATAGACGGTTGTCCCCCCCGGGGCCCACACGAGGGGTGAACGGTGTTTAGCACATAGTAAGCGCTTAAATGGTAGCATTATTAACCGGCAGAGCTGGGATTAGAAGCCACGACCTCTGACTCCCAAGCCCATGGTCTGTCCGTGTCCGTCCCCCGTCCAGGGCTACGTGGTGCGTATCAGCGGCGGCAACGACAAGCAGGGCTTCCCCATGAAGCAAGGCGTCCTGACCCACGGCCGCGTCCGTCTGCTGCTCAGCAAGGGCCACTCGTGCTACCGCCCGCGGAGGACCGGCGAGCGGAAGCGCAAGTCCGTGCGCGGCTGCATCGTGGACGCCAACCTCAGCGTCCTCAACTTGGTCATCGTGAAGAAAGGTGGGACCCTCCCCCCCGGGGCCCCGCTCACCCGCTGCAGCCCGGCCTGCTGGGTCCCGGCGGGAGCTACGCTTTGCCCCTGACGTTGCCCGAGGTTGCGGGGAGGACTTCCGCCGCCCGCGTGCCTCCAGAGCCCACGGGGAAGGCGGGCAGAGCAGCAGGCTGGCCCACACTCAAGACGCTTTAGCCTTCGGCGATGCTTAGAGGCAGAAAACCCGCCCCCGCACCGTGGCCGCTTTAATAATAATAAGTGGTATTTGTTAAGCACTCACTATGTGCCAAGCACTGGGGTAGGTACACATTAATCGGGTTGTCCCACATGGGGTTCACCGTCTTAATCCCCCTTTTGCAGATGAGGTAACTGAGGCACAGAGAAGTGAGTCGCCCAAGGTCGCCTAGCAGACAGAGGGGCCAGGATTAGAAGCCATGACTTCTGACTCCCAAGCCCGTGCTCTTTCCACTGAGCCACCCTGCCCCTCATTCTGCCGCTGTGCTGCTCGTCCAAGCCACTCACAGCTCAATAGTATTTATTGAGCGCTTACTATGTGCAGAGCACTGTACTAAGCGCTTGGGATGAACAAGTCGGCAACAGATAGAGACAGTCCCTGCCGTTTGACGGGCTTACGGTCTAATCGGGGGAGACGGACAGACAAGAACAATGGCACTAAACAGCGTCGAGGGGAAGAACATCTCGTAAAAACCGATGGCGACTAAATAGAATCGAGGCGATGTACAATTCATTAACAAAATAAATAGGGTAACGAAAATATATACAGTTGAGCGGACGGGTACAGTGCTGTGGGGATGGGAAGGGAGAGGTGGAGGAGCAGAGGGAAAAGGGGAAAATGAGGCTTTAGCTGTGGAGAGGTAAAGGGGGGATGGCAGAGGGAGTAGAGGGGGAAGAGGAGCTCAGTCTGGGAACGCCTCTTGGAGGAGGTGATTTTTAAGTAAGGTTTTGAAGAGGGAAAGAGAATCAGTTTGGCGGAGGGGAGGAGGGAGGGCGTTCCGGGACCGCGGGAGGACGTGACCCGGGGGTCGACGGCGGGATAGGCGAGACCGAGGGACGGCGAGGAGGTGGGCGGCGGAGGAGCGGAGCGTGCGGGGTGGGCGGTAGAAAGAGAGAAGGGAGGAGAGGTAGGAAGGGGCAAGGTGATGGAGAGCTTCGAAGCCTAGAGTGAGGAGTTTTTGTTTGGAGCGGAGGTCGATAGGCAACCACCGGAGTTGTTTAAGAAGGGGAGTGACATGCCCAGATCGTTTCTGCAGGAAGATGAGCCGGGCAGCGGAGTGAAGAATAGACCGGAGCGGGGCGAGAGAGGAGGAAGGGAGGTCAGAGAGAAGGCTGACACAGTAGTCTAGCCGGGATATAACGAGAGCCCGTAATAGTAAGGTAGCCGTTTGGGTGGAGAGGAAAGGGCGGATCTTGGTCCGTGCCTGCTGCCGACCCGGTTAAGTGGGCGCTGGGGCGATGAGTGACATCGGCTGAGGCAGAAACCAGAGTCAGATGGGGGCAGGGCCCCGGCCCCACACAGGGCGACGCTCCGTGCGTGTATCCCCAGCGCGTGGAGAGCTTAAGTGACCTGCCCAAGGACCCAAAGCAGGCCAGGGCCTGGTGCCCATCTAGCCTCACGCTCTTTGAGTAGCAGCTCCTTGCAGGTAGGGGCTACGTCCTGTGCCCTTGACATCCCTGTGTTGCTCCTGCGTCGCCTCGTAGAAAAAGTACAGTAAGCGCTCAATAAATACTATTGAATGAATGAATATTGTATCCACCCCAACGCTTAGGAGAGGCGCCACATAAACTCCTTAGATTATGAGACCCGTGTGGGACAGGGACTGGTCTGCCCTACCCCCTCACTCAAAACGGCACTGCCGTGGTCATTCTCCCTTGACCCTTTGGTCCCCAAGTTCTTGGGGTGAGGCTGCGGAGGTCCAGGGCCGCCCATCTGGACGCGGCGGGCGAACGCCGACGGCTAACCCTCCCCTCGCGGTCCCCGCAGGGGAGAAGGACATTCCCGGACTGACGGACACCACGGTGCCCCGCCGGCTGGGGCCCAAGAGAGCCAGTCGCATCCGCAAGCTCTTCAACTTGTCCAAGGAAGACGACGTGCGGCAGTACGTGGTGCGCAAGCCCCTCAACAAGGAAGGTAGGCCGAGGGCCGGGGGGCGGTGGCACGGGAGCCGCGTCTCCCCGAGACCCGGACGGGTGGGGGGCCCGGCTGACCGGCCCGTCCCTCGGTCGCTTCCGCAGGCAAGAAGCCGAGGACGAAGGCCCCGAAGATCCAGCGGCTGGTGACGCCGCGCGTCCTGCAGCACAAGCGCAGGCGCATCGCCCTCAAGAAGCAGCGGACGCAGAAGAACAAGGAGGCGGCCGCCGAGTACGCCAAGCTCCTGGCCAAGCGGATGAAGGTGAGTCCGGGGGCCGGCGGTGGCCGAGGGCGCGGGGGGGGGGGACCCGAGGAGGGGCCCTACTTGGGTCCGTGACCCCGTTCTCTCGCTCCTCCAGGAGGCCAAGGAGAAGCGGCAGGAACAGATCGCCAAGAGGCGCCGGCTGTCGTCACTCCGGGCATCCACTTCCAAGTCCGAGTCCAGCCAGAAGTGAGCGTACAGCCTCTTCCGCGGGTCACAAATAAAAAGTTTGATGTCCCATGGGGGGGTCTCTGGTTCTTCACTCGGGGGGCGGCCACTGGGTAGGGGCGGTTTGGAGCGCGGCAGGCCCGTCCCCCGCCTGTGGCTGGGCTCGATGGCTCTCACGCAGGGAACGGCTCGGTTCAAAGCAGCGTGGCTCAGTGGAAGGAGCACGGGCTTGGCCGTCAGGGGGTGGGTTCTAATCCCACCTCTGCCACTTGTCAGCTGTGTGACTGTGGGCAAGTCACTTCACTTCTCAGTTCCCTCATCTGGAAAATGGGGGTGAAGACTGTGAGCCCCACATGGGACAACCCGATTACCTTGTATCCCCCCTCGGTGCTTGGCGCATAATAAGCGCTTAACAAATACCATTATTATTATTTAAAGGCTTACCTGCATAAAGGCGGCGGTGTCCGGGGAATCTTGAGGTGGGGGGGGACGACACCCTGAGGTGATGATGGGATGGAGACCACGAGCCCCAGCTGGGACAGGGCCTGTGTCCAACTTGCTGCCCCAGTGCTGGGATGGGGCCTTCTCATCTGCTGATCGCCACCCTGGATTCAAGGGATTTGGGCCCAGTTGTCCCTGAAAAGAAAAGAAGCAGACCCACAGAGACCCCAGAGCCGGACTAGAGGGCCCTCCCTCTGCCGGCTCAGCCTCGCGGGAAGGAAAGGCTGGTGGCTTTGGCGTCAAACACCAAAGTTCAGAGGGGTGGGGAAGATGGATTTGGTTTTAGGCTGGGTGAACTGGAGGAATCGGGTGAGGTGCCAAGAGCTCCAGGATCCCAGCGAGCACTGTACGGAACCCGGGCTTACCGTATTAGGATTGGGTTTCAAAGCTCCTGGAGGGCAGAGATCATATGTACCCAACTCTCCCAAGGCCGTAGTGCAGTGCGCTTGAAGTGGAAGGGTCAGAGTAGGAGCACAGTCTGGGAAGATCTGAGAGCACTTTACACAGCAAGACCTAGCGGAAAGAACCTGGGCCTGGAAGTTGGAGGACGTGCTGTTCTAACCTGGTTCTGCCACTCATCTGTTTTCTATCTGTTGCCAAATTGTAAATTCCAAGCGCTTACTACAGCCAGCGCTCAATAAATACTATTGAATGAATGAATGCTCTTTCTCCTTCGGCAAGTCACTTATAACTACCCTGTGCCCCAGTTTCCTCCTCCAAAAGATAGCGATTTAAAACCTGTTCTCCCTCGTTCTGTGAGCTTCATGGACGACAGGAACAGCGTCCAACCCGACTGTTGCATCCACCCTGGTCCGTACCTATTGAGCACTACCTTACCTTGAGCAGGGCGCTGTACTAAGCTTGAGAAAGAGGCATCAAGTTGGTAGACCTGACTTCTGTCCACGAGCAGCCTGCGGTCTAGGGGGGAAGACAGACTAAAGTTACACATGGGAGGTGCTGCACATGCTAAGCGCTGAATAAATACCCTTGATTTTTTAAAATGTGCTGCAATGGATGCCCAAGTGCCGAAGTGGCACCGGGGCTCGGGCACAGGGTGGGGGGATGAGCAGTTTACCAATATATACATATAATTCAAGTGGTCACCTGGCACTTCAAACTTGCAAGATGTCGCGTGCCTTGGGACATTGGAACCTGCACTGGTGGCCAAGCCCCGTCCGCTCTTCTGTTTTCCCAAATACGGGTGTCCATTTGTGTGCACGCGCCCCTTCCCTGCATGAGGCCCGATCGTTTTTTCATGAGAATTTTAGACACCAATTTTGGAGAGGTGGCCGGGATGTGTTCCTCTCCAAAGGCAACTTGGGCAGACGGGGTCCGGCGGGTCATCCCCGAAGTGCAGAAGCCACCGGAGACGCCCCGTCTGCCCCCGTTGGTCCGTCTGGAGCGGGGAAGCCGGCCGACGGGCAGAACGTTAGTCGCTCTAAACTCGAGGTTTTCAGAAATCTGGGTAAGGGAAGATATTTGGGTGCCGAAAACTGTACTAAGCGCTAGGGTGGAGATGAGATGAACAGGTCTCTCACAGTCCCTGCCCCCCTGCATTACAGTAAGTGTTTATTAAATAACACTAAAGCTCCGAGAGGGTACGTTGTCTAAGTAGGATGGAGAACAGGTATCGAATCCCCTATTTTCCCAACGAGGAATCCAAGGAAGTTGTGACTTACCCAGAGTTACACAGGTAGAGAAGCGGCGTGGCTTAACGGATAAAGCACTGGCCTGGGAGTCAGAAGGACTTGGGTTCCAATTCCGCCTCCATTTGTCTGCTTGGGTTCCTCATCTGTAAAAGGGGGACCAAGACTGTGAGCCCAATGTGGGACTTGGACTGCGTCCAACCTTGTCCCTACCCCAGTGCTTAGAATAATGTCTGATACATAGTAGGCGTTTACAAATACCACTGGAAAAAAAGGAGGTGGACCAGGGGAAAGAACCCAGGTCTGGAGCTGGAGAGGCAGGAGCAGCAACCCCTTACCGGGTAGGGCCATCACTCCCAGGGTCCGGGTTCGGATCCAGGCTCGCTGACTCCTGCCCCTGTCCGGGAAAGCCCGACGGAGGGGCGGGATCAAGCGGAAAACTGGAGGAACAGCACTGGGAAGAAACAGCTGAACAAATACGTTACATGTGCACACTTGGAAGCACGCATGTACACTGATTTTTATCTTACGATCCCTCGGGGCAGAGGTGACAGTAACCCGAGTGAGCACTGATTCTCCCCCAGTGCTCACTTCTTCCCCCTGGGTGCTCGGGAAGACCTAAAATGGGTTGGGAAAATGGCAAAAAGGGGGTTTTTACAGGTGCAGGCCCCTCAGGGACACACAAGACAGCATAGCCTCTGGTGGCTCATGACCAGAGGGGGCCCGGCCCCAAAGAGAAGCGGTGCGGCCTAGCGGATGGAGCCCGGGCCTGGGAGCCAGAAGGACCTGGGTTCTAATTCCCACCCCGCCACTTGTCTGCCGTGTGACTTCTGGACAACTCACTTCTCTAGGCTTCAGTTCCCTCATCTGTAACATGGGGACTGTGAACCTTGTGTGAGAAAAGGACCGTGCCCAACCTGATTAGAGAAGCAACGTGGCTCAGTGGAAAGAGCCCGGGCTGGGGAGTCAGAGGTCATGGGTTCGAATGCCGGCTCTGCCACTTGTCAGCTGTGTGACTGTGGGCGAGTCACTTCACTTCTCTGGGCCTCGGCGACCTCATCTGTAAAATGGGGATGAAAACTGTAAGCCCCACGTGGGACAACCTGATGACCCTGTATCTACCCCAGCGCTCAGAACAGTGCTCTGCATAGAGTAAGCGCTTAACAAATACCAACATTACTATTATTATTAATTTGTATCCAACCCAGAGCTTAGTACAGTCCTGGCATACAGGAAGCACTTAAACACCAGACAATGAAAAAAGATTCCGTGGAAGGTCTCTGCTCGCTCTCTCCCCACATTCATCAGGGTCGCTGCCCGTCCAGCTTGTTGCCGACCCCGGGGCTCCGGAGGATGGGGGGGACGGGAGAGGGTTCGAGACTCGGTCCTGCAGGAAGGAGGGAAGAAGAGCAGAGGCCCCTCCATCCCGGGTCAGCTTTGACCTGGGGCCGCCTCGCCGTGCTGGGTGACTGGCCCCGGGCCTCGATGCCTCCCTCCCGAGGTCCGGAGGGCCAGGCGGACCTTTCCCGGGCTCTGGCGGGGTCTCCGCAGGTCGGGACCCTGAAAACGACCAAACCGACGGGGTTTCCTCCCTTTCTCCCCCATCTCGCGGAGGCGGTGGAGAGAGAAGGGCCTGGAAAACAAGCCAGATCACCAGGAATAAATTTAACCAGGGAGGCCTTGGATTCACAGAGTTTCCATTCCGGCTGTATTTGCGTGGCCACCGGCATGTGGAATTTTGCTGCCTTTGCTCTACGGCTCAGCACGAAAATCTGGGTTTTTTCCCTTCTCTCCCATGTCAGCACAAAACAGGTCTGCTCCTGGTATTTCTCCAGGGTTCCCAAGCCCCGCTTACTGACTCATCTCTCCCCACCCCATTCTCTTTCAAAAGCGCCCCCGGGTCCTTCCTAAGGACACCCAAGTCCTTCCGTGCTTAGAACAGTGCTTGGCACATACTAAGTGCTTAACAGACACCAACGTTATTATTACCCGCCCAACTCTCCAATGTCCACTCCTTCTCTGTCGCTTCCCCTACCTGAAATCGGCCGTAGCGTTTATCTCCCCGGCTGGGAGATAGAGGACGGACCTGGGAGTCGGAGGGTCCTGGGTTCTAATCCTGCCCCTGCCACTTGTCCGCTGTGTGACCTTGGGCAAGTCACTTCACTGGGCCTCCGTTACCTCATCTGTAAAATGGGGATTAAGACCACGAGCCCTACGTGAGACTGCGTCCAACCTGATCGGCTCGTAGTAATAACGACGTTGGTATCTGTTAAGCGCTTACTGTGTGCAGAGCGCTGTTCTAAGCGCTGGGGCAGATACAGGGTCATCAGGTTGTCCCAGGTGAGGCTCACAGTTAATCCCCATTTTACAGGTGAGGTAACTGAGGCCCAGAGAAGTGAAGTGACTCGCCCACAGTCACACAGCCGACAAGTGGCAGAGCCGGGAGTCGAACCCATGACCCCTGACTCTGTGTTCAGAACAGCGCCTAGCCCATAGTGCTTAATACCATTTAAAAAAAAAAAAGGGAAAAGAGGGAGGTGGCAGGATTCCCCCCTACCCCACCTGCTTTCCTCCTAGCTGGGCCTTTCCTGTAGCTCCTGGCACTCCCTCGTACCTGAGTGTGGTGAAACCAGCTGCCCACGGGACACAGGAAATCCACGGGGGACAAGTTCATTTTCCCACGTTTCTATAGTAACCCCCACCCCCGACCACGTGACCGCTTCCTCGGCCCGCACAATTCCCCCCGGCTGTGGCCGGAGGGTCATCGCTGGGCTGACCTGCACGGGGAGGAGTGTCCTGATCCAGAGAGTTCTGCCCCGCTGTATGGTCAGACTCCATGGGAAACATCTGGGCTAGCACAGTCGAGGCCGCCCCCCGCCCCATCCTGCCTCGTTAACTGCACGGCGCCGGCGGAGTGCCAACCCCGGGTGGAAGACGGACCTGCCGGAGGAAGGAGGCCCCACAGCAGCACCAAGACTGTACGGTGAATGACCGCCAAGGACATACCGCCTCGCGAATCGGAGGGTCCAAGAGATATCCGGAAGGGAGCATCGAGCCCGGCGGCCGGTGCCCCCCTCCGCCCATACAGGGCCCCCTTTGTTCTTGGCACACCAGAGGGGATATAAAGCAGCGCGAGCAGGGGGAGGGTGCGGTGTGATCTCCACGAACTGTTCTGTGGTTAAGCCCCCGCCGCGTACCACTCTCCATAAACTCTCGACCTGGACTTGTCCACCTCTTTCTTCGGTATTCCGTTATCATCGATATACGGGGGACAGGTAGTCTACGCGGGCTCCGGTCCCGCCCGGTACCCCCGCCAGCCGTCCGGGGAACGTCTCACCACGTAGCGTTGGGCCACCCTCCTGGACTTTGAGAGCCAAACCCACCGTAGCAGTGGGGTGGAGGGGCCACGCCACAAATCTGACAGCGCCCTAGTTGGTCAGGGCCACCATCCACCCGGTCGTCTAATGCTGACCTTCTCTCTGTGTCTCGATCTCGCCGCTGACCCTAGGTCCGTCCTGCCTCTGGCCCGGAACGCCCTCCCTCCTCAACTCTGGCAGCGACTCTCCCCCGCTTCAAAGCCTTATGGAGGGTGCATCTCCTCCAAGAGGCCTTCCCAGACTAAGCCCCTCCTTTGTATTGTACTCTCCCAAGTGCTCGGTACAGTGCTCAGCACAGAGTAAGCACTCAATAAGTACGGTGGAATGAATGAATCCAGAGATAGGAGCACCAGGGTGATGGGAGAAAATGGGTGCTGGTTGTCTTCCTGGACACCCAGTCTCATGATAAAGGACCACTCAACACCCCACTCCATCCCTGACTCCCCTACGTGGGATTCTGCTAAACTGTCAACTCCTTGAGGGGTAGGAATCAGTTCTCTCTCTCAACAGTACCCTCCCGAGCACTTAGTTTAGTGCTCCACACGTGGAAAGTGCTCAATAAATGCTACCTATTGAAATGCCAACTGCAGACTAAGCGTGCTGGGTTACTTACTTGAGATGACGGATCGTTACCGTCTCGCGGGATCAACGGATTTTGAGTCTCTGTCCCGGGGTCTCCCCTGTCCGCCGCTGCTGGGGCAACGTTCTTCGGGGACCAACCCAATGGGCTCAGGCTCTTGGGTCCTCTAAAGGGTTTGGATGCACCTGCCCCATCATCCATGGTATTTATTGGCCGTTTACTGTGTGCAGAGCACTCTTCGAGGCGCTTGGGAGAGTACGATACAACAAAAGTTGGGAGACACGTTCGCTGCCCACGACGAGCTTACAGGGGGAGATGGATATTGATAGAAATAAAGAATTCTCCTCTTGCTCCCAGGCAGGCCCCTGGCACCACCCTGGCACAGTCTAGAGGGGGAGAAGGATATTAATACGAATAAATGACTCTCCTTTCCCACCCCTTCCTCCCCAGGCAGGCCCCTGGCACTACCCTGGCACAGTCTAGACGGGGAGACGGATAATTAATATAAATAATTTTCCCCTTCCTCCCCTGGCAGGCCCCTGGCACAGTCTAGAGGGGGAGATGGATATTAACAAGTGTCCTTTTGCCCCCCCTTCCTCTTCTGGCAGGCCCCTGGCACAGTCTAGAGGGGGAAACCGATATTAATATTTCTCCTCTCGGCCCCTCTCCTCCCCATCAGGCCGCTGGCACTACCCTGGCTGATCCCACGGCCCCAGTAGCCCCTGGCATGGCAGGACTGCCCACTCCCGTTCCTCAGTCGCCCCGGCACCGCCCGGAGATCTCCCGCAGCCTGAGGCCTTGCCCCAGGAGGGGCAGAGCAGGAGGGCAGGAGGGGGAAACTGAACATCTTTTCCCAGGGAGGTAGAAGGGGGATGCGGGGAGCCGCAGGAAGGGACCTTGGACCCCTTCGTCCCCTGATCCCGGGCCCCTTGGGGGTCCAGCGGGGGGGGCGACACGTCGCCATGGAAACGGCCCTGGAAACGGCGTGGACCCCATGACGGCTCCCCCTTCGAGGCCCCCTCCTCTCCCCCGGGCCCGTTGCCAAGGCAACCGGCCCCCTCTTCTGCCTCCCCTTCGCGGGGGCGCGCCCGGCTGCATCCCTCCTCCCGCATCCCCCCCCCCCCCCCCCCCCGGACCCCCTCGGGGACCGGACCCGGGCGGGGGAGGGCGAGTCCATCCCCGGCCCCGGGGGGGGGGGTTCCCGAGGACGATCCCGGGGGGCCGGGTGGACCCCGGCCCTCGGGGAAGGAATCGAGCCCGACCCCGGGAGGGGAGGGGAGGGGAGGGTCGGGGCCGGAGGCATCG
Organism: Ornithorhynchus anatinus; assembly: GCF_004115215.2. Classification (NCBI taxonomy): domain Eukaryota; kingdom Metazoa; phylum Chordata; class Mammalia; order Monotremata; family Ornithorhynchidae; genus Ornithorhynchus; species Ornithorhynchus anatinus. The sequence continues at coordinate 816,931 of NC_041750.1, forward strand.
GGGGCCGGGGTCTCGGGGGAGAGGGGCTCCAGCCCCCCGCCCCCATCCCTCCCCCACCCCCCGGGGTGCCACTTGGTCCCGCCCTCGGCGGGGGTGCGGCCCGATCCGGGCCAGCGTCTGTCGCCTTGGAGCCTGGGGCGGCTCCTGCTCCTGCCCAGAAAGACATCAGGCGGCGGGTCGGGTGAGCTCGGGGTCCTGGGGGGGAAGAGGGTCCCCATCACCTTGCGGGCTCCACGCTGCGGGTTGGGGTAAACTGAGGACCGGGAAGCCGGGCTTGGGGAGGGGACCCAACCCTTTCTCGGACCCCTCCTTTAACCTGCCCGGAGCCCCCTCCACCTCGTTCTTGTCCCCCCCTCTTTAATCTGCCCAAAGATCAATCTCCCCGCGACCCCTGACCTCGGGCCCCCCTTCCCTGCCAAGACGCCCAGCCCCCGCCCCCCGGGGCCGGAGAAAGGGCAGGCCCACACATCTGGGGGTGACCTTGGACGAGCCAGGGCGGGGCTGCCGGGGTGGGCATCCCCTCGGGTGGGGGGCCCGGCCAGTCGATCTATCATCCCAAGGGCCGGGGCTGCCCGAGGGGTCAGGCCTGGCCCACCCAGGGTCACCTCTTCCCCCCCGATGGTGTCTGCCCGGCCCCCTGCCCAGGGAAGGGTCGGGGGGCGGGGGGGGGGGGTTCTCGGCCTTGTGGTCGCCCATCGGGTGGTCGGTGCGGGGATTCTGTTGCCGAATCGGCCATTCCGAGCGCTTAGTACAGTGCCCTGCACATAGTAAGCGCTCAGATCCTACTGAATGAATGCCCGAGTCCCGGGGAGCGGGGCATCCGCAGCTTGGCAGCACCCGCAGGAGCGTGGCGAGGCCGCAGCGGCCCGCATCTGCAGGTCCTGCAGCCCCCAGTAGCCCCCGGAGAGAGACCCCCCAGCCCCACGGGTGCCAACCCGGCATCCTGCACCCGCACCCCACGGTGCCCGCATCTCTTGGCTGCGAGCCAAGACGCATCCCACCCCCCCCTTCCCTCCCCACTCACCCCCTTCCCCCCCAACCGGGAACCCAGGGCTGATGCGAAGGTGAGCCCCAACTTTTTCCTTAACCCCAGACCCCCATGGGCTCCTCCTGCGCATCAGGATCCATCCACCTTAACCTGGGCCTCGAAACCCGGAGGCGCTTTTCGTCACCGAGGGTACTTATTGAGCGCTTACTGTGCTAAGCGGTTGGGAGAGTCCAGGGCAAAGAGTTGGTGGACAGAGTAGTAAACGACTGGGGAGGAGGAGCAGGGAAACGACACTTTCAAATGACTGAAGAAAAGGATGCCGGAGGAAGCCGCGTGTTCTATCCATCAGTGGATCCTATTTATTGCGCGCTTATGGCATGCAGAGCGCTGTACTAAACGCTAGGCACCGGCATTCTTTGCAGAATTTTTCAGCTAGAACAAACAGCGTTCTCCACCTGATTATAGCAAATACCGCTTGCCCTTCCGTAGGAGCAGAGGAGAAACAGTGTGGTTTAGTGGAAAGAGCCCGGGCTTGGGAGTCAGAGGTGGTGGGTTCTAATCCCGGGCTCTGCCGCTTGTCTGCTGTGTGTGACTTGGGGCACGTCACTTCACTTCTCAGTGCCTCGGTTCCCTCATCTGGAAAATGGGGATTAAGACTGCGAGCCCCACGTAGGACAACCTGATGACCTCCTATGTGCCCCCGCGCTTAGAACAGTGCCCGATACATAGTAAGAGCTTAACAGATACCATCGTTATTATTAATTATTATTAATCTCCATTTTACCGATAACTGAGGCACAGAGAAGTGAAGCGACTTGCCCAAGGTCACACAACGGACAAGTGGCGGAGCCAGGACTAGAACCCAGGTCCTTTTGACTTCCAGGCCCCTGATCTATCCGCTACACTACCCTGCTTCCCTGATGACAAGGAATTAACAGCGTGGCTTAGAGGAAAGAGCACAAGCCTGGGAGTCAGAGGACCTGGGTTCTAATCCCCCAATCATCCACTTCACTTGTCTGCTGAGTGACCCTGAATAAATTCCTTAATTTCTCTGTGCCTCCTTTTCCTCAGCTGTAAAATGGGAATTAAATACCTTTCCCCCTTCCTACTTAGATTGTGAAGCCCAATGCTCGGTGTTCAACCTGACTGTCCTAGACCTTCTCCGGTGCTTAGCACATAGTAGGTGCTTAACAAATGCTATAATTGTTAATCACTGTTGTGGACTCAATTAACTGAAGTTATTTTAACTGAAGTTAAAATCTCTAAGCTCCTCCAGTAGACCGTAAGGTCTTTGCGGGCGGGGATTGAGTATATCAACTCTGTGTTGGACTTTCCCAAGCACTTAGAACGGTGCTCTGCACACAGTAAATGCTCACTAAATACCAGTGATTGTGATTGCGATTGGGTGGGGAGAATAAACCACAGAGGAGGAAGTCCAGAACTTACCCTTCTTCTGAAACCGGGGTGCAATTCCTGGCTGAGTCATCCCACTTTAGGGAGAGGTAGCCGGAATTTTCCCTGCTGCATTTCCTAATCGTAAGTGATCCGGACTTTTATCTGGTGAGAAGAAAAGAAAGAAGTTCAGCTTTTCCCTCATGCTCCGATTCCCAACAGTAAATATGGGGGCTTGGGGGGGGGGGGGTAACGTTTCTCTTGGTCCTTCCCAGACCACCTTCCAGAGCTTAGTACGGTGCTTGGCACGCAGTAAGCGTTTAACAGATACCACAGTTAGGATAATAATAATCTCTTCAGAGGGGAGAAGAAAGGTTGGGGTGAGGTGCCGCCCCTCCCACGCCCCCGGTTTATAAGCACTCAAACATATGCCAAGCACTGGACTAAGCACGGGGGTAGATACAAGATCATCGGGTCAGACCCAAGTCCCCGTCCCACGTGGGGCTCTCAGTCTAAGGGGGAGGAAGAGATGGGATTGAATCCCCATTTTACAGAGGAGGAAACTGAGGTTTAGAGAGGTTAAGGGACTTGCCCGAGGTTGCAGGACAATAGACACCTTTTGTTTCTCTTCACCCACCCAAGAGCAAATGGCTAAAGTAAACGTCAGTCTGTTGTGTACCCCTGAGCGGTGTCCCGCTTCCAAGTGAAGGACAACCCTCCCTTCCATCTCCGGGTCCCTCCCTCCGTCCCTCCCTCTCGCCTTGGTGGCTTTAGCTGAATTTAGCCAGAATCAGGCCGAGAGCAGGCTGGACCTGTTCCTCCGGCTGGGCCGACAAGGGGCCCCCAGACTGGGAGCCGGACACCACCCACCTCCCACCGCCCGCCTCCCGGCCTTGCCCGTCAGCCGGCTCCGGGGAGGGCGAGGCGTGGGGCGCTGCATCCGGATTTCAAACCGAAGCAAGCCGCAGCGTCTCCTGCCGCTCGGGGGGACAAGGCCCCCCCATCGCCCGGGGGGCCCAAAACCCGTGGCATTGGGGCCTGGGGGTGGAGAGTCTGTATCCTAAAAAGGGCTGCATACACAGGCCCTTTTCCTCCATCTGCAAAATGTCTTCAGGCAGACGCCTGGTAGCTTGGAAGCTCCTTGAGGGCAAGGATCAGGTCTTCTAAATCCGTTGTATTCTTCCACCCTCTTAGTAATAATAATAATAATTGTGTTATGTGTTAGGCGCTTACCAGGTGATTATTATGCCAGGCACTGTTCTAAGTGCTAGGGTACCTACAAGGTAATAGTAATAATAATAATAATGATAATTATGGTATTGTTGAGCGCTTACTACGCGCCAGGTACTGCTCCATATGTGGGGTACTTACAAGGTAGTAATAATAATGATAATTATGGTATTTAAGTGCTTACTACGTGCCAGGCACTGTTCTAAACTTGGAGTACGTATAAGGTAATAATAATAATGATAATTATGGTATTTGTTAAGTGCCTATGTGCCAGGCACTGTTCTAAACACTGGGGTACATACAAGGTAATAATAATAATGACTGCTGTATTTGTAAACGCTACGTGCCAGGCACTATTCTAAGCGCCTGGGAGGAATACAAACAAACCGGGTTGGACACAGTCCCTGTCCCACACGGATCTCCCAGTCTTCATCCCGATTTTACAGATGAGGTAACTGAGGCACAGAGAAGTGAAGTGACTTGCCCAGGCTGCCTCTCTAGTACACGCAAGGGGCACTCCACCCATTGACTGAGCCTTCTGGGGTCAGAATCTTCAGCAGCAACGGCGCATCTGCTGCCAGGGCTCGGGTCTTCATCCCTTCCACCTCCACCCTGCGATTTCCTCCTCTCCCCCGGAGCCCGGACAGTGACCTGGCAAGGATGGGGTGGGGGCCACTGGGAGGCTGGAATCAGCCAGTGCCGGCGAGAGCGGGCCGGCTCCTCGGGAAGAAAGATGCTGTGGGTCCCCGGGGTGTCATTAGGTTTCTAATCCGAGGGGTGCAGCCCACCGCTAATTAGGACCGTGCGGACGGATCGGAAGGCCCGAGGCGGGTCTCCGTCGGCGAGGCCCTTTGGAGCGGCTGCAAAATCCGGCGCCGGACAGAGCGACCTAATTAATGGACCGGGATTCGGGTTGGTAGTGGGCGGGGGCCAGGGAGAGAAAGCCAACCGGTAGCCTATAAAACTTTTTCTTGGCTAGTTTAAGCTGGGAGCTTTTATTGGCGTGTTTTCTCAGGAGGGCACTCGGTCTGATCTGTCGCTATCTTCTTAGCTGGTGAAATGAGATCTTATGACTGGGAATAATAATAATTGTGGCAATACAGTGCTTTGCACACAGTCAGCACTCAATAAATCCTATAGAATGATTTAATGAATCCAAGTGGTATTTCTTCAGCTTACTATGGGCCAAGCGCTGTACTAAGCACTGGGGTAGATATAGGGTAAGAAGGTCCCACGTGGGGCTCACAGTCTAACTAGGAAGGGGAACAGGTATCCCCATTTTGCAGATGAGGAAACTGAGACCCAGAAGTGACGTGACTTGCCCAAGGGCACACGGCAGATAGTGGTGGGGCTGGAATTTGAACCCAGGTCCTCTGGCTCCCAGGCCTGTGCTCTTCCCACTAGGCCATGAGCTGTCCCTCCACCTCCCTGCCTCCCGCTCGCTCTCTCCCACTCGCCATCTCTGTCTCTTTGCCTCTCCCTCCCTTCATCTTAAGCTGCAAAGGGGCCAGGCCGGGCTGTCGGCGTCCGTCGTGAGACTGACCCGTTCAAACTCCGTTCCCTTTCCACTCCGAGCAGTCGGAAGCCTTGATGGAAAAGAACGTGGTGGGGTGGGGGACGAGGGGGCCGTGCCCCAGTGGCCTTCCCAGACCAGGGTGGCAAGTCTCTGCCCTACCAGGTTGCTGGGATTGTGGAAGACACCAATCAGGTTGGGGACCCTGGCTTAGTGGCAAGAGCAAGGGCTTGGGAGACAGAGGTCATGGGTTCGAATCCCGGCTCCGCCGCTTGTCAGCTGCGTGACCGCGGGCAAGTCGCTTCACCTCTCTGTGCCTCAGTTACGTCATCTGTAAAATGGGGATCAAGACTGTGAGCCTCATGTGGGACAACCTGATTACCCTTTATCTACCCCAGCGCTTAGAACAGTGCTCTGCACATAGTAAGCGCTTAACAAATACCAACATTATTATCGTCTGTGGATCAGAGGGCAAAGATTCTCTTCCGACGTCTGCCTGCCGGCATACAGAATACGGGCGCATTCATACCCACAGCTCAGGCGGGGCAGGTACCCAGTCCGATCTGCATCTGCTCCTTCTACGCCAGAAGCGCTTAACAAATAGCTTGGTTATCCTCACCATCCTCATTATTATCATTCAAATGGCCGTGGTCCTCAGCCTTCCCCTCCCCCAGTCCCTGCAATTCCAAAGGGAATCGGAACCCTGTTAATTAATTAATTTTGGTATTTGTTAAGCGCTTACTATGTGCCAAGCGCTGAGGGGGGATACAAGGTCATCAGGTTGCCCCACGTGGGGCTCACAGTCTTCATCCCCATTTTCCGGATGAGGGAACCGAGGCACGGAGAAGTTAAGTGACCTGCCCAAGATCACACAGCTGACAAGCAGCGGAGCTGGGATTAGAACCCATGACCCTTGACTCCCAAGCCCCCGCTCTTTCCACTGAGCCCTGCCTGTTGGATTTGGTTCCGTCCAGTTGATGGTTCTGGAACCATGATGCCCCTTTGGATGTTTTGGGTGTTAAGGGAGAAGCAACATGGCACAGCGGATAGAGCACGGGCCTGCGAGTCAGGTCATGGGTTCTAATCCCAGCACCTCCACTTGTCTGCTATGCGATTGTGGGCAAGTCACTTCACTTCTCTGTGCCTCAGTTACCTCATCTGTTAAATGGGGATTGAGACTGTGACCCCCCACATGGGACAGGGACTGTGTCCACCTCGATTTGCTTGTATCCACCCCAGTGTTTAGTACAGTGCTTGGCACATAGTAAGTGCTTAACAAATGCCATCGTAACTGTTATTTTGTTTCCCACCTTTCTGTCAGAGAACGTCCTCTTGACCGTAGTTCTTCCGTGGCTTCGGAGAAGAGATTTGGGGGCCAAGTGCTTGGAAACTTCGTAGGAAAAGACGCCCATTCCCATCCGTCCGTCAGTTTCCTTCGGGCCGAGGAGTGAAGTCATTTTAATTGAACCAACACGGAGCTTCCACACCCCTTTCTTTAGGTGGGTCCCCTCCTACCCCGGGGGAGATTCTGATTGGTTTAGGCTGGTGGCCCGGGGCCCATAAAGGTCACCCTCCCAGCCGGCCCGCCGAGCCGGCCGCCTAGAAGGGAGGTAAGTGAAGGAAGGGCAGGAAGAGACGGGTAAGGCACCCGTCTCCGACTCCCGCCTCCGACTCTCAAGTTCTGTCTGTGTGATCTAGCATTTTCTCACCTTCCTTCTCTTCCTTTTTCTACCAGCTGTTCCGGGAGGCTCACTGGGTTGGATCTGTGAAAGGAGGAAAGGGATAATGATCAGGAATGGGTAGAGCAGGCAAAAATTTCAGGTTTGCAACTTAAGCGAGCAGAAGCGTTTTCCTCTCGCGGGGAAAAGGGGAAAACTCTCCAACCGGTACCTGCTTTCACGGGGATGGCGGGGCAGAGAAGGGGGGAGGGCCCGGGCAGTCCGTCCCTCGATGGCCACAATTGAATTGGTTCGCCTCTGTCATCGGGGACCTTCCCGGGATGCCTCGGAAATGACAGTTTTCATCCCCGGGCCCGAGTTGGGAACGGTGGCGCGTCTGGGGGTCTTAAAAGTCAGAGCTTCTGGTGGATGTAATCTCAGCCAGGGGTCTCCGTCCTTTCTTTCGGAGGGAACTTTAATTCGGTTGGGGCCCAGAACGTGGGTCTGCTCAGCCGGCCAACCCGAGGAGAAAAGGGGTTTTCCTCTCCCGTGTTCTACCCAGCGACCAAACCGAAGTGGTTATGATCGGGGCCGGGGAGGTTTGCAGAAGGAAGCTCCCTCTGGGCGGTTTGCTCTCGGTGACCTAACACTGCCTCCACCAGCTGGGTTTCTGAACGGAACAGATATCGCAAGGTCGCGCTGAGAGCAAACAGTTCCATGCCGTTTTTTCCCCACGTTTCCCTCCAGGCGGGTTAATCTGTGCCAGAGGGAAGGACGGATCACCCCCGGCCTTGCCCCCCTCCACCCCGGACTGCCCTCCCTCCGCCCCCGTCTGTGGGAGGCACCAACCTGCAGGGGCTTTTGCCGGTCACAGCCCACGGTCAGGGGTCTTGCCTTTGGATCGGTGAGAGGCATGTCGAAAAATGGGTCACGTTCAGCCGGAGGCCAGGGCAGCACGAGGCTCACGGTGGGGCAGGAAGCAGCGTGAAGCAGTGTGGCGTGGTGGATAGAGCATGGGCCTGATCCTCAGAAGGTCATGGGCTCTAAACCCTGCCCTACCACTTGCTTGCTGTGTGACCGTGGGCAAGTCACGTCACTTCTCTGTGCCTCGGTTTCCTCAAGTGGAAAATAGGATGACGACTGTGAGCTCTATGTGGGACAGGGACTATGTCCAACCCCATTAGCTTGAATCTACCCAGCGCTTAGAACAGTGCCTGGCACATAGTAAGCGCTTAACAAATACCACAATTATGATTATTACTCTTACTGGAGCTCACCTTTGAGCGAGCCACCGCCGTGGGGTTCTTAGAGTCTGGGCCTCGGGGTGCTCTGCCAGGGCTCTTCTGGGAAACAGGGGTCCCTGTGCAAGAAGGTTTGTGCACGTGTGCATGCGCGTTGTTGGCTAGCCTTGCGGGGAGCCGGTCCCCCCCACCCCCAAGGTCGCGGTGAGCAGGGAAGAGGGAAAGCCAGCAGGAGACCTCCAGAGAGGAAGAGGGCATGGGCAGTGGCTCTCGCCCGAAGCCCCCTGAGGTTGGGGTTTGGTTGGGGTGGGGGGGGACAGGGGCAGACCCACCGGCCCACCTGTCTTGATGGCACAAGGTTGGAGTCAAAGCGAGTCCCCGTTCAAACTGCTCTCTCGTCCAGTCGGCTTGACCCGGTGCTCACCAGGAGGGGACTTGGGAGTTGAGCCATTCCTACTGGTTCATTCCTCAGAGGGAGAGCGATGGAGCCGGGAAGCAGACAGGGTAGCTTGGGTTGATATAAGTGGCCGCGAAGCCCCACCTGGGGAGAGAGGAGTCCAAACTCTCTACTGTAGACAGAGTTTACCGCCTACTCTAGACCTGTTTTCTCTGTTGGGACCGCGCGCCGGGGTTGGGGACTTGCCGGACTCTGGGCCTTGAGAGAGGCGACCTGCCCCCAACTTCTTTCTCCCGTTCCTCCTTCCCACCCTCCCTGCCCTCGCTCGGGCAAGGTGTCCTCTTGGCTCGGGCAGGAGCGGAGAGGATTGGCTCCCAGGGCCACCACTCAGAAAGCGGGACCAGGGGCAACTCCTCCAAAGCCGGAGCCGTGACTGGAAAAGAACTTGGCAGACTCGGACCGAGCTGTTCACCTGAGTCGCTCGCCTGACAGGTTCTCGGGGCCGCGTTCCCGGGAGAGGCCGTTGGGGACGGCGGGTGAACTTCCAGCCGGGAGTCTTCTCTGCCTCTCCGTCAGCGGGAGAACATTCGAGGTGGGTAGGGAGAGGGCCCCGAGAGGGTAACCAGTCTAACCAGCTCGGCAGTCGGTCTGGTTTAGGGGCCGCCGGCACTGCTGACGCTGACATCCCCTGTGGTGCGGGGATCGGCTCGGGAGCCCGGAGAGGCAGAGAGCGTTGGGCCTGAAAGTTCTGGATCCAAGAGCAGAATGAACAGTAATAATAACAACAGTGGTATTTGTTTAGCACTTACTGTGTGCCAGGCACTGTACCGAGCGCTGGGGAGGATACAAGCAAATTGGGTTAATACTAATTGTTATTATAATCATCATGGTATTTGTTCAGTGCTTACTGTGCGCCAACCACCGTTCTAAGCGCTGGGGGAGATACAAGGTTATCAGGTTGTCCCACGTGGGGCTCACAGTCTTCATCCCCATTTTACAGATGAGGTAACTGAGGTCCAGAGAAGGGAAGTGACTTGCCCAAGATCAGTCAACAGACGTGGTGGATCCAAGATTAGAATCCAGGTCCTTCTGACTCCCAGGCACGTGCTCTATCCAGTATGCCATGCTGCTTCCCAGGAATAGGATGAGACCTGAGTTCTAATCCCAGCCGTGCCACTTCCCTGCTGGGTGATCTTGGCCAAGTCACCTGACCTCTCCATATCTCTGTTTCCTCCACTGCAAAATGGGGATTCGGTACTTGTTCTCCTTCCTGTAGAGATGGTAAGCCCAATCAATCCATCAGTCGTATTTATTGAATGTTTACTGCCCCACGTGGGACGGGGACTGTATCCGGCCCCATTAGCTTGTATCTGAGCCAGCACTTAGAAGGGTGCCTGATACCTAGGAAGTGCTCAACAGATACCATAAAAAAAAATGCCGTGGTGGCCACTTGCCCCCCAGGGCAGCTGTATCGGGTCCAGCCGTTGTGTAGGCCTGGGTCTTGGTCACTCCGGCTGCCCTGCAGAAGCCCCCCGGCTTCCCGATAGCCATGGAGACCAGTGGGTGGGGGAGTGAGGTGGCCTTAACAGTGTTTGTCTCCTCCTTCTCGGCCCCCAGCCCCACGCTCCGCCTCCCATAGGCCTCTAGGACGCCGAGGAAGATGCCCGTGGCCAGACTGCTGCCCCGTGCGGCCGTCCGGGCGCTCCCCAGCTGCGGCTGCCGGGCTTCCGTCGTACCGCTGCGGCCCCAGAGCACCTCTCCCCGCCAGCTGCCCGCCGACGCCAGCTTCCACTCCGTCTCCTTCTCCGACTCCGAGCACCCCCGTGTGCTCATCACAGGCGAGTGCCCCTCGGCTCCTGCTCCCCCTCCCAGGACAGGCCCCAGCCCTCAGCACCCCGGTGGATCGGGGAGGCGGGGGCGGAGGCCAGACAAGCGAGCACAGGGAACTTGAGGGGCTCCCGCGCCGCTGGCGGCTTTAGACTTCCCGGTCTAATGCTTCTCTGTCACGGGCAGCTCAGTCAGCATCGTGCATGCAGGATGCTTCACGGTTCTGCCCCAAGAGAAGAGCTGGCTGGGTTTCACCTGAAGACGTAGACTAGCCCCAGGTCCCGGCCCGCTCTGATTCTGCCACCCACCTGTCCCACGCCAGCCAAGGGGCGAAGGGATGCGTCCGGCTGGCACCGTCCTCAAGCACCTGATCTCGCCTCGCTGCTGGAAGAACCCTTCCGGCGGCTGCCCGGCGTCCTCACCCCTTCATGGGCATTTGGGGTGGCCTTGCCAGCTCCCCCTCTGCACCGTAGGGGCCAGAGACCCACCCAGGAGGGAGTGGGGAGGGACCTGGGCCAACGAGGGCTCCAGTTTCCTCAGCAGCCCCAGAGAGAGTGGCTAGTCCTTTTTTTTTTTTTTTCCCGGGCACTGATTTGGGATTAACTTTTCTCTTTTCTCTTCAGGCGGTCTGGGCCAGCTCGGCGTGGGGCTCGCCAAGCTGTTGAGGTAAGAGAGCCTGGCCGCGTGGGCCGGCGTCCGGGAGGCCTAGAGCTGGGACACCCCAGCGAAGGAAGTGGAGTCAGGAAGAACCTGAGTTTGGAAGCCAGATCCCATTGCCCCAGGGCCTTGTTCAGCTCCCTAGGTACCCTCCACCTCACACCGTGCCCTCCCAGCCTGGCCTTCGGAGATCAGTGCTCATTTTATCAGCCTCCTGCCCAACAGGAAGTTTTTTTTTTTATTCAGGTCTTGCATAGCTTGAAGTAGAATAAACAGGTTTAAGCAGCCAATGGAGAAACTTGTCATTCTATTACAAAGAAAAGAAATAGAGCCAGTCCACCCACTAGACCCCCAGGTTCAAGTCCCGGCTCTATGGAACCCGGGCTGGACCCCCTCCGGGGTGGCTTTCTCAACCAAGAGACATTCAAAGCATCCCGCAAGGCAGCCCGGCCCAGCCAGTCCCTGATCAGCAGCCGGTTGACATAGGCGGGGGTGACCCCGGTGACTCCTCGGGCCACTGCCCGCAGGGTTACAGGACCAACGAACAGCCGTGCCTGGTGGGACAGTAAGTTTGGGGGAGGACAGCGGGGGCCCCTGCCAAACCAGTCCCTTTCCAGCACTGGGTTTCGCGGGTGAGCTGGGCCTGCGGCGGGCAGGTCCTTCAGACAAAGCTGACCGCTCCCGTACCTCGGTTTCCCTCCCAGGAAGCGATTTGGGAAGGACAACGTGATCTTGTCTGACATCCGAAAGCCACCTGACCATGTCTTCTCCAGCGGTAAGGAGTTGGGGACGCCGGCCTCCCGCCCTGAAAGCCGGGCAGCCCTTCCAAAGCCCCGCGAGGAGTGGTCAGCTTGCCCGGGGAGCGGGCCGGACGTAGCCCAGACACAGCACTCCGGGGGTTAACGGTCATCTGGGGAAAAGCAGCACAAGCTTTTGATCTCTCCTCAGGATACCGCATTTCCTTTTCCTGGCAATTTTCGCCAGTGACAGGTCGATTTTTTTGTTGTTGTTCAAATAATGCAAGTCTCGGGCCTTTCTATTGGAGGTGGAAGCCCCGCTGTTGACCGTGGTCTGAAGCCCAGTGAACTTTGATTGGTCTTTACTGTTGATCCTTTCCTTGATCATCAAGGGGTGAGGGGAGAAGCTAGGGAGGCCGGGTCTCCCGGGAAAAAGAGCACAGCCCGAGGCCCGGAGCGCTGAGTTCCAGGTCCTCTTCGGCTGATTGACCTTGGGCAGGTTGCTTACCCTCTCTGGGCCTCACCATCCCCCTGGTTACATTCTGGGGTGCCCCCAATGTGCCCAGCTCAAGCCGAGGACCCCCTTTGTCTGGAGCCCACATGGAGGCTGCCTGCGGGTTAGAGGAGGAGAATGGAGGGCAGTGGCCAGCCAGGAAGTTCCTGCTATGCCTGCTTTCTCCCGAATCCCTCCTCGACAGCAGGGCCCCACCACACCGTCTCCCTGGGCAACGAGGACTAGCATACGGGGTGCCACCTCTGCACACAGTCTGGCGGGCGGCTCTGCCCCCATGCTGGTGCCAACCCACTCGTCCCACCCCTCGGTCTGGAGCCTGCGGGTTCTGCCCAGCTCCTTTCTCACTTGGCAGGGAATGCCTCCGACCGGCTGACGCCTCCCACTTGGTGCCCCGACCCCCAGCAGTCAGTACATGTCATCTTCCCGGTTGGGCGCCAGCAACCGCATCCCAGTGCCCCCCCGACCCGAGACCCCATACTCTTCCCTGAGGGATTTGGATGGGGGAAGGCCCCCAGCTCCCGTCCCACAGTGGGGTGAGCCAGAGTCGCTCTCTCTCGGCCCCCAACTAGCCCCGACTCTAGAGGGGCTGGAGAGGTGGGGGTCTGGAGGGGGAAGGGTTAGTCTGGAAAGGTCCTGCGGGGCGCGGGGCTCGTGGACCGAGGGAGGAAATAGGACTTGGCAGAATGGAAGGAGAGGAGGAGGAAGAAGAGGCGAAGGAGGAGGAGTGGCTGCCCCAAGGCTCGGAGGCGAGAAGGATATGAGGCGGCCCCAGTGGGGCCCTGAGGGGAGGCTCACGGCGGTGCTTCCCTTCTGTTCCCCCTGGTCCCCCCTCCCTCCCAGGTCCATTCATCTATTCTGACATCTTGGACTACAAGAACCTGCGGGAGATCGTGGTCAACAATCGCATCACGTGGCTCATCCACTACAGCGCCCTGCTCAGCGCCGTCGGAGAGGCCAACGTGCCCCTGGCCAGGGCCGTGAACATCACCGGTGGGTTCCCGATCCCCGGATCTGGCCGGCGGGCCCCCGCCCGGCCCCGAGGCCCGGCGCCCCCGCGGTTGACCCTCGTGGCCGACTCCCATGTGTTCCAGGCCTGCACAACATCCTGGACATCGCGGCGGAGCACAGCCTGCGACTCTTCGTGCCCAGCACCATCGGCGCCTTCGGCCCCACGTCTCCCCGGAACCCCACCCCCGATCTCTGCATCCAGCGACCGCGCACGATCTACGGCGTGTCCAAGGTCCACGCTGAGCTCATGGGAGAAGTAAGTGGCCCTGCCCTCCGGGGCCTCCCCAGCCGGGGTGGGATGGGGCCTTGGGGGCGAGGGGGGGCACCAGCTTGGGGTCATTCATTCCCCTGAGGGAGTGAAGTTTGGGTTAAGTGCGATCATTCGCCGGGGCCCCGGCCTCCTCTGCCTGGTTATTCCAGCAGCAGGACACAAGGGCGGGCTTGCTCATCCATGTCTGGGAAAACGGAGGTGACCCCTCGTCGGGCACCTGCTTGAGTTTCCCGGGGTTTTCGCGGCACCGGGAATCCTGATGTCTCCCATCTGCCGGGCGAGCCAAGTCGTTTCCCTGATGGCCCCGATCCCGCCCCGGGCCGGCCCACTTTGGCCGCACCGGTTTCAAGAGCGGTCTGCGCTTTCCTCTCTAGTACTACCACTATCGGTACGGGTTAGACTTCCGCTGCCTGAGGTACCCCGGCATCATCTCGGCCGACTCCCAGCCCGGCGGGGGCACGACCGGTAAGCGTCTCTCTTCAATCCCGGTGTCTAGGATGCACTCCCCCTTCCTTGGGAAATAAGGTCGGCCAGTAGTCGGAGCGGGCCCGGATACCGGAAGGTGCGCGGTGTACGTGACTCCTCATCTGCCTCCCCCCGGGAAACTACTTCAGCCTGGGCTAAGCCCACCCGTGACTCAGTCAGTCACTCGAGTAGTTACGGAGCACCTACTCGTGCCGGGCGCGTTTGGGGTCAGTTCCTGGCTCCGTCCCCGGCCCGCTGGGGGAACCTCAGGGGAGCCACCGCCCGTGTCCGGGTCTCCATCCCCACCTCTGCAAAACGGGGCCGTCTCTCGTCCCCCCCCCCCCCGCAGACTACGCGGTGCAGATCTTCCACGACGCCATCAAGAGCGGCAAGTTCCAGTGCAACCTGCGTCCCGACACCCGCCTCCCCATGATGTACCTGGACGACTGCCTCAAGGCCACGCTGGACGTCATGGAGGCCCCGGCCGAGGCGCTGACCATGCGGACGTACAACATCAACGCCCTGAGCTTCACCCCCGAGGAGCTGGCCCAGGAGGTGCTCAAGCACATGCCCGAGCTGCAGGTCACGTACAACGTGGATAGCGTCCGGCAGGCCATAGGTGGGTACCGGTGGCTCTCGTCCTCTCCGGTCATCCTCGGCCCGAGTGGCCAAGCATGGCGGGTGGGGTCGGGCGGGGAGGGCGAGGGCAAGGCCTTGTCCTGGTGGATTCGGACAGGGCGACGAGCGGGCACCCGCTGCCCGGCGGCGTATCCCCTCCCGCCCCCCAGGAATGGAGAACCAAACGGGGTGATGTTGGGAGGACCGACCGACCGCGTCTGGCCCCCGACTCCCTGTCCCTAGCCCTGGTGCCGCGTCTCTCTGGCCCGATGGGGAGGTGTGCAGCTGGTGCGGAATGTCTTCCTCCCTGTCCCCCGTAGCACCATCACCTCCCAGTGGGGCCACTGCCCAGAGAACTTCCCCGGATTTGGGGGTGGCCTTAACGCTTGGGCCCGGCGCTGACCCCGCACCTTCTTTCCTCTGCTGGGCCTCTCCCCCGGCTCCCACCCCCAGCCGACAGCTGGCCGATGAACTTCGACGACAGCAACGCGCGGAGGGATTGGGGGTGGAAACACGACTTCGACCTTCCCGAGATGGTGACCGCCATGTTCAACTTCCTCAGCTCGGAGGCCAGGGCGGCCCGAGCCAATTGACCCCCATCCGTGCAGGCCCCGGCCCGGGGGGGTCCGGGTGCCGAGGACGCCGGGTTCCCGAGGGGACGGACCGCACCGCGACCGTTCCAGCATGTAACTGATCTGGGGCTGAGCCCCGAGAAGGATGGATCTCTCCACGATTTGGCGACACGGGCTAAGACGGGGGCCCCTTCCCTTTCTGTCCGATATGATCCCCCACCCCCTCCCTTCCACCCCAATCCAAACACTTAGGTTTTCCAAATGTACTGTCTGATTTTTTTTTCCAACATCTCCCCAAATTTTGAATTGATCATCCAGGGGTCCTTCCTACAACCCCCGCCTCTGCCGCCCTGCTCTGAGCCCTCAAGTCCCAGCCGGTTGGGATTCATCCTGGGAGTCGCCTTTGTGAACCGGGTTCGAGGTGAGGGGAACCTCCCCCTGAACTCTGCCCTGGCTCGGAAACAGGATCCGCCTGTTCCTTCGCTTGCCAACAGCTCCCAGGCCTATGGACCCGCTAGCAAAAGTCCCAACGTTTACTTAGAAATGTCCTGTGTTGTCCCCCTCCCCGAGTTTCCAAACCCTTCCGTGGCCATAATCAACCCCATAAATTACTGGGGTCGGTGGGGGGACAACTGGCAGAACAAAACCAAAAGCAGACTCCCCTCAACTCTCCACTTCCAGCCCAGAAATGGGCGCAGAAGACCCCCTGGCTCCAGTGAAGTGAGAAAGCTATCGGGCACACATAAAGCAGAAAATCCAACCGGGGAAGGGGCGGCTGAACTCCTCAGAATTTGCCCTGGGGACACCTCTGACCTCAGGGTCCTGCCCTACCCCCATGGAAGGCCGCCTACCTGCCCAAAAGAAGAGAGTCAGGCCCCAGGAGGCTAGAAAGGTGCTGGTTCATGCTGGGGGGCTCGTCGGGGGCTCTTCCTCCGGCGGTTGCAAGAACAGTCCGGACAAGTGGTGGGTTAGGAGAGTCATTCTTCCCCCCACGGTGGAAACAGGAGCTCTCACAGGCTTTAAAGTCAAATCCGCGGAGCAGAGGTCGGGCCAGGGAGCACCACATCCGTCTCGGGGAGTGTTTGTCATAACGTGCGGCCACCGACGCCATAGTCTCTGAACAGCTACGCGGTAACCTGAAACAGACAGTAAGAATGAGCCCTTCCAGGCGGCAGGCTCTGATCGGCTTCCCCGGCCTTCCCTTCCAGCCACGGCTGAAGTGGTTCGGCATGGACCGCGGTCGGAGAACAGCCTAGGAAAGGGAAAGAGCTGGGGCCGGGGGGGTCTCCAGGAGGAGGAGAGCAGCGGCAATGACATCTGCTGACCCCCCTGGAGGGAGTGTAGAAGAGGAGTGGGAGACGCCCCCGCCTCCAGGGCCTTCGGCAAATTTCCACTCCAGTCACTGGGATGCTGGCTTTGGGTCTGTTGTCCTGAGAGGAAAGCCACCGCCTCTCCAGCGCTGCGGATGTCCGGCGTCTGGCTCGACTCGGGGTTGAAGCTTGTCTCGGTTCCTGCACAAAACAAGAACAAATGATATCATCCTCCTTTAAACCTGCCGGCCTACACTTTAGGGTTCTTGGAGAATGAGTTTGAATGAGGGAGGGAACTGTAAGCTGGGTGGTAACCTCAAATAGTGGAATCTAGTTTTTCGCTATCCTCTATCCACCCTACCCTTTATTATTTTTATTTTTTATGAGGGACAGACTCTTTTCAAACCAACTCTTACTTTTTTGGGTTGAAAAGCGGCTAAGCGTGTAGAGGTACCGAGGGGGAGTGGGGTTGTTTATTCACATTTCACCTTCTCTATTTTAGTTTTTCTGAATGTTTGGGAGGTTTTGGAGACTGGTAAGGTAACTCCCCTGCTTCAAGGGGAGGAAGCGGGGGAGAAAACCGGCCCGCAACAGCCTGGAATCCTCGGTTCCGGGGGCTCCAATCAGCGAGGACAGGTGGGGAGAAGATAGAGATTTTAATATTTTTAAGAATTCTGTACGGGATGGAAGTGGACTTTAATAAAAGACCAGAATGGAGTCGTGTCTGTGGCTGGCCACCCCAGGGCTAAGGGCGCTGCTCAGCTTGGGCCGAGAGGGAGGCGTTTGGGGGCTGGGTGGGATTCTCCGGAGGGATACTAGACGTCGGGTAGGGCCGGGAAACCCAGACTTCCCCCTTTCCTTTTCCTCACCCCGCCCCATCATGCTCTCCGAAAGGGGGCCCGCAGCTCCGGGCACCAGGAACTGCATCACTTTTACTGCTACATGAACTGATGAACCCATGTCCTCTCTGGCTCTGGTCAGTTGGAAGTAGCTCCCGACGCAGAAGGCTCTGGCCCCATGGTCTCCTCTGTCCACCAGCTCAGCCGGGACCCCAGCCCGTTTGCCTACCGGCTGTTCTGTCCCCACTCCCGGGGGTGGTCTGGGCACTGCCAGCACACGGCTGCATCTGCCTAAATCCTTTCACCCCGTGGGCAGTCAGGGGCCGGAGGCAGCCTACCAGCCTACCTCGTTTCCTTCTGGCCAGGGCTTGGGATCGGCCTTGGGTCTGTGGCAGTGGTCAGTTTTGCCAGAGGGCTGAGCATCAGCAGCCTCTAACCGGTGGGCCTCCTGACCATCCTTTATCAGCTGAGAGCAAAGGTACCATGTTCGGATTCTTGGGGAAAATCTCAGGGTGGTTCTTGGTGTCACGTGGGATCGGTGACCTTTCTCCCCTACTCTTCTTCACCTGATCGGGGAGAGAGAAGCAGAATGAGAGACTAAGACAGCCTAGGGTAGAACTAATGTTTGTTTAAAGAAGAAAAAAAGATGTCCAATCCAGAAGGGTCTTTGGGGTCCTGGGGGCAATTTGCTCACTGCTGTTGACTAGAAGTTGGTGAATCGATGTTCTCTTCAAACTTCAACACTGACTAGACTAATTATGAATCATAATAAGCATCAGGGAACTAATCAATTATATTTATTGTGCAGAGCACTATACCAAATGCTTGGGAGAGTACAATAAAGTAGGTAGACATGATCCCTGCCCCCAAAGAACATGCATCTGGGGGGAGATGGACAGGAGCAAACAGTTTAATGATTTGTACATAAGAGCTCTGGGGCTAGGGACATTATCAAAGTGTTTTGGAAGTAAAGACCCCAAATTCATAGGTGATTCAGAAGGGAGACTAGGATGGGGGCATGAGAGCTTAGTCAGGGAAGACTTCCTGGAGGAGATTTGATTTTTACAGTGCTTAAAAGGCGGAGAGAGCGTAGATAGGAAGCGGGAGAGAGTTCCAGGCAGGGGGGACTGTGTGAGCAAGAGGTTAACAGTGAGAGGTGAGAGATTAGTAGGTAGGCTGCTACTAGAGGAGCAAAATGTGTGGACTGGAGTGGGAAAGGTACAAGGATAAGCAGGACAGAGAGGACTAAGTGCCTTAAAGTCAAATGATGAGATTGTGTGGAGAGGGATGGGCAACTAGTAGAAGTTTCTGAGGCATGGGGAGATGTTTGCAGAATGATGCTATAGAAAAGTGATCCGGGGGAAATATAGAATGGAGGAGGGAGGGGCTGGAGGCAGGGAGGTCAGTGAGGAGGCAGGTTTTGATAATAATGGTATGCACTGAGTACCCGCTGGGTGCAGATCACCAGATGAAGCACTTGGAAAAGTGCTAAGTAGCATAGTGACACATTCCCTGTTCTCGAGGATTTCTACCCTTATAGAGGGGCTCCAGAGAAGCACGTTCAGTTTGAGGAGATGTGATAAAGAGATAACTCCAATTCCATCAGGGGTGGGCGGAGGGGAGAGGGTCAAGGTAGAAAACAGTCCGACGGAGGAAGGAGGCGGCAGACAAGGTGCCAGATTGTAAATGCCACGCTTCCTTGGTCGACACAATTCCTCCTGGGGTTGGGAGGCTTGGAAGAGGCAGGGAGAGAAAGGAGCCAGGAGAAACCAAAAGCCAAAACTGTGCCATCTTATTATCTTGTATCTATCCCAGCGCTTAGTATGGTGCTTGGCACATAGTAAGCGCTTAAGAAACTCCACCTTAATCAATTAACCCTATTTATTGAGCGCTTACTGTGTCTACAGCACTCTGCCGAGAGCATGGGAAAGCAAAACATAACAATATAACAAGGGTGGTACACTCGTTCCCTGACCAAAATGAGTTTACAGGCTAGTGGGGGAGACCGACATTAACATAAATAAATCGATGATGGATATGGTCAAAAGTGCTGTGTGGATGAGGGAGGGGTGAATAAAGGGTGCAAATCTAAATGCAAGGGTGATGCAGAAGGGAGTGGGAGAAGAAGAAATGAGGGCCCAAATGGGGAAGACTTCCTGGAGATGTGAGTTTACTAATTCCTGGCCCAAAGTCTCTGCCTCAGCTCCTGTTTGGACGAGTGGATCATTAATCTCTCAAAGAGGCAGCACAGGTCATATTTCCAAGCAGGATCAATAAGGGGGTGGGGGGAGTGGGGAACCAGGGGGAGCAGAAGAGAGATAGGGAGAGAGGGGGAGGAGACATGGGGAATACACACAAGGGTCAATGATTTGTGTTCTGGGCCTCAGTTTCCTCATCTGTAAAATGGAAACGCAATGCCTGCTCTCCCTCCTCTTCAGATTGAGAACCCTAACTGGAATAGAGAAGGGCTTGGAAAATAACCCAAATTATTATTCCTTATTATTACTCTCTGCACACTGCCCCTCTCCCCCATCCATTCCCCAACCCCTGCAGGGTTTCTTGGTTACCTCTCTGGGCCTCATTTCTTCCTCTGCGCGGCAGAGATTAGATCCTCACTTTCCCTTCCATTGAACTGTAAATCCACGATGATTACCCTGCACTGACCGCAGCACTCAACGCATAATAAAAATCATAACATCAACCCCAATAATAACAACAACAATGATGATAATAAGCCAAGACCAACATCTCCTCCCTTCTCCCTTGCTGACCAACCCTCATTTTACAGGTGAGGAAGCCGAAGCCCAGAAAGAGCAAGTGACTTGCCTAAGGGCACGCAGAGGTGGGACTAGAATCTGGATCACTTGACTCCCGGTCCCACGAGGCTTGCTGAGGAAGCCCCGTGGGGATGAGGGGAAGGGGAGGGGATGGGGGCAGCGTGCAGACGGGGGCTGGAGGATTTGCTGCGCCAGCCAAGCGTAGGGCAATTTTTCAATTCATTGGCTTCCAGACAGAGCGGGGGATTCCAAGGCTCTTCAGAGTCTCTGGACAACTGGGTGGGACAAATGCGGGGGGAGAATCCAGCCAGTGAAGGTGGGGGTGGACCAGTGGAGTGTGGAGTCTAGCCGATGCGGGTGGGAAGGGTCTGGATCGTAGCCATGGAGGGCAGGGGCGGGACAGGGGTGTGTGGAGCCCAACCAATGAAGGAGGGGGCAAGGGAGGGGATGTGTTGAGCCCAATCAATGAGGGCACCAAAGGAGCTGACAGGACCTGTGGCAGGCAACTACCCCCCACCCCAACATGGCATTCATTAAGCTCTTCTTATGTGCCAGGCACTGTATTAATCACTGGATTCGATACAAGCTAATCAAGTTGGACAACGTCCCTGCCCCACACGGGGCTCACAGTCTTAATCCTCACTTTCCAAATGAAATAAATGAGGCACAGAGCAGAGGAATGACTTGCCCACGGTCACACATCACACAAATGGCTCAGCAGGGTTTAGAACGCAGGCCCTTTCTGACTCTCAGGCCTGTGCTGTCTCCACTAGTCCCTTAACTTCTCGGTGCCTCAGTGACCTCATCTGTAAAACGGGGATTAAGACTGTGAGCCCCACGTGGGACAACCTGATTCCCCTCTGTCTACCCCAGCGCTTAGAACAGGGCTCGGCCCATAGTAAGCGCTTAACAAATACCAACATTATTAGTCCAATGCTTGCTACCCATGGCTTCAGCCTACATTATCATCACGCCCTCCCCGATGGAGCACTGTACTGGATGTCTCTGTGGACACGGTTCTCTCGATCCATCTGCACAGCACACCTACAGTCCGCAGGGCACTGTATGGAGCACCTTCTGCGTACGCCACAGTACGCTGGGTGATCCAGGACCGGCCGTTGCTTCTAACTGCTCTGAGCACTTTCTCTGTGCGGGGCACTGAACTGAGAGATCAGCAGAGGGAAGGGGGGTCGGGAGCAAGAGGAAATAATCTAATCTGTTATCCTGTTGCTAAGAAACTGCTGCCTCAATCACCGGTGGCAGTCCCTCTTAAAGGGCCAACAGGCCATTTTGCTTTCTGCCCGATTCGGTTTCGACAACTTAAGGCATAGGTGAGTCGAATTTATGACTTGAGAAACAAACACCTGTTTAGCCCAGAACTCCGTCTCCACCTGGAGAACCAGGATGCTGGGAGGAGCACTTTGCTGGCCGCTCCCCTAGAAATTCAACCGCAGGGTTGGTGATAGATCGCCTAACACCCCTGACTCGTATTGTTTTTACGAGATGTTCTTCCCCTCGACTCTATTTATTGCCTTTGTTCTCGTCTGTCCGTCTCCCCCGATTAGACCGTAAGCCCGTCAAACGACAGGGCCTGTCTCTATCTGTTGCCGACTTGTTCATTCCAAACGTTTAGTACAGTGCTCTGCACATAGTAAGCGCTCAATAAATACTATTGAATGAAATGAATGACTCTCCCTCAGTGACCCAGCACGGACCATCCAACACCCCTGACTCTCCCCTCTCCAACCCTGACTCTCCCCCAGTGACCCAGCATGGCCCACCCATCCGTGAACACCAAATACTGACTGAAATACCAAACCAAATCGAAACCCTGAACACTCCCAGGTTGTTCCCTAAGGATGTGGGGAGGAGCATCACCTGGGAACCAGGGAGATCAGTCTCCTAGCAACAGAGCAAAATTCTTCTCTCCCTTCGCCCAATGGACTGGCTCTCCAGCTTCCCCACCATGCGACACACATGCAAACACACAAGCACCTTCGAACCCGGCAATAGCAGTCTTCCCCACTGCTGAAGAAAGACAGCGGGCCTGGTCCCACTTGGATCCAGAACCTTTTTTTTTTTTTTTAAAAAAAAAAAGGCATTTATTAGGCATTTACTATGTGCCAGGCACTTTACTAAGAGCTAGGGTAGGTACAAGCTAAACAAGTTAGACACAGTCCAGGTCCCACGTGGGGTTCACACTGTGAATCCCCATTTTACAGATGAGGGAACTGGGCCTGTAAATCATATTTATATCATATATCTCTATTATATCATATCTATATTATCATCTATATTTATCAATCATATTTATTGAATGCTTCCTGTGCACAGAGCACTAATAATAATAATAATAATGTTGGTATTTGTTAAGCGCTTACTATGTGCCGAGCACTGTTCTAAGCGCTGGGGTAGACATAGGGGAATCAGGTTGTCCCATGTGGGGCTCACAGTCTTCATCCCCATTTTTACAGATGAGGGAACTGAGGCACAGAGAAGTTAAGTGACTTGCCCACAGTCACACAGCCGACAAGTGGCAGAGCTGGGATTCGAACTCATGAGCCCTGACTCCAAAGCCCATGCTCTTTCCACTGAGCCACGCTGCTTCACTATGCAAAATACTGGAGAGAATATAACTCTGTAAAATATAACAGAGTAGGTAGACGTTGGTATTTGTATTTGTTAAGCGCTTACTACGTGCAGAGCACTGTTCTAAGCGCTGGGGTAGACATAGGGGAATCAGGTTGTCCCACATGGGGCTCACAGTCTTAATCCCCATTTTACAGATGAGGTAACTGAGGCCCAGAGAAGTTAAGTGACTTGCCCACAGTCACACAGCTGACAAGTGGCAGAGCGGGGATTCAAACTCATGACCTCTGACTCCAAAGCCCGTGCTCTTTCCACTGAGCCGCGCTGCTTCTCTTACAGTCTGGAGGGGAACTTACAGCGGAGAGAAGTCAAGTGACTCGCCCAAGGCCACACAACAGACAGGTGGTGGAGGCGGAATTGGAACCCAGGTCCTCTCATTCAAAGGCCCAGGCTCTACCCACTAGACAACACTGCTTCTGACCTTGCCTTCCTCCTCTTTCAGGCTCTCCACAAGCCTGAACTGCTGAGCGCCCAAGTGGACAGTGACCATCCTGCTGGACGTGGGTCCTTCTGGAGTCAGGGTGGACCAGCATTTACTAATAATGCTCTACTTATTAGGAGAAGGAGGGTGGCTCGGTGGAAAGAGCACGGGCTTTGGAGTCAGAGGTCATGGGTTCGAATTCCAGCTCTGCCACTTGTCAGCTGTGTGACTGTGGGCAAGTCACTTCACTTCTCTGGGCCTCAGATACCTCATCTGTAAAATGGGGATTAAGACTGTGAGCCCCACGTGGGGCAACCTGATTCCCCTGTGTCTACCCCAGCGCTTAGAACAGTGCTCTGCACATAGTAAGCGCTTAACAAATGCCAACTTTATTATTATTAATAATAATAATGAATAATTTGGCTACTTGTTAAGCGCTTCCTACGTGCCAGGCACCGTTCTAATCACCGGGGTAGATCCAAGGGAGTCGAGTTGGACACAGCCCGTGTCCCGCATGGGGCTCACAGGCTCCAACCCCATTTTACAGATGAGGGAACTGAGGCCCAGGGAAGTGAAGTGACTCGCCCAAGATCACACAGCCGACAAGGGGCAGAGCCCTCTTGGTTTCGGGATCCCCTCGGAGCTTCTGCTTCCAGAGCGGCTCCTCTCTGCTGTGAGCACACGCGAGGCCGGTCTGGCCGCCGGCTCCGGCCCGATCCTTTGGCACAGTGCTTGGCACACAGTAAGCGTCCAATAAATAGACTGAACGAACCCCCCAACCCGCTGGAGCCTAGAGGCCAGCAGGGAGCGCAATGGCTCCACTCTTTGTCTTTGCCAAATGACTATTATCTCTCCTCTCCTACTATCTCTCCCCTCCTATTATCTCTCCCCTCTCTCCCCCCCTGCCTGCAGCCCCCTTCCCCATTTCCGACGGGCTGGGGGGGGGACTCCGAGGGGATCAATTCATCAATCGATCAATCTTACTGAGCGCTTAATGCCTGAAGAGCACTGCACTAAGCGCTTGAGAGAGCACAATACACCAGTATATGTATATACACGTTATTCTAATTTTTTTTTAAGATGCGTACATATCCATAATTCTATTTATATTGATGCTACTGATAATAATGGTGGTATTTGTTAAGCGCTTACTATGTGCAAAGCACTGTTCTAGGCGCTGGGGAATACGAGGTGATCCGGTTGTCCCACCTGGGGCTCACAGTTTTAATCCCCATTTTACAGATGAGGGAACTGAGGCGCAGAGAAGTTAAGTGACTTGCCCACAGTCACACAGCTGACAAGCTGACAAGCGGCGGAGCGGGGATTAGAACCCATGACCTCTGACTCCCAAGCCCGGCCTGTTTCAACTGAACCACGCTGCTTCTTATCGATGCCTGTTTACATGTTTTGTTGTCTGTCTCCCCCCTTCTAGACTGTGAGCCCGTTGCTGGGCAGGAAGAGCCTGGACTTCGGAGTCAGAGATCATGAGTTCGACTCCCGGCTCTGCCACTTGGCAGCTGTGTGACTGTGGGCAAGTCACTTAACTTCTCTGTGCCTCAGTTCCCTCATCTGTAAAATGGGGATTAAAACTTTGTGAGCCCCACGTGGGACAACCTGATTACCCTGTATCTCCCCCAGCGCTTAGAACAGTGCCCGGCACCTAGTAAGCACTTAACAAATACCAACATTTATTTGTATTTATTGTCACTTTGTTGCTGAATTATACTTTCCAAGCGCTTAGTACAGTGCTCTGCACACCGTAAATGCTTAATAAATACGATTAAATGAACGGGCAGGGCTGGTAAACACGATCCCGGGCCACAAGGAGCTTACAGTCTAGAGGACGTGAGTTCTAATCCCAGCTCCACCACCTGTCTGCTCTGTGACCTTGGGGAAGTCACTTCACCTCTCTGGGTCTCAGTTACCTTATCTGGAAAATGAGGGATTATCTTGTATCTCCCCAGAGTTTAGAACAGTGCTTGTCACATAATAAGCACTCAATGAATACAATTATTATTATTAGAGGGATTCAATTTAATTCAATAGTATTTATTGAGCGCTTACTATGCGCAGAGCACTATACTAAGCGCTTGGAATGAACAAGTCGGCAACAGAGACAGTCCCTGCCTTTTAACGGGTTTACGGTCTAATCGGAGAAACACTAACATAAGTAAATTACGGCTACCGGGGTGAATCAATCACTGGTGTTTAGCGCTTATTGTGTGCAGAACACTGTACTAAGCGCTTGGGAGAGTACAGTGTAAAAGAGTTGGTGGACACGTTTCCTGTGAATAAAGGGGATAAGGGGAGAGTATCTTTACCCATTTGATGCTGCCGCCTATTCCCTCTCCCACCCGCCCAAATAACGGTTGGGGCATTTGTTAAGCATTTAGCATATTCATTCAATCGTATTTATTGAGCGCTTACCTTGTGCATGGGCGAAGCACTGCTCTGAACGCTGGGGTAGTTACAACACGATCAGATCAAAGACCCTGCTCCCGGGGGCAGGGAGGAAGAGGAGATCTGGACTTGCCAGGGTTGGAGCAGGTGAATCGAAGAGCCGCCCAAGCTGCCCCTCATCAACCAATCAATAGGATTGATTGAGTGTTTTCCGTGCACTAAATACAACCGACCGACCCAGAGTACTGTCTGAGATACAATAGAATTAGTAGATTTGATCTAGGAGTTCATGGTCTAGGAAAGGGAGACAGATAATAGAATTTTCAGATAGGAGAGGAAGGAAAAGTGGATGTGCAGGTGGATAAAGATGACTTAAAGTACTTAAATACATTAGGGGAAAGAGCCTGGGCATCAGAAGACCTGGGTTTTAAGGCCGGCTCTGCCACTTGCCTCCCGTGTGACCTGGGTCAAGCCATTTCACTGCTCTGGGTCTTAATGATGTGACCTTGGTCAAGCCATTTCACTTCTCTGGGTCTTAATTACCTCAGCTGTAAAATGGGGATTAAACACCTGTTCCGCCTCCTACTTAGCCTGTGAGCCTCAAGTGGGACAAGAGCTGCATCCAACCCGCTTATCTTGTAACTATACAGAGCGCTGGGCACTGTACTAAGCCCTTAAAAGGGGGAGCTGGAGGGGGGGGCGGCTCAGAGCCCAGAGGTCCGAGCCTTCTTGGTGTCCCCAATTCCCCCGCTCCCCAAATCCCTTACCTCGGACTGACGTCTCCATTCATTCAATCATTCATTCAATAGTATTTATTGAGCGCTTACTATGTGCAGAGCACTGTACTAAGCGCTTGGAATGGACAAATCAGTAACAGAGACAGTCCCTGCCCTTGGACGGGCTTACGTGCTTAATGTATGCAGAACACTGTACTGAGCGCTTGGAAAGTGCCATTCAGCAATCAAGAGAGACAGTCCCTGCCCACATGGGGTTTACAATCTAGAAGCAGGGAGACAGATATCAAAACAAGTAAACAGGCATCGATAGAAATAAATAGAATTATAGTCATATGCACATCAAAACTATTTTGCTAATGAAATGTACATCGCCTTGATTCTATTTAGTCGCCATTGTTTTTACCAGATGTTCTTCCCCTCGACTCTATTTATCGCCATCGTTCTTGTCTGTCCGTCTCCCCCGATTAGAGCGTAAACCCGTCGAACGGCAGGGACTGCCTCTATCTGTTGCCGACTGGTTCATTCCAAGCGCTTAGTACAGTGCTCTGCACATAGTAAGCGCTCAATAAATACTATTGAATGAATGAATGAATGAAAAACAGTAACTCCACGCCATGGTCCCGCCTGGCCCGCACGTCCTGACCCTCCACCCCCTGTGACCCCGTGACCCCGTCTCCCCACTTGGCCCGCCTCCGCAGCCTCCCCAGGAGCTCGGCCACTGTCCTTACCCTCTGACTGTCCGGGGAGGTTGCGGTTGGCAGGTCCGAGCTGGAAGATGCGGGGCCGGACAGCTTGCCCGCCACCTGATTCCCAGAGCCTGCGGGGGCGGCCGCAGCTGGGGCTGGGGGTCGTCCAGCCAGGAGCCGGTCATCCATTCCATCATTCATTCCATCGTATTTACTGAGCGCTTCCTGGGTGCAGAGGACCGCACTAAGCGCTTGGAAAATACAATTCAGCAACAGAGACACTAATAATAATAATAAGGTTGGGATTTGTTAAGCCCTTACTGCGTGCAGAGCACTGTTCTAAGCGCTGGGGGAGATACAGCGTCATCATGTTGTCCCACGTGAGGCTCACAGTTAATCCTCATTCGACAGATGAGGTGACTGAAGCACAGAGAAGTGAAGTGACTTGCCCACAGTCACCCAGCTGACAAGTGGCAGAGCGGGGATTCGAACTCATGACCTCCGATTCCTAAGCCCGGGCTCTTTCCACCGAGCCACGTTGCCTGCAATTCAGCAACGGAGACAGTAATAATAATGTTGGTATTTGTTAAGCACTGGGGTAGACAAAGGGTCATCGGGTTGGCCCGCGTGGGGCTCACAGTCTTCATCCCCATTTTACAGATGAGGGAACTGAGGCCCAGAGAAGGGAAGCGACTTGCCCACAGTCACACAGCTGCCAAGTGGCAGAGCCGGGATTCGAACCCATGACCTCTGACTCCCAAGCCCGGACTCTTTCCACTGAGCCACGCTGCTTCCCCGACCGCTTGTTGACCACTCACACTGTACTAAGCGCTTGGGAGAGCTGCTCTCCTCTGCTCTGCACCTGCTCTGCACATGGTAAGCGCTTAACAAATACCAACATCATCAACAAGTACGATCAACTGACTGACTGTGCGCCCAGGGCCCTGCAAACTGAGGATTTTCACCCGTGGGGCTTGTAATTTGGGGACGGGGGGTGGGGGGAGCTCAGCAGTGACCCCCTCCGGCTGCCCCCCGCTGCCCCGGGCGCACGGCCTCTTGCTGGCGGCCGGACAGGTCCAGTTCGGAGGTGTGGCAGACTCCCATCGACTGGGGATGGGGAAGGGTTACCTCCAGCGCGGCTCAGTAGTAAGGGCACGGGTTTGGGAGTCAGAGGTCGTGGGTTCTAATTCCGGCTCCGCCACTTGTCGGCTGTGTGACTTTAGGCAAGTCGCCTCACTTCTCTGTGCCTTAGTTACCTCATCTGTAAAATGGGGATTAAGACTGTGAGCCCCACCTGGGACAACCTGATTAGCTTGTATCCACCCCGGCGCTTAGAACAGGGCTTGGCACGTAGTAAGTGCTTAGCACGTATATCTATAATTCTATTATATATTTATAATTCTGTTTATATTGTTGCCATTGATGCCTGTTTACTGGTTTTTTTTGTCTGTCTGCCCCTTCGAGACTGTAAGCCCATGTGGGCAGGGATGGTCTCTATTGCTGAATTGTACTTTCCGAGCGCTTAAGTACAGTGCTCTGCACACAGTAAGCGCTCAATAAATACGACTGAATGAATGAACGAATACTATTATTATTATTTCCTCTCTGACCCCGCAAGGCCC
Organism: Ornithorhynchus anatinus; assembly: GCF_004115215.2. Lineage (NCBI taxonomy): Eukaryota > Metazoa > Chordata > Mammalia > Monotremata > Ornithorhynchidae > Ornithorhynchus > Ornithorhynchus anatinus. The sequence continues at coordinate 845,460 of NC_041750.1, forward strand.
CGGCCCCGGAGGAGGAGGGTTAAAATAACCTCGTTCACAATAAAACGTCAGCCGGCCATCCCCGGGCCATCAGATAGGGTCTGGGGTCGGGGCCGGGGGAGGGGGGCACTGTTTGTGCTGGTCCGGGTCACCTACCCTCACCACTCCCCCCTCCCTTCCCTCTCCTCCCCTCCCTTCCCTTTGGATCTCAGGGGACGGGGTGAGGGAAGTAAAATCAACTCACGTGTCAGATGGACCGCCCCCCTCGGGCAGGGGACCCCCTCCCTGGAACTGCTGAGCGACCCCCGGGCTGGGAGCCAGGAAGACCCAGGCCCAATGGCTGTTCTGCCATGGCCGTACTGTGTTACCTCCAACAAGTATCTTACCCTCTCGGGGCCTCAGTTTCCTCCTCTGCAAAATGGGGATGGGATTCCTGCCCTCCCACCCTGTTGATGGGCCAGGGGCTTTTTTCCAATCTGCTCTTGTATCCACCTCGGCACTTAGCACAGTGCTTGACACAATGTAAGTGCTGAATCAACACAATAGTGAAAATATCAATATAATTCTCTGTCCCAATCCTGGACAGGGAGGTTTTTATAGCCGGTATCCAGACTCCATCAAAACGCGCTTCCACTATCGGTTTACTCCCCACTAGCCTGGGAACTCTTTGAAAGCAGAGTGTGTTTTTTTTCAACTGTCCCCAGCCAACGCTTAGCACAGGGCTCTGTACACGGCAGCCAACCAGGCAGTAACACTGATTGACGATTGATCTTCCCCATCAGAGGAACTACAGGGTGATGGGCAGAGGAGAGGCCGAGGGACCCTGGCACCTAGTTTTACCCCCTTTATTCACCCCTCCCTCAGCCCGGCAGCTTATGTCCATAACTGTTGTTTATTTATATTAATTTATGTCTTCCCCTCTTGCCTGAAAGCTCACTGTGGGCAGGGAACATGGCTACCAACTCTGTTCTATTGTACTCTTCCAAGTGCTTAGTTCTGTACTCTGCACAAGATGAGTGCTCAATAAATGTGATTGATTGACCCCATCCCTGGCACGGGGTCAGTAAGACTATAATGCCCCCGCCCCCCCACCGTATACATCCCTCCGGGAGAGTCAGTCCCTCCCCCCTACACACCAAAGGTGGTCCGCGGTGGCAGGTTTATGGAGAGTCTTTCCGGGACTGTCCCGCTCGGAGGCAGGGGCTGACCCAGGTGACTTTTCAGGGGCACCAGTGGGACCCCCGAAGCCTGCCTCTTCTCTCCCCCACCCCCAAATCCCAGCCCTTGCCCTCCTTAAACACATACTTTATTTTGATACTTTTAATTTGCTTTTCTCTAACAACAGCACATCGCGGTAGGAAACAGAATAAGAACCTGCCCCCAGCCACGGGAAAGCGGTTGGCGTGGGCAGAGGCCACAGAGATGGCAAAGCGGCCACCCTCCGGCCTGCTGGACCCCAGACCCCTCTCCCACTTGGTCCCCCCAAGCTGAGTTCGGGGAGGAGGGACCCTCCGCAGCCCCCTCTCTCCGGCCTCTACCTCACCAGGCTCCCTCTCTTAGAGGTCCCGTCTGGGACCCTCCCCAGAGACCCTCGAGAGCGGTCGGCACAGCAGTTCTCCCCTGTTCCCTGTGAGCCCGAATCCGTGCTCCCTTTGATTCTGTCGCTACGCTCCTTGTGGACCTTGAGCCGAGCTCCTTATGGGCCCAGCGCCCGTCCCCAAGAGCAATGAGTGCAGCCCTGACCTCTGCTCCCCTAATAATAATAATGATGATGATGGTATTTATTAAGCGCTTGCTATAAGCCAAGCACTGTTCTAAGTGCTGGGGGAGATACAAGGTAATGAGGTCGTCCCACGTGGGACTCACAGTCTTAGTCTCCATTTTCCAGATGAGGTAACTGAGGCACAGAGTAGTTAGGTCATTTGCCCAAAGTCACACAGCCGACAAGTGGTGGAGCCGGGATTAGAACCCACGACCGGGCTCTTTCCACTAAGCCACGCTGCTTCTCTACTCCTTTCCCTACTCCCGAGGGCCCCAAGCTGTGCTCCCTTTGGTGCCTGAGCCGCGCCCCGGTGGTGCTCCTTGAGGGCCTTACCCTGTGCTCCCCAAGGAACGAGGGCAAGGGGGGAGTGCTGGAACCTCGAGGGCAGGAATTCTTTCCTCTTGAGGGCAGGGATCCTGTCTACTAACCCCATTGTCCTCTCCCAAGCGTTTAGCACAGTACTCTGTACCTTTTATTGATGGATCGATATAGATTGGCTGACTAGAGCCAAACTGCCAAGGACCAGTCCCCTAGGGGAGCTCCTTCTGCCCCCCACGACTCTGCCCGAGGCCCCTGGCACCCCACGGATCTCCTCCTTCTTAGGGGGATCCTAACCAGACCCACCCTCGGGCGTGGGAGAGGGCCTCTAAAAGGCTCAGGGCTCTCAGGGCACCCGTGGAAGAATGAGGTCTGACGGGGACAGCACAAGGCTGGGGATCAGGAGACTTGGGTTCAAGTCCTGGCTCTGCCCCTGGTCTGCTGTGTGACCTTGGGCAAATCCCTTACCCGCTCCGGGCCTGTTTCCTTCTCTAAAAAATGCGGGTAGGATCCCTCTTCTTCCCCCTCAGATCATAAGGTACAGAGACTGCGTCCCATCTATCTTGTATTTAGCCCACTTCTTCAGTCAGTGCTTAGCAAAGAGTAAACACTTACTAAATACCATTATTATTACAATGTCAGAAGGCAGACTGCTCCCCAAGCCCCCAGTACAGTGCTCTGCACACAAACAGGCACCCAGTATAGCGCTGTGAGTAAAGCAGGCACCCCGCCCAGGGTTCTGCACACAACAGGTGCCCAGTATAGCACTCAAGACTTGCACACCACTTAAGCACTTGGGTGCCCCCCTCCCCCTCCCAAAGCACTTATGTACATATTTTTATACTCTATTTCTTCCCCCTACTGTAATTGATTTTTAGCATCTATCTCCCCGGCTAGAATAAAAGCTCCTTGAAGGCAGGGATCATTTCTACTATCGTATTGTGGTTTCCCAAGTGCTCATTACAAGCGCTCTACACACGGTAGACTATAGTAAGCTCCTTACTAACTCTATTATACTCTCCCAAGCACACCTACTACACTCCTTGTGGGCTGGAACCATGCCTACTAATTCTAGCTTACTCTCGCAAACGCTCATCCCGGTGTTCGGAACACAGTAGACTTTAAGCTCCTTGAGAGTAGGGTACTGTCTTACACTCTCCCCCGCGTGCTCAGTACAGTGCTTGGCACCTAGTGGTCCTGGACAGCGGGGACCGTGTCTCATACTAATCGTGACGATGGTATTTGTTAAAGCGCTTACTAGGTGCCAAGCCCTGTTCTAAGCGCCGGGGTAGATGCACGGTCACCAGGTTGTCCCACGCGGGACGTCCCTATTTTCCAGATGAGGTCACTGGGGCCCACAGAGGTGAAGCGGCCTGCCCAAGGTCACCCGGCCGATAAGCGGCAGAGCCGGGATTAGAACCCACGACCTCTGACTCCCAAGCCGGGGCTCTTTCCACTAGGCCGGGCCGCTTTCCCACGCGTTCTCCCAAGCGCTCGGTCCAGCGCCGTGAGTGCCCCGTGGAGCAGGGACTGGGTCCGACCCCATCTGCTCCTCTCCACCCCAGCGCTCGGTACGGCGCCTGGCACCCGGCAAGGGCTTAACGGGTTCCCCCGGCGATGATCTGGTCCACGGGTAAGGATGCTCACGGTCCCACCCCTTCCTCCTCCTCCTGCCCCTCGGGACGCCCATGGTGCCGGCCCCCGTCCCGCAGCGCTCAGCAGAGGGAGAAGCGGCGGGAGTTGAGGTTCATCTTGGTGACCCCGATGAGCTTGAGGGGGGCGGACAGGGTGAAGGAGGAGGCCAGCGGCGGGTCGCAGAAGAGGTCGGCCAGCTCGTCCCGCTCCTCCAGCCCGTAAGTGGCGTCGTTGAGCATCCGCCGGTGGAGGTGGCAGGTCTGCTCGATCTTCAGCTGGTGGATGTCCGTGCGGAGGCGCATCAGCTGCCGGGCCAGCTGCTCGTCCTGCGCGCGCATCTCCGCCTGCAGGGGGGCACAGGGCACAGGGGGCAGGGACGCCGCTGGAGACACACCCCGTCACTCGGGCAACGAAACCTACCTACCAAACCTTCCTTTCCTTTCCTTTCCTTTCCTTTCCTTTCCTTTCCTTTCCTTTCCTTTCCTTTCCTTTCCTTTCCTTTCCTTTCCTTTCCTTTCCTTTCCTTTCCTCTCTCCTTTCCTTTCCTTTCCTTTCCTTTCCTTTCCTCTCTCCTTTCCTTTCCTTTCCTTTCCTTTCCTTTCCTTTCCTTTCCTTTCCTTTCCTTTCCTTTCCTTTCCTTTCCTTTCCTTTCCTTTCCTTTCCTTCCCCTTTCCCTTCCCTTCCTCTCTCCTTTCCTTCCCTCCTTCCTTCCTTCTCTTATTCATTCCCTCTTTCCTTCATTCCCTCCTTCCTTCATTCTTTCAGACTCTTAGTCCGTCATTGGGCAGGGATGGTCTCTGTTGCTAAATTGTACATTCCAAGCTCTTAGTATAGTGCTCTGCACATAGTAAGCACTCAATAAATACTATTGAATGAATTCCTTCCTTCCTTCCCTCCTTCCTTCCTTGCCTCCTTCCTTCATTCTTTCATTCCTTCCTTCCTTTCATTCATTCCCTCCTTCCTTTCCTTCCTTCATTCCTTCCTTCTTTCTTTCCTTCCTCCTTTCATTAATTTCCTCCTTCCTTCCTCCTTCTTTCTTTCTTTCTTTCTTTCTTTCTTTCTTTCTTTCTTTCTTTCTTTCTTTCTTTCTTTCTTTCCTTCCTTCCTTCCTTCCTTCCTTCCTTCCTTCCTTCCTTCCTTCCTTCCTTCCTTCCCTCCTTCCCTCCTTCCCTCCCTCCCTCCCTCCCTCCCTCCCTCCCTTCCTCCCTCCTTCCCTCCTTCCCTCCTTCCCTCCTTCCTTCCTTCCTTCCTTCCTTCCTTCCTTCCTTCCTTCCTTCCTTCCTTCCTTCCTTCCTTCCTTCCTTCCTTCCTTCCTTCCTTCCTTCCTTTCATTCCCCCCTTCCTTTCCTCCCTCCTTCCTTCCATTCATCCAATCAATCAATCGTATCTCTTGAGCATTTACTGTATACAAAGCACTGTACTAAACACTTGGGAGAGCACAATACAACAATCAACAGACCCATTCACTGCCCAAACGAGCGTACAGTCTAGAGGTGGGGACGGAGACAGACACTGATAGAAATAAATAAATTACAGATATGGGCATAAGCCCCAATAGCGGTCTTCATTCGTTCATTCATTCTGTCCTTCATTCCTTCACTCGGTCATTCCTTCCTTCAGTCATTCATATTTATTAAGCGTTTACTATGTGCATTCATTCATATTTATTAAGCACTTACTTTGTGCATTCATTCATCCACTCATATTCATTGAGCACTGACTGTGTGCAGAGCACTGTACTAAACGCTTGGGAGAGGACAATACAACAATAAGCAGACACATTCCATCATTCCTTCCTTCCTTCATTCAGTCATTCCTTCCTTCCTTCATATTTATTAAATGCTTACTATGTGCATTCATTCATTCGTTGATATTTATTAAGCATTTTCTGTGTGCATTCATTCATCCAATCATATTCATTGAGCGTTTACTGTGTGCAGAGCACTGTACTAAATGCTTGGGAGAAGACAATGCAACAATAAGCAGACACATCCCCTGCTCAAAAGGAGCTTACAGTCTAGAGGGACTAAAACGGGTGACTTGTCTTAAAAGGGGCGGGGTGGGAGAGAAAAGCAGCGTGGATAGGGGATAGAGCACAGGCCTGGGAGTCTGAGGTCCTGGGTTCTAATCCCAGCTCTACCACGTGTCTTCTGGGCGAATTTGGGCAAGTCACTTCACTTCTCTGGGCCTCAGTGACTTCATTTTTAAAATGGGATTAAGTCTGTGGCACCCGAGGGAGGGGAGAGAAGCAGTGTGGCCTAGTGGAAAAGATCACCGGCCCGGGAGTCAGAGGATCCTGAATCTGCCACACGCCTGCTGCGTGACCTTAGGCATGCCGTTTCACTTCTCTGGGCCTCAGTTGCCTCATCTTTAAAGTGGGATTAAGGCTGTGAGTCCCGAAGGAGGGGAGAGAGGCAGTGTGGTCTTGTGGATAGAGCCTGGGAGTCAGAAGGGCGTGGGTTCTAATCCCGGCTCCGCCACTTGTCTGCTGTGTGACCTCGGGCAAGTCACTTCACTTGTCTGTGCCTCAGTTACCTCATCTGTTAAATGGGGATTGAGACCGTGAGCCCCATGTGGGACGTGGCCTGTGACCCACCTGTCTAGCTTGTATCTACCCCAGCACTTAGTACAGTGCCTGGCACATAGTAAGCACTCAAATTCCACGAAACAAAAAATGGAGGTCTCCCTCTCAATGGAAGATTTGTTGAACCGCAGCCCCTCTTCCAATGGGGACTCAGTTTAGCACAGTGCTCTGCACACAGTAAGCGTTTAATACATACCATTACTACTAAAGGGGGGGAGTCTCCTTTTTGGTGGGGTCTCCTCTTAAATCGTATCACCATTTAAATGGGCCTCCTTCGAAGCCAAGGGCAGACAACGGGGCGGCCGGCTGAAACCCACCCCCCGGGGAGCCCCACCCCGGCAATTCGGGAATGCCGGGAACGGGGCGTCCCTACGGAGACCTACACCCGTAAGAGAGGACGCACACCCACCCATGTGCGACTATACACGCATTCGTATACACATGCACATACACGCACATACATCCATACCCACTCACCAGCTCCTTCCTGAGCCAGCCCAGGGCCTCGCCCACGCTCTGGAAGCCGACCAGCCGGGCCGAGGGGGGCGGGGGCTGCCGGTCCCCCGGTGGGCCGGGGCCGGGGTCGGGGCCGGGGTCGGGGCCTGGGTCGGGGTCGGGGTCGGGGCCCGGCCGGGCGCGCCCCTCCAGCCGCCCCCGCCACTCCAGGTAGGACGGGCGCCGAGTCTCCAGCCGCAGCTTCTCCGTCAGGGTCTTGAGGCTGCGAAGGTGACCCCCCGGGGCAGGGGTCGGCCCGGCCCCCTCCCCATCTTCCGGGGCCTCCACCTGGATCCGGGGCGCCGCCATGCTACAGCCCAGCCCCTCGAGAGGTCATGGGGCCCAGGCCGGAGTGGGCGAGCCCGCCGGGATGGGGTGGGTGGTCCGGGCCCCCGATCCGGGGCCCTGGAGACGACAAAGAGAGACAGGAGGCTTGAGTGGCAGCTGCCCCTCCCCATCCCGCCGCCCCTCCCGGGCCTCCGGTCCTGGCACCGGCGATGGGCAGGTTGGCCCCCGTCCTCCCCCTGCCGCAGGGCCCGGGGCCTCTTAGTGGGTGCGGTGTTGGACGGGTCCCAGAGAAACGTTCAGGAAACCGCTTGGGTTGAAGATCAGCTGCGGCTGGGAGCTCTGCACTAGAAAATGTGACCCCTGGAAGGCAAACGCCCTGTCTACTTTCATTGGCTGTTTCCCCGAGCGTCCAGCACAGCGCCCTGCACACGGCAGGCGCCCAGCACAAGGGCTCTGCACACAGCAGGTGTCCAGCACAGCACTCTGCGCCCAGCAGGCGCCCAGCACAGACTTCCGCCGGGTCCCCAGCATGGCTCGGTGGACAGAGCACAGGCCTGGGAGGCAGAAGATCATGGATTCTAATTCCGCCTCCACCACTCGTTTGCTGTGTGACCATGGAAAAGTTACTTCGCTTCTCCGTGGCTCCTCGACTGTAAAATGGGGATTAAGTCTGCGAATCCCACGTGGGACAACCTGATTACCTTGTATCTACCCCGGCGCCTAGAACCATGCTTGGCACATAGTAAGCGCTTAACAAATACCATTATTCTTATTCTTATCTCTGTGCCTCAGTTTACCTCATCTGTAAAATGGGGATTAAGTCTGTGAGCCCCACGTGGGACAACCCGATTACGTTGTATCTACCCTAGCGCCTAGAACCATGCTTGGCACATAGTAAGCGCTTAACAAATACCATTATTATTATTTTTATTATCTCTGTGCCTCACTTACCTCATCTGGACAGGATGGGACCACAGGGGACAGAGACTGTGTCCAACTTGCTTTGCTTGTACCCACCCCAGCGCTCAGAACAGTGCCTGGCACATTGCAAGCGCTTAATAAACACCATTATTATTATTCTGTGCCTCCTCCTGACCCCAGATTTAGCGTCTTCTTTGTGTGGTCTACCCGGATGTGTGGCGGGAGGCATGGAACCAGTAAGGCCCAAGGCCAGTCTGAGTCTCCCTGCCGGCCTCCTGGGAACAAATTCCCACTTCCTTCCCCCCAGGTGGACAGGAAACGTCGTGGCCGGGGGTGGGGCGGCCAGAGACCCTGAGAAGTCTGTCCCCTCTGCCACCAACGGGAATTAGCTCCTGACCGGCTGATCGTGCCAGGCCCTGGACTCCCAGACCACGGTTGCGTGCGGGTGCATCTGTGTGTCCACGCTTGTGGGTGTGCACGTGTGCTTGAGTGTGGGGGGGTGTCCGGTCTCCCCCGAACGCCCCCACCTCCCGCCCCTCTGGAAGGGGCGGGAGGCGGCGTCTGGGAAACAGGACCATCTGGTTCCTAATTACTCCTGGGGAACCGAATGTGGGTAAACCGAGAACAAAGCTCCGAGAAGACCGCCGCTGGGGCTTATGCCCCTATCTGTAATTTATTTATTTCTATTAATGTCTGGCTCCCCCCACAACCTCTAGACTGTACGCTCGTTGTGGGCAGAGCATGGGTCTGTTGATTGTTGTACTCTCCCAAGCGTTTAGTACAGTGCTCTGCACCCAGTAAACGCTCAACAGATACGATTGAATGAATTGAACGAATGAATGACCGAGGCAGTGAGCACACAAACACACACACACACACACACGCTCCACCGATTGCGGTGTGTGTGTTAGGGTGTGTGTGTGCGTGGCTTAGTGGCAAGAACCTGGGCTTGGGAGTCAGAGGACTTGGGTTCTAATCCCGGCTCCGCCACTAAGCTGTGTGACTTTGGGCAGGTCACTTAACTACTCTGTGCCTGCCACCTCATCTGTAAAATGGCGAATAAGACTGGGAGCCGCACGTGGGACAACCTGGTGACCTTGCATCTACCCCAGCGCTTAGAACAGTGCTTGGCACATAGTAAGCGCTTAACAGATACCATTATTATTATCATTACGATTATCCCGGGGGGCACTTTACCTCCCCCTTCCACCCGGGGCTCAGGCTCCCTCCCCTCCAAATCCGGCTTCCCCCGCAGGCAAAGCAGCCAGAAACCCCTCCTCCACCGGGAAGCCTTCCCTGATCCGCGCTCCCCACCCTCAGGACTCAGGCATCAGCTGGTTATATCGGGTGGCGGCTGAGGTATTTAAGCCCTGGCTGAAGAGACCCTCTCCCTCCTGGCACATCCTGCGCCACCGTCCGCTGGGCAGGAGGTGCTGGGTGCCAGGGGGGACCGCGAAAGGGTCTCTGGGCCGAGGGCCTGGGGCGAAACAAGCAGCGGGCAGGCGCACTCCCACGGAATAATAATAATGATGGGATTTGTTAAGCGCTTACTAAGTGCCGAGCACTGTTCTGAGCTCTGGGAGCGATACCAGGTCACCAGGTTGTCCCACGGGGGCTCCCAGTCTTCATCCCCATTTTCCAGGTGAGGTCACTGAGGATAATCATCATAATGTTGGTATTTGTTAAGCGCTTACTAGGTGCAGAGCACTGTTCTAAGCGCTGGGGTAGATACAGGGTCATCAGGTTGTCCCACGTGAGGCTCACAGGTTTCATCCCCATTTTCCAGATGGGGGAACTGAGGCCCAGAGAAGGGAAGTGACTTGTCCACAGTCGCACACCTGACAAGTGGAGGAGCTGGGATTAGAACCCACGACCTCTGCCTGCCAAGCCCGGGCCCTCTCCACCCAGCCAGCGTGTAGCATGTGGTCCAGGCCACCGAGTCTTTCCTGGGGGTCCGGGGAGGGGCCCGGCTGACTCAAGGGTCCTTCAGGGCCCTGGAGCCGGGGCCGGCCGCACCCCTGCATTCCTCAGCGATGCCAGCCCGGGGAGTGCCAGCCCGGCTATGCCGGCGAGGCCCCATGAAGAGTACGAACGGAGCCAGGCCGGGAGTGCCAGGGGCTCCGGGCCGGGCAATAATAATAATGATAACGATAACGTTGGTATCTGTTAAGCGCTCACTACGGGCAGAGCACTATTCTAAGCGCTGGGGGTGATACAGGGTCAGCAGGTTGGCCCACGTGGGGCTCACAGTCTTCATCCCTATTTTCCAGATGAGGGAACCGAGGCCCAGAGAAGTGAAGTGACTTGCCCACGGTCACCCAGCCGCCAAGGGGCAGAGCGGGGATTCGAACCCATGACCCCTGACTCCCAAGCCCGGGCTCTTGCCACTGAGCCACGCTGCAAGCCAGCGGGACCGACCTGAGGAGCGCCAGCGGGGCCAGGCCGGGAATGCCAGTGTTAGCCAGGCTGGCGAGTGCCAGGGGAACCAGGCCGGGAGGGCCAGCGGGGCCAAAGCGGGACCACGAGGGATTGCCGACGGGGCCAGGCCGGGGAATGCCAGTGGAGCCAGCCCAGGGGGTGCCAGGGCAATACGGGGTGTGCCAGGCAACAGCTGGTACCCCTCCGGGCCGGCTGGAGAGAAGAATTCCAGCTGGGGGGGGGGACTTTGGGAGAGGGGAATGGCAGGGGCAAACCTCCACCCCACCTGACCTCCCCCCAACTCCGGGACACTTTGTTCCTCCGGGAGCCCCACGGCCCCCCTCAGCCTCTCCCCGGGACCCCTCCCCCTTAATCGCCTCGCAACTCCCCTAGTGCTCAGCACATAGTAAAAGCTTAATACTTACGGTAATATAAATGATTACTATGAATTTGGGGCAGAGGCCGGCTCCTCCGTGGTCTCTCCCCCAGCCGGGCTCCCCGGGGGGGGCAGGTGCTGGAGGGAGGGTCTTGACGTGAGGTGGGCAGGGTTGATGGTAAATTTGACCCTCCCCCGGCTTCCCCGGTGAGACCCCCGACCCCAAAAGGGCGCTGGGGAAGACGTGACGTCTGTCCAGCACGGGTCTGCCGGCTCCCGGGCCTGTCCACCTCCAGGAGGGAAGGGACACCCCTCTCTCTGGGTGGACGCGAGGATCTGGGGGCCACCTGCTGCCCTTGGGTGGGGGGAGAGGGTTCCCCTTCTGCCGGGGGCTGAGCCCACACCCCCTTCCCCCCCAGCAGGGCAGCGAGCTTTGTAACTCCCTCCGGGGGGGACCCGGGACCCTGGGCCTGGCCCGACCCTCCTCCTTCCTCGGCGTGGGCTCTCCGACCCCCTCGGTGCCCTCCCTGCCCCTGCCCCCAGACCCTGGTGTCCGGAGGCAGGGCACTTACCGCGGGGTGCGAGGATCCTGGGTCCGGGACTGTCCCACGGGGGGCGGGCAGTGGATCCTGCAGGGGAAAGAGGAGGAGAAGGAGGAGGAGGAGGAGGAGGAGGGGGTTTCACCCTCTGCTTGGGTGTGTGTGTGTCTTTCTGTCTCTCTCTGGCTCTCTGACTCTGTGTGTCTCTCTCTCCTCCCCCCCCCCCCCCCCCCCCGCCTCGAATCCCCAGCCCTTTTATTATTATTTTTTAGACACTTTCCCCCCTCCCCGATGCGTCAGGTCGGTTGCCAGGATACGGCCGCGCCATCCCCCTGCCCGTCTTTCAGCCCCGCGCCCCCTCCCCTTTCCCTTTTATTGAGTCAGATCGGGCGGGGGTCGGACCCCGGCCCTCCCCCACCCCCCCACCAGGCCCCGCCCAGCCGGGACCGACCCCAGCCCGCGGGAGCCCAGCTAGCCTGGGTCCTAAAGACCCCTGGATTCCTCCCCAAACCAGGCTGGGAAGGAATGGGGGGTGGGGGATGAGGAAAACTCCGAAATAGACTTCAACTGCAGCAGGAAGGTTTCAGGTTAGACGGTGGGAGGAACCCCCAACAGGAGGAAATGGAGTTTCACTTCGATCAGGAGAGGTTGCGGTCGGACAGAAGGAAGAACTTCCCTGGCTGATGAAAGATGGGAAGGGGCTACGAGGAGGGATACCTATTTCTGGGGATCTCTAGATATGGAACAGGCATCCAGTTGTGTCAGCTCGGGTCATCCTGGAGAGGTGAGCCTTGTACCTGCCCGGAGGCAGGGGGCTGGAACCGAAGATCTTCCTAAGATCTTGATGGTCTGGATCCTGGCTTCTGCCTGGATCGCTCTGAAGCACTTAGTACAATGCTCTGCACACAGTAAGTGCTCAGTAAATACCGTTGGTTGACTGATGATTGAGAAAAAGAGGGAATGTAGAAAGGTTGAAGGTCCTTATTCATGGACCAGCCCCCGCAACTAGAAACATACAGTCTTTTCCTCCTCCTCGCGTTCCTTTTTTAAAAAATGGTATTTGTTAAGCGTTTATTATGTTTCAGCACCGTACTAAGCACTCGGGTAGATACAAGCTAATTAGGTTGGACACAGTCCGTGTCCCACATGGGGCTCACAGTCTTAATCCCCATTTTACTGAGGCTCAGAGAAGTGACGTGACTTGCCCAAGATCAAACAGCAGACAAGTGGCAGAGCTGGGAGTAGAACCCAGGTCCTTTGGACTCCCAAGCCCGTACTCTATCCACTTAGCCACCCTGCTTCCTTTTCTTCCTCTTCCTCTGTCTGAGCCCCAGAAGTGGGTGAGATGCTGCCCCTCTCCCACCTACCAGGGGTTCATGCCCTGCCCAGTTTGGGGGGGCACTGGGGGCTGGTAGAGATATGCCCCAAATGTTTGGAAATCCCAGAGGCAGGAGCCTGGAAATGGCTGTGACTCAGGCAGGGCTGAGGGGAGGGTGCAGAGCCAGAACAACTGCTGTTTATTGAAGGAGATACCAGCTCTGTGGGAGCAGTGGGACCGGTGTCCCCCGGTGCCAGCTCCGTGGGGGTGATGGGGTCGGTGCCCCCGGGGAGTAAAGCCTCCTCCCTGGCCTAATGCAGACTGGGACCACCCTGATCCAGCCCTGGAAGTCTAGCTCAAATCCCTCCTGTTCCAGGGACCACCTCAGTGACAGTCCACTTTTATTTCAGGGCCCCGGGGGAGCCAATCCTCCGCTTTCAGTAGCAGCAGGGGAAAACAGGCCACTTCCAATTCATATTCTGGTCCGAGTCTCCGAGCAAAACTACCCCAGGCCCACAGTACAGTACGTGTTAGACTGTGTCAGCCACTGCTGACAAGGCCCAACGAATTTTAATCCAAAAACCCACTCCGAGTGACTCTAGGTGGTTTGATGTTTGTTTTTTGGGGCCTGAAAGGTCAGACTCTTCCTACCCTGACCACCTGGAGCAGGGCGATCTCGCTGCCCTAGAGACTTAACCGAGCTACAGTTAAACAAGACTGAAAGTTCATTTCTATCAGGGGAAACACCTACCTGGAATTTACTGTCTCTTGGGGCCAAGGGGAGAGCGGTAGGACTGGAAGACTGAAGATAAAACAGTCAGTCGTATTTATTGGGTGTTTATTATGTGGAGAGCATTCCACCAAGAGCTTGGGAGAGTAAAATACAACAGAATTAGTGGACATGTTCCCTGCCTATAATGAGCTTACAGTCTTGAGGAGAAGACAGTCTGTCAGTCACTCGCTCTGTCAATCTCAGTCTGTCAGTCTATCAATCAGTCTATCAGTCAACCTCAGCCCTCATTTATGTGCAGGTGCATATCAGTGCAACTTCTTTACCGTGGTGGATTCATGCTAGTACTTCAATCAATCAATAACATTCCGTGTGCAGTTCCAGTCTGGTCTAGATTAGTCAGATTCGTCCTCCTACTCTCTATAAATAACTTTTTCCTGGCTCCCTCATTAGACTGTAAGTCTCCTGATTATATCTTCAATCAATCCATGCTGGAACTGATGGAGCACCTACTGGGGGCAGAGCACTGTACTAAGAACTTGGGAAAAAAAACATGAAATTCTGTAGACTTGGTCCCTACCCTCAAGGAGCTTCCAGTTCATTGTTCAGAGCATGGGACTGAGCACTTAGGGGAGCGCAGTAGAGCTAGTAGGCATGATCCCTACCCTCAAGGAGCTTCCAATCTACTGTGGGCAGAGCACTGTACTGAGTGCTTGGGAGAGGACAGCAGAGTTTAGCAGATACATTCCTGGTCCTTAAAGAACTTCCAATCTAGCCGAGGAGACAGACGTGAGACGATTGAAAGGAGGAAGAAGAGACCGGAAAGATCGATCTGTAGATGAGGAAATGCTTAAATAGTAGAGGGCGAACGTCAGTATATACAGAAGTGTTATGGGTGGTTAATTGTGGAGGTGCTAGTTGGAGGGAGAAGAAAAATAACTTCTTATTATGCTCTCTGACGTGGCCAATGCAGTGCTCAGCACTCAGTAGGTGCTCAGTCAGTGCTACTGATAGATCAATTGATCAGTTATACATCAATCTTGCTATCTTGCCACTTGTCCACATCCTCCCTCTGGCCTGAAACTCCAGTCTGTTCCATATCTGACAGTTCACCCACTCTCCCCACCTTCAAAGCGCTCCTGAAATCTCATCTCCTCCAAGAGGCTTTCCCCTACTCTCTCTCCCCTCTGCCTCACTTACGCACTCGGATCCGGACCCTTTAACCGCTTGGTATTCACCCCACCCTCAGCCCCACAGCACTTGCGTTCCCATCCGTTATTTATTTCAGTGTCTATCTCCCCTTCAAGGCTGTAAAATCCTTGGGGACAGGGAATACGTCCACCAACTCTGTTGTATTGTCCTCTCCCAAGCTCTCAGTACAGTGCTCTGCACACAGTAAGCCCTCAGTAAAGACCAGTCACTGATTTATTGATTGCGTCTGTGAGATCTCACCCCACTGGCCTTCCTCTCTGTCCCTGGAAGTGCCCACAGTTTCCAACGGCGGGCAGCGCCGCTTGCTGGGCCTCGGTGCGGGGGTGGAGACCTGAGGAGGGGAGGCCAGAGAGGAGGCTGGAAGAGTTCGCTGTAGCCCCAGCGGGCAGAGGGAACCGCAGATCGGCTCAGGGGAATAACGGAAGCCTTCGGTTAATTGTGGCGGCGGGAGGGTCGACCTTGTGGACGGGTTTGGCCCTGGCTGAGGTAGGACCTGTTCACAACGGACATTTCTGGGCCCCCAGGAATAGTGGCTGGGACTTCAGCCCATTCCTGGCCTCCGAGCGACACTCCTGGCCACCTTCTAGGCCAGGAATCTGGTTCTGGCAGGCCACCGGGATGCCGGGAGGGGTCAGGTGCTGGTTGTCCTCTTGGATACCCATCCCAGTGATTGGGTATGGACCATCCAACGACCCTGACCCTCCCCTCTCCATCCCTGACTCTCTCCCAGTGACCCGACACAGACCATCCCACACTCCTGACTCTCCCCTATCCAACCTGAATCTCCCCAGCGAGCCAGGAACGGCAAGATCCCCGACTCCTCCTTCTCCATCTCTGACTCTCCCCAGTAACCCAGCATGGACCATTCCACACCTCTGATTCTCCCCTCTCTATCCCCAACTCTCCCCAGGTGACCTAGCACAGACCATTCCTCACCCCTGACTCTCCCCTCTCCATCCTTGATTCTCCTCCAGGGACCCGACACTGACTATCCACCTGAGAAGACGTAAAGGGTTGGAGTCAGGGAAGCGGAGAGTGAGGCATAATTAGCCGGAGAGTGTGGAAAGAATGAAGAGAGTGAGCTGGAAAGGGGAAGGTGAAGAAAGCCAATATGTAAGGTGGGGAGAGCCAATGGAGAACCTGGTAGCCAGCTAGCAGGATGCAGAGAGGGAAGGGCCTCTGTTGAAGGTGGTCGAGGAGAGACGTGAGCCAAGGGACGGTTCAGGAAGATGATCCTTGGGCAGTGTGGAGTTCGGACTGAAGCGGGGAGAAGATGGAGGCAGGGAGACCAGCGCGGAAGCTGATGCAGCCGTCCGGCAAAGGACATGACGAGCATCGGAACCGGGATGGTGGCTGTTTGGATAGAGAGGAAGGGGAGGATCCGGGACCCGCAGCTGGCATCTGGCAGCCTGTCTCCTGCCCTCACCCGTCCCCTACCCCCACGGGGAGGCAGTTCATCTCTATCAGCCCACAGCAGAGCCCGCTTTCACTTCTGGCCTGCAGGTGGGCCTGAGAGGCAAAATGCTTCTCGATTTCTGCTCCTGTGGTCCCTTGGGTGAGGTGGTTTTCCGACTGAGGAGGGAGGGAGGGAAGTGGGCATGGAATCCAAGGCTTTGTTCCACACCCACCGGAGACCCCTCTTCTCCCCTGACTGGAAACTTCCCCCACCCACGGCCATGCCCTGGGCTCAAGATGGTCCATTCCTCCCACCTCCTGCCCTGTAAGACCGGGGTAATCAGCGAGGGCCAGCAGGTGGATCAGAAGTGATCCATCAATCAATCAGTCAATCGGTGACATTCATTGAGCACCTACTATATGCTGAGCACTCTACTAAGTGCTTGGGAGACCACAAGAAAAGTAGGACACAGTCACTCTCCTCAAGCAGCTTATAATGATTATGGTATTTGTTGAGTACTAACTATGTGCCAAGCACAGTCGTGATCATTATAACGCATTCTGGTCTGCCATCCTGGGTCACTAGGGGAAAGTTAGGGATGGAGAAGAGAGAGTCAAGGATGTTGGATCGTCAGTGCCGGATCATTGAGGAAGAGTTAGGGATGGCGAAGGGATTCAACAGTGTGGGATAGTCTTGTCTGGGTCCGAACTGTATGGCTCCAGGAAATGGATAATAATAATAATAATAATAATAATAATGATGACAGTGGTGCTTGTTAAGTTCTTATTATGTGCCAGGTACTCCTCTAAGTGTTTGGGTAGAGACAAGCTAATCAGGTTGGAGTCAGTCCTTGTCCCATATGGGGCTCCCAATCTTAACCCCCATTTTACAAATGAGGCAACAGAAGCATGGAGAAGTTAAGCGACTTGTCCAAGGTTACACTGCAGACAAGTGGTAGAGCAGGATTAGAACCCAGGTCCTTCTGACTCACAGGCCCATGCTCTATTCACTAGGCCAAGCTGCTTCTCTGGGTGGGTGGAGGATGGAAAACAGAGTGATGGAGAAGCTCCCCCAACTTCCAGTTCCTCCTCCAGCCACCAGCACCTGCAACCACGCAAGGAGCCCCACCGGGTTCGGGCAGCGGGGAGAGGGTCCCTTCTTTCCACTCTGAGGGCTTCCAGAGGGCATTTAGTTAGCAGGGTTCTGAGCCTAGAACCAGGTGCCCTCTACCAGCGGACCCCTAAACTGCTCTGGGCCTCAACTTTCTCCTCTGTAAAATGGGTTCATTTTGTTTGGGGCATCTCCCTCCCTCTAGGGTGATGAGGGGGATGGGCGAGACCAGGCCGGCAGAGCCGCGTGCAGCTCCTCAAAACAGACACCCACCTTTAGCGTTCTCCCTCTCTCTCTTCACCCCCCTCCGGCTCCCCAAGACCCTGGGAGGCAGCTGCTTCGGTGGTGGGGAAGCGGGGGGAGCAGGTAACCGTGCCTAACATCGGGGCAGGAAGCGCTTCAAAACCTCCCGGCGGCCAGGCCTGCATTCGGCTGAAAAACCCCAAGAGAAAATTTTCCGTGGGCCAGGTGTTGGGGGGAGGGGGGGAGGCCTTGATTTGGGCCAGAAAGTTCTCCAATTTACAAATCGTCTCCACCTCCGCTCTCGGTGTTTGGCAGAGTGGAGGGTGCGGAGGGTGGGTTTGTCCGGGTTCTGGAGCTGGGGTCAGGAGGGAGGCGAGGAGGGGTGGTGGGGAGGAGGGGAAAAGGTCTCTTCCCCAGAGCTCTCCTCCCTGGGGACCTGGGGGCCAACCGGAGGCTCTCAGCAGGAAACCATGTGGGGGACGGGGCCGCAGGATGGTGAAGGAGAGGCGGGGTAGGCGTGGGGACTCCCGTTGAGCCCCCCGCTAGCTCCTGAAAGAGGCATTTCGCGGGGATGCCAAGGAGCGAGCTTCCTCCGGGAACCCGGCCAGGTAAATAATAATAACGACTATGATATTTGTTCAGCGCTTACTATGTGCCCGAGCACTGTTCTAAGCGCTGGAATAGATACGCGGTAGCAGGGTCAGGCACGGTCCCTGTCCCACATGGGACTCCCAGTCTTAATCTCCATTTTATAGATGAGGTAACTGAGGCTCAGAGAAGTGACTTGCTCACAGTCACACAGCCAAGTGGCAGAGTCGGGATTCGAATCCAGGACCTCTGACTTTCAGGCCCAAACTCCTTCCACTAGGCCATGCAACTTCTCAAGGTCTGAGGATCCGGTCGGGTGGGGTCTGGGCAGGGCAGCGGGACTGGGGAGAGGACACAGACCAGCAATTAGGGACATTATGTGACCTCCCTGAGCAAATCACTAAGCCAGGCTGAGAAGCAGCCTGGCTTAGTGGATAGAGTCCGGGCCTGGGGGTCAGATGGACCCGGGTTCCCGAGTCTGCCACTGGTCTGCTGTGTGATCTTGGGCAAGTCTCTTCACTTCTCTGAGCCTCAGTTTCCTCATCTGTCAAATGGAGATTAATACTGTGAGTCCCAAGTGGAGCAGAGACTGTGTCCATTCTGATTAGCTTGTAAATAAATTAATAAATAGCTTGTAAATAAATGAATGCGCCTCCCCCCCCCCCCCACCTCGTGATAATTGTACACATAGACTTCATATTTCTTGTGGGGGAGAATCCCCCAAGGGGCAGGGGGAGGATAATCTCCAGGGCGGGGGAATCTAGGACAACAAATCTGAGTGTGGGTTATCTCTGTTGGGGTGGGGGGATGATTTGGGGCTCCAGGTCTGGGGGTGAGTGACCCCCATTGGGGGAGAGGAATCTGTGGCAACAGGTGTGGGGGTGGGTGACCTCTGAAGGGTCTCTGAGGTGCCAGCTTCAGACCAGGACTGGGGTCGGGGGCAGATTTGGGGGTGCCAGTCAGAATATCCAGACGGCCTGAAACGAGGAAGGAGTCACATGGTTTCAAATGGCACCACGTCACCGCCCCCCCAACACACACACACACGCACGCTTCCGTGGCTCTTGAGTTATGTTCTAAACTCTCCCTCCCAACAATGTCCCTGCCCCTTCCTGCCAGGCCCACTTAATAATAATTTTGGTATTTACGAAGCACTTGCCATGTGCCAAGCAAAACACTCAAAAAATAGGACTGAATGAACGAATGAATGACTGACACCAGTGCTGGGGGGTTCTGAATGTGCCCTGTTGTGTGTGTGTGTGTGTGTATCTGCGTGTCTTCGGGAGTGAGCACATGTGCCTGTATGTATGTATCTGTGGTGTTGTGGTGTTTATTCAGCACCAACCATGTACCAAACACTGTGGTTTACACAAGATAATTAGGTTGGACTCAGTCTCCTCCCCACTCCTGGTTCCTTTCTCTAATGGGGAGGGGCAGGGAGGGAATCTCACTCCCACTGTTCAGACAGGGGAATTCATTCACTCAATCATTCAATCGTATTTATTGAGGGTTTATTGTCTGCACAACACTGTACTAAGCGCTTGGAAAGTACAATTCAGCAATAAAGAGACAATCCCTGCCCACACCCTTTCTCTCCCTAGAAGGGAGGAGACAGACATCAAAACAAGTAATCAGGTACCAATATAAACAAACAGAATTAGAGATAGATACACATCACTGTGAATGTGAAATCCGGAGAGGTTATTAGACTTGCCCAAGGCCCCACAGCAGGCCAGGAGCAGAACCTGAGTTCTGCCTGACCCAAACCCTCAACTGAGCACTGTAGGGAGCGGAAAGAGGAAGCAGCGTGGCCCAGTGGAGAGAGCAGAGGCCCGAGAGTCAGAGGACCTGGGTTCTAATTCCGCTCTGTCACTTCCTGCTGTGGGACCTTGGGCAAGTCACTTCAATCAATCAATCAATCAATCACTTCTCTTTGCCTCTCAGTTCCCTTACCTTTAAAATGGGGATTTCCTATCTGTTCTCCCTTCTAATTAACTGTCCATAAAGGACAGGGACTGTGTCAGACCTGATTATCTTGCATCTGCCCCAGTGCTTAGTATAGTGTTTGGCACATAGTAAGTGCTTAACAAGTACAACAATTATTATGATTAGATGAGGACACAGCCACTGAGTCATCCTCGCCTCTGACTTGGGGAGTTAGGACCTGGTTCATTTAACGGAAGGGTAAACTGAGGTCTCTTACCTGAGACAGCCAGGCTCGGGATCCCTCAGTCTGCCCAAGACCCTCCTCCCTCTCTTTCTGTCCCCGACCACCACCCCGGGGGCCCTTCAGACCCCCACCCCAAGGTCAACTCCAGATCCCCTGGATGGCTACACAAGAGTCTGTTAGGACAAGTCTCCCTCTCTCCAGAGGTGAAGCTCTCAAAAATGCTCATCACTCTCTCCAGAGATGGAGACCTCTGTCACGCACGTCACTCAATCCAGAGATGGAGATCTCTGACAGGCACGTCATTTTCTCCAGAGACGGAGAAGTCCGTCACACACGTCACTCTCTCCAGAGATGGAGATCTCTCTCTCGTGTTCATCACTCTCTCCGGAGATGGACACCTCTGTCATGCACCCCACTCTCTCCGGAGATGGAGATCTCTGTCGTGTGTGTCATTTTCTCCAGAGATGGAGATCTCTGTTGGGCACGTCACCCTCTCCAGAGATGGAGATCTCTGTCATGCCAGGTGGGGCGTGGAGCTAGGGGTAAAGGGAGAGAGGCGCTGGTGGCTGGGCCAGGAAGGGGTCGGGGTGGGGATTGAGGGGTTTAGAGTTGGCCGGGGGGCCTGTTAACCTGGGACCCCCATCAACGTATCCCCCCCATCACCCGCTTGAAAGTTCTGCTTTGGGAGCCAGAGGGACAGGGAAGAGGCAGGGCAGAGAAATGGGGAGACACTGGATGGGGGGGCCTTCTGCACCTGCCTCCGTCTTGGATACTTCACTCAAGGAGCAGAGACAGACTCAAAGAAACAGAGATAGCCATAAGGAGGGATACAGGGAGAGATAGAGAGAAACCGAGGGATGAAGAAAGATACAGAGAGATAAAGCAGCGGAGACAGAGACGAAAACATAGGGAGTTGGGAAATCAGAGAGAAATAGAGATGCAGGCAGAGAGAGAAAAAGAGAGATAAAGATGGAGAGAGCTAGAAACAGAAACAGAGGGATGGAAGAAGAGAAAGCGATAGAGACAAAGGGCAAGGCAGAGACAAAGACAGAGAGGGGTAGAGAGACAGAAATAAAGAGAGTCACGGGGAGAGATCGAGACAGAGCGATAGAGACAGAAAACAGAAGGATGGAGAGGCAGAGACTGAGATGGATAGAGAGACGGAGCAGCAAAGGCAGAGAGACAAAGATGGAGCGAGCTAGAGAGACAGAGACAGAAATAGAGAGCGGCAGGGAGAGATAGAGACAGATGGAATCAGAAAGAGAGGACTGGAGATTGTGACCGAGATAGAGACAAATAGGGAGACAGAGGGTGGAGACAGAGACAGAGAGAGCTAGAGAGATGGAGACGGAAATAGCGTGGCTTAATGGAAAGAGCAGGGGCTTGGGAGTCAGAGGATGTGGGTTCTAGTCCTAGATCTTACATTTGTCTGCTGAGTGACCTTGGGCAAGTCACTTAACTTCTCTGTGCCTCGGTTATCTCATCTGCAAAATGGGGATTAAGGCTGTGAGCCCCACGTGGGCCAACCTGATTACCTTCTATCTACCTCATTGCTTAGAACAGTGCTTGGCACATCGTAAGCACTTAACAGATACCATTATTATTAAAGAGAGATACAGGGAAGGATAGAGACGGAGAGAGATAGGGACCGAAACGGAAGGCTGGAGAAAGGCTGAGACAGAGATAAGAACGGAGATGGATAGAGAGACCGCAGCAGAGACAGAGACAAAGCCGGAGAGAGGTAGAGAGACAGAGAGAATTAGCGAGGCAGAGACAGAGAGAGCTAGAGAGATCCCGAGATTGCCTGACCGGATCCCCAAGGTGGCCAGCTGGCCTGTCCCCAAAGCCGGTCCAGCCCCGATCGGCCTCCGTGTTGTTTCCCCCCGAGGGGGGCCAGTGTTTGACACCCCTCGGGACCTCCCCTCGGCCCCCTGTCCCCTCGTGGAGCCCCTTCCTCTCTATCCCACTCGGGACCCCGATATTTGGGGAGCCCGTTCCTCTCCACCCCACGCGGGGCCCCGGGATTTGTGGGGCCCCTTCCGCCCCACCCCGCGTGGGACCCCGACATTTGGGGGCGTCCCTTTTTCTCCACCCCGCGCGGGACTCCAATATCCGTGGACCCCCTTCCTCTCCACCCCGCGGGGCATCGATGATCGTAGAGCCCTTTCCCCTCCACTCCAGGCGGGGCCCCAGTATCTGTGGAGCCCCCTCCTCTCTATCCCACGCGGGCCCCCCGATTTGGGGAGCCCCTTTCTCTCCACCCCACGCGGGACCCCGATATTTGGGGAGCCCCTTCCTCTCCGCCCCACGCGGGGCCCCGGTACACGGGAGGACCCACAGGAAGCTTTGGGGCGGCGGGGGAAGGAAGGACCCACGCGAAGCGAGGTCCCCGGGGCGGCCGCGACCTGTGACTTCCCCCCAGGGCGGCAGGGCAGACGCGCTTGGGGCTCCGCTGTCTATCTGCCCATCCGCCCGCCCCCCGTGCAGCTGCCGGCACGGCCCACGCAGGTATTATCTGCCCATCGCGGGGCGGGGGTCCGGGGGGAGGGGAGCCGGTCCTCGCCTCCCTCCGGTGGCCCGGGGGGTCGGGAAGCCGCGGGGGCGGTGCCACGCGCGGGTTGAAGAAGCCCTGGACTTTTCCCGGGCCGTTGTCAGAGGCCCCGCAGCGTGGGGCCCCCGCGGGACTGGAGGCCCCGCTGCCCTCCCGGCCGGGCTGAGGTAGGGGCGCGGCGGGGTCCCGAGAGGGAATGACCCACCGCCTTGGGCTCTGCTGAGCCCCCACTGGGGAGGGGGCGGGCGGGTGTGCCCCTGTGGAGGTGCCTGGTGGGTGGGTGGGTGGGGGTTTCTGTAGACAGAAGGACCCGTTTGCAAAAGGGAGCGGGGGCCGCTTCTGCCCCTAATCTCGCTGGTGGACTGTGGGTGGATGGATGGAAGGATGAGTAAGGGGATGGTTAATAATGTTGGGGTTTGTTAAGCGCTTACTACGTGCACTGTTCTAAGCGCTGGGGTAGACACAGGAGAATCAGGCTGTCCCACGTGGGGCTCACAGTCTTCATCCCCATTTTACAGCTGAGGTCACTGAGGCCCAGAGGAGTGAAGTGACTTGCCCACAGTCACACAGCTGACAAGGGGCAGAGTCGGGATCCGCATAATGTTGGTGTCTGTGAAGCGCTTACTGTGTGCAGGGCACTGTTGTAAGCGCTGGGGTAGACACAGGGGGATCAGGTCGTCCCACGTGGGGCTCACAGTCTTAATCCCCATTTTACAGCTGAGGTCACTGAGGCCCAGAGAAGTGAAGTGACTTGCCCACAGTCACCCAGCTGACAAGGGGCAGAGCCGGGATTCGAACCCATGACCTCTGACTCCCAAGCCCGGGCTCTTTCCACAGAGCCACGCCGCTTCTCTAGTTGGATGGTTAGATGAATGGATAATGATATTGGTATTTGTCAAGTGCTTACTAGGTGCCAAGCACTGGGCGATCAGGTTGTCCCACGTGGAGCTTACACTGCTAACCCCCATTTTGCAGATGAGCTCCCTGAGGCCCAGAGAACTTTAGTCACTTGCCCGAGGTCACTCAGCAGACGGGGGGCAGAGTCGGGATTAGAACCCAGATCCTCTGAATCCCAAGCCGCTGCTCTTGCCACTAAGCCACGCTGCTTCTAAGCCACGCTGCTTCCGTGGGTGGATGGATGGATGGAGAAGCAGCATTACCTAGTGTATAGGGCACAGGGCCGGTAGTCAGAAGGACCTGGATTCTAATCCTGGCTCCACCACTTGTCTGCTGTGTGACCTCGGGCAAGTTGCTTAAATTTCTTCGGGCCTCAGTTTCTTTATCTGTAAAATGGGGATTAAGACCGGGAGCCCCACGTGGGACAGCGACTGTGACCAACCCGATTAACTTGTATCTATCCCAGTGCTTAGTACAGTTTGCCTGGCACCTAGTAAGCGCTTAACAAATACCGCAAGTTTTATTCTTATTCTGGATAGATGAACGGATCGATGGACGGATGGGTGGATGGAGCTCTCGCTCCTCCTGGCTTCCCAACCACCCTGAGCTACTTATGGCGTAGTTCCAGCACTTACTGTGTGCCAAGCACTGTGCTGGGCACCGGGGGTAGAAACAGGATGATTGGATGAGACACAGTCCCTGTCCCACCCGGGGATGCCAGAGAGAGAATGGGGATCATCACCATTTTACACCATCATCATCACCATCATCAGTAGTATTTACTGACTGCTTACTGCGAACAGAGGAGGAAACTGAGGCCCGGAGAGGGTAGTCGACTCAGCCAAAGTCACACAGCAGATCACGGGCAGAGCCAGGACTAGAATCCAGGTCTCCAGCCTCTCAGACCCTTGCGCTCTTTGTCTTCCTGGGGAAAGAGCAGTGGTTCTAGAGTAGGCTGGACTCCCTTTTGGCTCCCTTCCTGAGCGACCGGCCCGGTAGGGCCCCGTGGCCTGGTCCCGTCTCCCGGGGTGCCCAGGGAGGTGGCTTCCGAGTGGAACATCTCTGGGAGGGTCTGGGGGGTCACGGGGACCACCCGAGTCCTTCCCGGGTTCAGTTGGGGCAGCCCTGTGCTGGGGTCAGAATCAAGCCCCTGAGTGGTAGTGTGGTCACACACATATCCACAGACACTCACACACGCAAACACATACACATACACAAAAATACATTCAAACCCCTGAACACATCATTTACAGCCCCTCACACCCACAGTCTCTCTCACACATACACAGATGTACATTCATACACAGGGACACCTACAGATACACATTTACAGACGCAGACCCCGGTGTGTCCCCCCCGCCACACACATGCACACACACAGACACAGTTTTTCTCTCTCACACACACATACACACACCCAGAGACAAACTCCCCCACACAGGGACACCCACAGACACATATTTATAGACATACAGACCCTCACAGACAACTTCCCCCGCCACCTCTTACACATACAGTCTCTCATGCACACACACCCACAGACACATATTTGCAAACACACAGACCCTCTTAGACACACACACACACACATATGCAATCAATCAATTAACCAATGGGATTTATTGAGTACTTAGAGTGTGCGGGACACTGAACTAAGTGCTGGGGCTGACGGGCACACACACACGCACCCTCACACGGAGGCTGTGACTGGGCGTAGGTCTGTGAGTGTGAACGCAGCTAGAGCAGACACGATTAAAACCGACAACGAGGCCTCACTGAATCTCACACGAAAGCAGCAACCCAAACCTCCCCGAGTCCTCCACCCTCCCCTCCTCGCCCCCATCCCTCCTGCGGAGCCTTATCACACCCCAGAACGGAGAAGTGGGAGCCACCTTCCCCGGTTTCTCTCCTGCACCGCCGAGGTGAGCCTCAAAAGCAGAATGGTGGGGGTAGAAGGGATGGAAGAAGGAGGTGGGGGTGCATTTTTTCCACATTGATGTTTGGGGAAACTGAGAATGAGAGGAAGGACCCTCACAGAGGCTGGCCTGAACCCACACCGCACTGCCTGGGCCGTGGTCTGGACTCTGATATCTACCCTAGACCCTACCCCCCTTTAATGCCCCGATTGAAACTTGGGTGTGAGAACCCTCAAAGCTTCCAGGGCCAGGCGGGCACCAAGGAGTGACCTGGATTCCTCAGATACTCACCTGTCTGCAGGGCCTGAATTATCCAGATAACTTGTCCATGCAGACACCCAGGAAGGCAGCATGGCCTAGTGGACGGAGCACCAGGCCTGGCAGCCTGGAGCCCTGAGTTTGAGTGAGACGTGATCCTGGCACCAGCTAGCTGGGTGACCTTGGGTAAGTCCCTTGTTCTCTCTGGGCCTTAGTTTCCTCCTCTGTAAAATAAGGATGAGATTTCTTCCCTCCCTCTGAGACTAGGAGTCCCGTGTGAGACAGGGACTGTGTTTGGTCTGATTATCAATCCATCCACGGTATTTATTGAGCGCTTACTATGTGCAGAGCACCCTACCAAACATTTGGGAGAGTATAATACAAGAGAATTAACGGACATGTTTCCGAGTTTACCGATTATCCTGTGTTTAACCCAGTGCTCGGCTTAGTTCAGTGTTCTGCACACTGCAAGCACTTAATAAATACTACATCTATATAGTAAGCACTGAATAAGTACTGCTATTACTATTATTAACCTGTTGTGATTCCAGGGCTGGCCTTCATTAATTGTTGCGTTCGTCAAAGCGCTCGAGTGCAAAGTGATAATCAGGTGCCACATGGGACTTTCACTCTAAGAAGGAGGGAGAACAGGTATCGAAACCCCATTTTGCAGATGAGGGAGCCGAGGTATGGAAAAGCGGAGTGACTTGCCCAAGGTCAGGCAGCAGGCAAGTGGCCGAGCCAGGATTCAGCCGTGTGAGTTTGGGCAAGTCACTTGACTTCTCTGTGCCTCAGTTACCTCATTGTAAAATGAGGATTAAGACTGGGAGCCCAACTTGGGACAAGCTGATTACCTTGAATCTATCCCAGCGCTCAGAACAGTGCTTGGTACATAATAAGCGTTTAATAAATACCATCATTATTATTATTAGAATCGAGGTCCCCTGACAGCCAGGCCTGTTCTCTTTCCACCGGGCCACGCTGCCTTTATTCTTGTTGTAACTGGGTTGTTACAACCAATGCAGGTTGTCTGGTGTTTGTAAAGGCACTAGAGATATATCGCCCTTTGACCTCTGGCCCTGTGGGTATGAATATAATAACAATAATAATAATAATAAATAATGAATGTGGTATTTATTAAGTGCTTACTATGTGCCAGGCTGGGGTGTTTACTAGCAAATCGGGATGGACCCAGCCCCTGTCCCACATGGGGCTCACGATCTTAATCCCCATTTTACAGATGAGGTGACAGGGGCCCAGAGAAGTTAAGTGACTTGCCCAAGGCCACACATCAGAGAAGTGGTTGATCCGGGATTAGAACCCAAGTCCTTCTGACTCCCAGACCCAAACTCTATTCTCTAGGCCACACTTTTTCTCTTCAGGGTTTCTCTCTGGAGTGTGCAGGCTGGGTTCTACTAGGAGATCAGTGAAGGAGTAGGAGGGGGTAAGGTGATTGAATGCTTACCAGTAAGCCATTGGCAAGGAGCTTTTGTTTGACGTGGATGTGGATGGGCAGCAACCACTGGAGTTTCTCGAGAAGTGGAGAGGCATGGATTAAACATTTTAATAGAAAAATGATCCAGGCAGCAGAGTGAAATATGGACTGGAATGGGAAGAGACAGGAGGCTGGGAGGGCAGCAAGGAAGCTGCTACGGTAATCAAGGTGGGATAGGATAAATGCTCGGCTTAATGTAGTAGCAGTTTGGAAGTAGAGGAAAGGGTGCGTTTTAGTGATGTTGTGAAAGTTGAACCGACAGGATTTAGTGATAGATTGACATCACCATGGAGAACTCTTGTCTCGGGGTCCTTTTTTTCTGAACCAGCTGGGATGATGCCTTGGAGGTCATGTGAATCATCCCCCTGCCTCCAGATAAGCCTGCCCCCACCCCACAGGGGTCATAGCCTAAAAGAACTCAGAGAGGGCCAATAGAAAGCGGGCGGCGGCACCAGCGCGCGTTCCAGAGAATTCACCTCCGCTTCCTGTTCCGTCGGTATCGGGTTTAGGGTGAGTCTGGGGTGTAGGGAAACGGTGAATGTTGGGGGTTGGTTTTCATTTTTCGGGAGCGAAGGTGGTTTTGGAGTGAGGTGGGGAGGGGTGGGTGAAGGAGAAGGGTGGGAGTGACCGACGGTGGGCCCCCCGTTGGACGGGGAGCTCGTTGTGGGCAGGGGCGGACTGCGTCTTCTACTTTCTCATCTTTCTCCCAAGCCCCCATCCAGAACTCTGCACATGAGCAGGCCATGGTGGTATTTATTGAGCACCCCCTGGCGTCACCAATCAATCAATAGTAGTTACTGAAGGCCGTGGGGTACAAAGCGTTATCCTAAGCTCTGGGAAGATACAACAAAGGGAAGACAAGAGAGCATCTTTGCCCTCGAGGAGCTTCCACTCCAATAGAAGAGAGCCACAGAAATATTTCCAGTTGAATATTCTCTACCGTATTCTCCCAAGTGCTCAGTACTGTGCTCTGCACACAGTAGACTGTATGGTCCTTGAGGGCAGGGATGATGACTATTTTATTTTACTCTCCCAAGCTCTTAATACAATGCTGTGCTTACAGTAGGCTCCTTGAGGGAAGGAATGATGTCTTTTAATCCTGTGGTACTCTCCCAAGCTCTTAGTACAGTGCTCTGCCCACGGTTCAATTGTCGTGATTTGGGTCGTCGAGGTGTCTTCTGGGCACAATCGTTCCGGTCAGCTGTGTGGTTCTTGTTTGATGTGGTGGATGGTGGAAGGTGGGTATTCTGAGATTGTAGATTGTAGGTGAGATTGTAGGCTCGAGTCCCCTCCCGACTGGCCGGGAGTCTGGTTGATTGGCAGCTGCCCCCTGAAGGACTCCCTGTTTTTGCCGTCAGCCTGCTGGGGCTCAGGGCCAGTTGTGAATCTCCCCGGGGCAGCAGCTGGGCAAAGTGGCAGGATTGGGGCATGACAGAGGTATCCGCATCAGGCCTGGTCAGCTGAGCCCCTGGGCGTCCCAGCTCCCTCGAGGGCTTGGGGCCCTATCGCCCACCCCCCAACATTTCCGCCTTCCCGCTCAGGGAGAGTGGGGGTGGGGAGGGTGGTGGAAAGAGTCTCATCCGGCGGCTGGGTCAGGGCAGGGTGCGGCCGGGCCTTGCGGTGAGTCTGACTCGGTGAGCCTCCGTGCGCTCACCCCGCTGCTCGGCAGCGTCCACCCACCAGGCCCCAGGTCACACCTACCTCCCCTCCGGCCCCCCCTCACCCCGGGCCCAGGAGCACACGTCTGGCAACCGCCTGCAACATCTCAGCTTGGGGGAGCTGGGCCGGAGGCCGACAACCGGCCGGAAACCAACAGGCTGAGAACGTGAGTGACGCACCGGAGAGGCTCCCGGCCCCCACCCCATCCAGTCCAGAACCCCAACTTCGATAGCAGTTCTGGGGCCCTGGGTTGGGCTGCGTCCTGGTCGTCCTGCTGGACACCCACCCACATGGCTAGGGGTGGACCATCCATAGCTCCTGACTCTCCCTAGTGACTGGCACAGACCACCCAACAGCCCTGACTCTCCCCTCTCCATCTCTGACTCTCCCTCAGAGAACCAGCATGTACTATCTCACACCCCTGTCTCTCTGCTCTCCGTCCCTGACTCTTCCTCAGTGACCCGACATGGACCATCCCACACTCCTGACTCTCCTTCTCCATCCTTGACTCTCCCCAGTGACCCAGCATCCAACATCCCTGATTCTCCTCTCTACGTGCCTGACTCTTCCAGTGATCTAGTACAGACTTTCAAACACCCCTGCCTTTCCCCTCTCCATCCCTGACTCTCCCCCAGTGACCCAGCATGGACCATCCCACATCCCCGAGTCTCCCCTCTCCATCCCTAACCGTTCCCCGGTGACCCAGCGTGGGCACATGCCCGTGGATCTTGGCCTGCTGGTGTTGCCGGCTACAAGTCTCCCTGAGAGAACAGAGTTTCATTTTCACCCCGGCTGGAAGAGGAAATCTTTCCTGCTGTTTGCTATGAATCTGCCCCTCTAGCTCCAATGGAGACACCTTGCCCTGGCAGGGGTGAATCGGGGGGATCTGCTCTGTACACCCTCTTCTTGGTTCTGTAAACTCCAGCCCTGCCTCTTCTCAGCCGGAGACTTTCAACCGTTTGGTGCTTGATTTTTGCAAAACTTCTCAAATGCCTGTAAGGACCGTGTCTTTAATTTTATGAAACTCTCCTGGGCATCCAGCACAGTGCTGTACGCCTTGCAAGTGCTCAGTACAGTGTTCTGAGCACATTATGCTCAACCCTTCCAAAACCGAACTCCCCTTCTTCCTTCCCAAATCCTCTCCTCTTCATCACTTTCCCACCCTGTAGGCAATACCACTATCTTCCCCTTCTCTCCAACTTGTAATCCTGGGCTTTTTCTTGATTCCTCCCTCTCAGTCAATCGTATTTACTGTGTGCGTTGCAGAACACTGTACTAAAATGCTTGGGGGAATGCAATATAAAACAGTTGTTCGACAAATGCCCTGCCCACAATGAGCTTATGGTCTAGGGGGAGAGAGAGACGTTACTAAGTGCTGTGGGGCTGAGGGTGGGTAAATAAAGGGTGCAAAGGGCGATGCAGAAGGGAGTGGAAAAAGAGGAAATGGGGGTTTAGGCGGGAAGGCCCCTTGGAGGAGATGTACTTTTAATAAGGCTTCCAACCTCTCCACTCAGTCGCTCACCAAATCATGCTCACTGTTCCTCCACATTTCCAGAATCCACCCGCTTCCTCTCCATGCAAACGGCCACCATGCTGATCCAGGGATTTGTCAGATCCTGGCTTGACCATTGCATTAGCCTCTTGGCTGACTCCTTTCCTCCCGTCTCTCCCCTCTCCAGTCCATATTTTGCTCCGGTGCCCCAGTTATTTTTCTACAACACCGTTCTGCCCGGATTCCCCCCACCCCTTAAAACCTTCAGTGGCTGCCCATCCATCTCTGTATCAAATGTAAACCCCTTTCCTTCAGCTTTAAAACACTCAATCATCTCTGTCTCCTTACTTATCCTCACTCTCCGAGTATTCTGCAGCTCTTCCTCTTGGTTCCCGCTCAAACTCACTTACTCACTGCACCTCCCTCTCCTTTCTCCTGCTGTCATCTCCCCACTTCACCCCTCTCACTCCATTAGAGTTATAGCACCTCACCAAAGCAATTACATCTTTATACTCTGTCGCTTTTTTAAGGGTATTTGTTAAGCACTTACTATGCATCAAATACTGTTCTAAGCACTGTGGTAGGTACAAGTTAGGTACTCCTTGTACCTAATTACTCTAGGTAGGTACTCGTCTGTACTCGTCCGCTCAACTGTATATATTTTCATTACCCTATTTATTTTGTTAATGAATTGTGCATCGCCTTGATTCTATTTAGTTGCCATTGTTTTTACGAGATGTTCTTCCCCTCGACTCTATTTATTGCCATTGTTCTTGTCTGTCCATCTCCCCCGATTAGACTGTAAGCCCGTCAAACGGCAGGGACTGTCTCTATCTGTTGCCGACTTGTTCATCCCAAGCGCTTAGTACAGTGCTCTGCACATAGTAAGCGCTCAATAAATACTATTGAATGAATGAATGAATACAAGTTAATTAGGCCGGACACAGTCCCTGTTCCACATGGGACTCACAGTCTAAGTAGGAGGGAGAATAGGGATCCCCATTTTTACAGTTGAGGAAACTGAGGCACAGAGAAGTTAAATGACTTGCCCAAGGTCACACAGCAAGCAATCGGCAGAGCTGGGCTTAGAATCCAGGTCCTTCTGACTCCCAGGCCCGTGTTCTCTCCACAGAGCCATGTTGCTTCCTCCTACCTGCCTTCCCTTACTAGACTGGAAGCTCCTTGGGGGCAGGGATTGTGTCTGCTAAATCTTAATACTGTGCTCTGCTTACAGGAAGGGCACAGTAAATACTGTTAATTTGTTAACAGATTGATTGAGAACAGTCTGCTGCACCCAATGGGTGCCCAATCAATCCAGATGATGGTGGTGAGGGTGAAGACGATGATGATGATGAGAAAGAGAAAGATGATGGTGCTGGGTCCTTGGCTGGAGTGATTGGCGGGTGGGCAGCAAGATTTGAGAAATGGAAAAGAAAACTCTGTAACTTGAGAAGCTGCTCTCTTCCCTATCTGTCCATCTCTCAGTGCTAATCATAAACTTGCTGATACAGCAACCGCCCCCACGTTCCCCCCCCCGTCCCACCCAACACCCTCCCCCACCTAGCAGACTGGTCTCCCTCCCCCACCCATTGGGCTGTCAGCCCAAAAAGTGCTCACTTCAGGCAGACGTTGCTGGATGTTTTGAGTGGTTCTTGTTTTTTCCGCTTCTTTCTTCCTCTCTCCCTCTCTCTCCCTCTCTTTATCTCCCCCTCCCTTCATCTCTATCTCTTTCAGTCTCTCTCCATCTCTTGGTCTCCCTCCAACTCTCCCTCTCTCTATCCCCTGCCTCTCCCTCTGCTTCTGTATCTCCTTGTCTCTTTTCCTCTTAATCTCCTCCTTTGTCTCTATTGCTCCATCCCTCTACCTCTGCCTCTCTGTCCCCATTTCTCTACGTCCCGCTCCATCTTTCTATCCCTCTCCTGTCCTCCCTCTGTCTCTTTCCCACTGACCCTCTCTCTGTTTTTCTGGCTCTCCCTTTCCAGTGGCAATGGAAAAGATGGAGGGGATTGCCAATTGACCGGGTCAGGACCGTAAGCTGTTTCTGATACCAGAACCCCTCAGCACTCCTACAATAGGCAGGGAGAGTGAGAGAGTGGGCTGGGATGATCTAACTGACAGATAAGGCCCAGGAAGTATTTTGAGTTCCTTGGGAGAAAAGCCTAAACATCCCAAATGATGCATTTTTGCATTTTCAATTCCCAGAACCAGGCCCCTCCCTCTCCCCTTGGGTTTGAGTTCTGTGTTAGGTGAACACGCCCCTGGCTTCAGAAACGACGACTAACAGCAGTTTGCTGCACGGCCTATGTTGGTATTTCTAATTTCTCCTATTGATTGCAATTGATCAATAGTATTTTTTAATGGCATTCGTTAAGCTCTTACTATGTGCCAGGCACATTACTAAGCTCTGGGGTAGATGTAAGCTAATCAGGTTGGACACAGTCCATGTTCCACATGGGCTCACAGTATTAATCCCCATTTTCCAGATGAGGTAACTAAGGCACAGATAAATTAAGTGACTTTCCCAAATTCACACAGTAGGCGAGTGGCGGAGCTGGGATAAGAAACCATGACCTTCTGACTCCCAGGCCCCGGGCTCTATCCACTCCACCATGCTGCTTCTGAATAGAAGCGTGTGGAAATCGATATGTACATTAGTGTTTTGCGTGGTTGTGAGTGTAGAAGAATAAATGATTATTTGTCCCACTGATACGACAAGATGGGGTCCTTCTTGGGCAAGTCATTTAACTTCTCTGTGCCTAAGTTACCTCATCTGTAAAATGGGAATTAATACTGAGTCCCATGTGAGACAAGGACCGTTCCCTTATAGCTACCCCAGAGCTTAGTACAGTGCCTGGTACATAATAAGTGCTTAACGAATGCGACTCTTCAGACCCCCAAAAATCCCTTCTCTCAGCAACGTGCTGCTCCATCCTGCCGAGAGCAAGTCCCCGCTTTCCCCACCCCACCGGCAAAGGGGTTCTGAGAAACGACTCGGTAGAAATAACTGTAAAGGCGGATGGCTCAAAATACCTTTCAGAGTGGCCCCAGAATGTCTGGTCTTGAAAGGTTGGAGAGACGGGCTGCTTCAGATTTTCCAGCCATGGAAAGGGAAACGTTGCCGCCTGACCCCAGGGCTGGGGTGGGGGGTGGGGAGTGGCAAACAGGGGCACCAGAGGATGGCTGCCTGGCGGGATGCCTCTGGGCAGGTTTCCTCTTCCTGCTGTGTGACCCGAGGCAAACTGCTGCCCTTCTCTGATCCCCTAAATCATCCCAGCGCAGGAGGCAGGAATTAGAACCCACGCACCTTCTTGCCTCCTCAGCTGGGGTCTCTGGCCCCTCAGGGACGGGAGTCTGCCTGAGGAGAAGACCTCCCTGGAGGTGGGGTGCGGGGATTCACAGACTCAACCCCCACCCTCCCACTCTGTCTCACACAGGATGGGAGCGGTGAGCAGTAAGAAGCAGGCCAAGGTCAAAGAGAAGAACCTCTGGAGTGCCCCAAAGGCGGACCAGGTCCCCCCTCGGAATCAGACACCCCCTCCGCTGCCACCTTCTGTAAGTGACGCCCCCCCCTCCCGCCCACCTTACCAAGGAGAATCAGGGGCAGGCTTGGGGGCTTGGGCCCAGCCGGGAGCCGAGTCCAAGCCCCTGACACCTTGTCCTTGCCAGGGCCGGAGGTCTCAAGGGGACGGGGGATCAGAAATAAGAGAAGGGGAGAGGGTAGGGGTCAACCGGTGGAAGGGGGAAGGGAGAGCAGAAGGAAGGGGAGAATGGAGGAAGGGGGAGAAGCTGAGCAGGAGGAGAGGGCGAACAGCGGATGAGGAGAGTGGAAAGAAGGGGAGATTGGGGGCACCCCCAGGGACCCAACCCAAATTTCCCTCCCTAGAGATTTCCCATCCCCCTCCCCTTCCTGGGCTCCGAGAGTCCCGGGGCTCTGATCATTTATTATTACACTGTACTCTCCCAAATGCTTAGTACAGTGCTCTGCACGCAGTCAGCGTTCAGTAAATACAATTGAACTCTGGTCATCCCAGCAGCCACAAACCAATTTGCCTCTTGGTCCCCCACATTCCGGGGAGGGGAGGGTCTTCCTCCTGCTCCCTCAAATCCGCTCAGCTGGCCCCAGGGAGGTTGGGGGAGGCGGTGGGTCAGCTGGCCACGGGGACCATCCCGATGTTTCCGACCAAGGTCGTCTTCAGCCACGTTACGACTCCCACCGCCACCCCGGACCCCGACCAAGGTGAGGGGATCCTGGATCCTGGGGCGGGAGGGGAATGGGAGGGCAGGGGTGGGGGAAACGTGGGGGGGTTGTCCCAGCTTCCTCCCCTGGGTAGGGGCTGTTTGGAAGGCTCTCTCTCTCTCTCTCTCTTTGTAACTCTCTCTTGTTTTGCTCTGTCCTCCTCCATCTCCCTCTTCTCACTCTTTCTGTTTCTCATCTTTCTCTGCCCCTCTGCTTTTGCACTCTCTTTCTCATCTTCCTCTTCCCCTCTCTGTCTCTCGCACTCTGTCCTTCTCTGTCTCTCTCTCTCAGGCCCTGCGTGGCTCTACCTCTCTCACGCTCGGCCTACCGGCCTGTCAGTTTGCATCTCTCTCCCTCTCTAAGTGTTCCGTCCGGTCCTTGGTCCGTCCATCTGTCTGCTTCTCTCTCTGTCGGCCTGTGGGTCACCCCCGGAGCATTTAAAGTCGCCAGGGCTCCCTCCCCTCCATCTTTCCCGTGTGCATTTCAGAGGAGATCTTTGCAGTGGCTTTGTACGACTTTGATGCTCTGAATGACCGAGATCTGCAGATGCGGAAAGGGGAGAAGCTCCAGATCTTGATCCAGTAAGCATCCCGAGGGTCGGGGGATTCGGCCGGCTCCCGGACTCTGCGGTCCAGAAGCCCCTGTGGCCGGTACAGCTTCCCTGTGTCTTTCCAGAACCTTCCCTGCTCCCTGCCACCCCATAGGAAACCCATCTGTTCTAAGGGAACTGGTTGCGAGAATTCCATGAGACAAAATGTTTTGGTGCACATTCTAGGAAAGCGGTGTGGTCAGGTGGGAAGAGCCCGGACCTGGGAGTCAGAGGATCCGGGTTCTAATCCTGACTCCGCTACTTGTCTGTTCTCTGATCCTGGAGAAGCAGCACGGCTTAGTGGATAGCGCATGGGCCGGGGAATCGGAAGGACATGGGTTCTAATCCCAGCTCCACCACCTGTCTGCTGTGTGACCTTGGACAAGTGACTTCACTTCTCTGAGCCTCGGTCACTTCATCTGTAAAATGGGGATCGAGACTGTGAGCCCCACACGGGACAGGGACTGTAACCAAACTGATTTCCTTCTATCCACCCCAGCACTTAGTACAGTGCCTGGCACATAGTAAGTGCTTAACAAATACCATTATTATTATTATTATCTTGGGCAGTTACTTCACTTCTCTGGGCTTCAATTACCTCATCTGCAAAATGGTGAGTCAATAGTTGTTCTCCCTCTTACTTGGACTGTGAGCCCCATGAGAGACGTGGGCTGTGTCTGACCCGATTAATTTGTATCTACCCCAGTGCTTAGAATGGTAGGTAACACATAGTAGAAACTTAACAAACGCCCTTAAAAATACAAAGTAATCATGCTTAGAACAATCGCTAGACTGTAAGCTCACTGTGGGCAGAGAACATGCCTGTTTATTCTTGAATCGTACTCTCCCAACCAAAGAGTACAGTGCTCCACACACAGTACATGCTCAATAAATACGAGTGAATGAATAAATCAATGGAGGAAAGGGATTCTCTTACAATAACAACCTTGGTATTTGTTCAGCGCTTATATCTGCCAAGCACTGTGCTGAACGCTAGGGTAGATACCATATAGGCAGATCAGACTCGGCTGCCAGCGCTCATGGGGCTCTCAGTCTAAGGAGTAGGGAGGACAGATGTTTAATCCCCATTTAACGGATGAGGAAACTGAGTCACAGAGAAGCCAAAGGACCCGCCTCAGGTCATGAAGCAGAACAATGACGGAGCCGGGATTAGTTGAACCAAGGTCTTCTGACTCCCAGGCCCATACTCTTTCCATTAGCGCATGCTTTCCTCTCCCAAGCCCCAACACTGTGCTCTGCACCCAGTCCCCTGCTCGATCAATACGATCGATTGATTAAAGTGGAAAGAGGCCAGGCCTGGAAGTCTGGAGACCTGAGTTCTCGTCCCACGGTTGGCGTGACGTGCCTCGTGACCCGCGGTGAGTCACTTAACCTCTCTGGGTTTTAGTTTACTCCTCTGTAAAATGAGGAGAATAATTCCTAACTCTCCCTATCGCAGAAAAGAAAGCGAGAGGATAAAATGCAGGAACCTTTGAAAAGGTTTTTCTTTTAACGATAAATGATGATTTTCTATTAGGTTAAGGCCCCCTGCTGGTCAGGGATGGGAAGCCCTGATTAAAATAATAAATTACCGGGTTTTATTTTTTAAAGGTATTTATTATGTGCTTTTTCTTTGCCAAGCACTACTCTAAATGCTGGGGTAGACACAAGTTAATCAGGTTGGACAAAGTCCCTGACCCACCTGGGACCCACAGTCAAGTGGCAGGGAGAACAGGCACTGAACCCCCATTTTACAATTGAAACCGAGACACGGAGAAGTGACTCACCCAAAGACACACAGCAGGAAAGTGGCAGAGATGGGATTAGAACCCAGGTCCTCTGACTCTCAAGTCCGTGCTCTTTCCATTGGGCTACTCTGCTTCCCTAAGCGCTTACTTACTATGTGCCAAGCACTGTACTAAGCCCTGGGGCAGATACAAGTTCATATCATTCCCAGTCCCCATGTCACACGGGCTTCACAATCTAAGGGGAAGGGGGAACAGGTAAAGAATCTTCATTTTACAGAGGAAGAAACAGGCAGAGAGAAGTTAAGTGACTCACCCAAGGTCACAAGGGGGGAAATGGTGGAGCCGGAATAAGAACCCAGGGCCATGTCTTTTCCCCTAGTCCGCATTGCTCCTGAGAAATAATCACAGCGGTATTGATGTTAGTAAGCATGATGAAGAGGAGGGAGAGAAGACGAGGAGAAAGAGGCAGGAGAACAAGAGAAAGGAGATGGGGAGGCCGTCCACTCTCCTTCCATTTTATTTATCCTGGTCCTGCCCCCCTCCCTGGGTACAGAGTGCTCTACTGGGTGCCTGATGTGTGCAGAGGACTGTACTGGGCACCTCTGATCGACTCCATCCCCCACCTGTCCCCACCGCCTCAGAGTTTCTCTTGGATCTTTCCTCTTGGCCTCAAACGGTGTCCTGATTAAAATAATAAATTACTGGGTTTTATTTTTTAAAGGTATTTATTATGTGCTTTTTCTTTGCCAAGCACTACTCTAAATGCTGGGGCAGACACAAGATAATCAGGTTGGACAAAGTCCCTGACCCACATGGGACCCACAGTCAAGCAGCAGGGAGAACAGGCACCGAACCCCCATTTTACAATTGAAACCGAGACACGGAGAAGTGACTCACCCAAAGACACACAGCAGGAAAGTGGGGTGTGGGGGAGCTGTGTCAGCTGGAGGGCGAGGGTCCAGGAGTGCACGGCGGTGGTCCCTCACTGCCCCTTCCTCTCTTCCCCTCAGGACCGGGGATTGGTGGCTGGCCAAGTCCCTCGTCACCGGAAGGGAAGGCTACATCCCCGGAAACTATGTGGCTCGTGTGGACACCCTGGAGGTCGAAAAGTAGGTGTCCCTGAAACATCCCTACAGTGTGGACGGCTTCCCTGCTACGTGCAGAGCATTGGACTGGGCCCCCGCGCTGTGCAAAATGCTGTACTCGCCATCCGCTTTGTGCCGAGCACTGTACTGGATGCCTACTGCGTGCAAAATATTATATCGGGCATCGGCTGGGTGCAGGGGACTGGACTGGGTGCCTACCGGGTGCAGAATGTTGTATTGAGTGCCCGCAGTGTACAGAGTGCTGAACTGGCCCCCCTATGTGCAGAGCATTGTAGTGGATGCCTAGTGTGTGCAAAATGCTGTATTGGTTATCTGCTGTGTGCGGGGCGCTGTACTGGGCACCTACTGTGTGCAGAATGCTATGTTGAGCATCGGCCGTGAACACAGCACTGTACTGGTTGCCTTCTGTGTGCCGAGTGCTGTACTGAGCACCAGCCCATTGGATGTGCATAGTGGGGAAGGGGGCTCCAGGCCTCCAACTTTCCTCCATTGCAGAGCTTGCCCTCTCCCCACCTGGACCTGACAGGGTCTAATTCCTGAGGGGTGGCTGAGGGTGGGGTGACTAGTGGCTTGGGAGAGGCTGCAGGTGTGAAGTCCGGGGCTGGGGCAGAGTGCCCTCAGGAGGGACTGGCAGAGGGCCCTGGTGGCCACCCGACCTTTAACCTTTGGCCTGTGACCCTATAGGTGGTTCTTCAAAACCATCAATCGGAAAGATGCCGAACGGCAGCTGTTGGCCCCGGGGAACAAGGCCGGAGCCTTCCTGGTCCGGGAGAGTGAGACCAGCCCAGGTCAGTGCCGGCCGCCCCTCCGACCGCCCCCGGTGCTGCCCGCGACGGGCAGGTGGGGACGTCCCACGGGGCTGGAGACCCGGGGATCACCTCCACCGGACAGGAGAGCACCACCTCCCTAGGGAGTCAGGGGTACTGGATGGTCCGTGTTGGGTCACTGGAGAGAGTCAGGGATGGAAAGGAGAGAGTCAGTGGTGTGGGATGGTCCGGGCTGAGACACGGGGGGCGTGTCGGGTGTGTAGTGTGGTCCATCCCCAACGACGAGGTTGGGGGTCCAAGAGGACATTCCTCACCTCTTCCCCGCATCTTGGCGCTCCTATCGGATGAAGACAAGCTGGGCGGGCTGAGGCCGGGGGGTCCGAGAGTCCGGGTTTAAGGGTCTTAAGGTCACCCCCACCTACGAAGAGAGGGCAGAGAGGAGTGCGGTCCTGGGTGTGCAGCGCAGGGATTAGTGGTAGAGAGGGAGGGAGAATAGGCTGCGGGTAGGCCGCCCTGGGGGCCCCGGCTCCTCCAGCAGGTCACGCCTACCCACTGCTGGGGCCTCCGGGTGTCTGCGGCCCCCCCCCCGGTTCGGGTGGACCAAGGTTGGGTCGGGTGGACCAGGGTCAGACTCCCATCCTGATCTACTTTCGTCGGTTGCCTCCCCAGGCGCCTTCTCTCTGTCCGTGAAGGACAGCACGGCCCAGGGAGCCGTGGTCAAGCACTACAAGATCCGATCGCTGGACGAGGGCGGCTACTACATCTCCCCCAAGGTCACATTCCCCAGCCTCCAGGACCTGGTCCAGCATTACTCCAGTAAGAGCCCCACGTCCACCCGGAGCAGAGGGTATTGGGGGTGGTCTTCCGTAGAGGCGGGAGGATGTCCCCGTTGGGCAGAGATGGATCCTATTTCGTCAATAGTATTTATTGAGTGCTTACTGGGTGCCAAGCACTGTTCCAAGCGCTTGAAGGTTTGATGGACCCTATTGGATGAGGAAGAAGTGGGTGTGGAGGAAGGGGGATGCCCCCATTGGGCAGGAAGGCGGGGCGATGCCCTCACCGGGTGTGGAAGAAGTAGGATGCCCCAATTAGGCGGGAGGCGGGTGCAGAGGCAGGGGGTCGCCAACAACCGCAGCAGCACAGTAACCCCCTCCTCGCCTGTTTGTCGCCACACCGCAGAGAAGGGGGACGGCCTGTGCCGGAGGCTGACCGCGGCCTGTGTGGTTCTGGCTCCTCAGAGACCCTGGGCCCAGGACGAGTGGGAGATCCCCCGCCAGGCGCTCAGACTGGTCCGGAGGCTGGGGGCCGGGCAGTTTGGAGAAGTCTGGATGGGTGAGTATTTGCTAAGAATGATCGTGGCATTTCTCAAGCCCTTGCTATGCGCCAAGCATTGTTCTAAGCGCTGGGGTAGATACAAGGTCAACAGGTCGGACACAGTCCCTGACCCTCATGGGGTTCGCGATCTTGATCCCCATTTTAATAATCATGATCATGTTGGTATTTAAGCGCTTGCTATGTGCAGAGCACTGTCCTAAGCACTGGGGGAGATACAGGGTCATCAGGTTGTCCCACGTGAGGCTCACAGTTAATCCCCATTTTAGAGATGAGACAACTGGGGCACAGAGAAGGGAAGTGACCTGCCTAAGGTCACACAGCAGACATGTGGCAGAGCAGGGATTAGAACCCCGCCACCCCCTCCCCACCCGACCCCAGCTTCTCCGGAGCCCGCAACCCGGCAGGGAGGAATGGGGCGGGCCACGAGAGCAGCACACGACGACCTCTCTGGGTCCCGAGTCCTGGGTTCGACGCAATCAATTAACCAATAGGATTGACTGAGTGCCTCATGGGGGCAGAGCACTGTAACGAGCGCTGGAGAACAATGGAGTTAGTAGACACAATCCCTCCCTTAAGTAGCTACTGTGTGCAGAGCTTGGGAACAAAAGAATTAGTAGACACGAT
This sequence comes from Ornithorhynchus anatinus, assembly GCF_004115215.2. NCBI lineage: Eukaryota > Metazoa > Chordata > Mammalia > Monotremata > Ornithorhynchidae > Ornithorhynchus > Ornithorhynchus anatinus. Next base: position 886,216 of record NC_041750.1, read on the forward strand.
CTAAGCCCGGCATTGGGCAGGGAATGTCTTCATCTGTTGCCGAATTGTACATTCCAAGCGCCTAGTACAGTGCTGTGCACATAGTAAGAGCTCAATAAATACTATTGAATGAATGAATGAATGCCCTGAAGGAGCTTACGGTCTCCTATGTGCAGAGCACTGTACAATAGAGTCACTAGACAAGATCACTAGGCAGGGATTTTATCTACATTTTCCAGAGGTGGAAATGGGGCCAGAGAAGGCAAATGACTTGCCCAAGGCCACCCACCAGGGAGAGGGCTGGGCTGAGACTAGAACCCGGTGTCCTGGCTCCCAGACCTAGGCTCCATTCTCCAGGCAGCACTGCTCTCCTGAACTGCTCTGACCCATCCCGCTCCACTCCCAAATGTGGGTTGAGCCCTGGGGTCTCGAGGGTGGGGAGTCCCGTGTCCCCCGCCCCACCTCCGGCCCCCAAGAGGCTGCCGGGACCCCAGGGGGGGCAGTACCAGGGGCCAGAGAGGGGCGAGGGCTGGACGGAGCAGCCGTCCCCTTCCCCAACGGGTCCCCGACTGCACCCGTCCACTCCACGCAGGGTACTACAAGAACAGCGTCAAAGTGGCCATCAAGACCCTGAAGGAGGGCAGCATGTCCGCGGAGGCCTTCCTGGCGGAGGCCAATCTGATGAAGACGCTGCGGCACGACAGGCTGGTGCGGCTCTATGCTGTCGTCACCTCTGAGCCCATCTACATCGTCACCGAGTACATGGCCAAAGGTGAAGCCCACGTCCCCTCTCCCCCGACAGAGATGACCCCCTCAATCACTGAGCACAAGACCAAAGGTGTCACCCCCACCAAAGATGGCCTCCCCATCACTGAACACAAGGTCGAAGGGGGATGTGACACATGCCCCTTCCCCTGCCATTAAGCACACGGCCAAAGACGACCCCTCCATCACCGAGTACACATCCAAAGATGACTCCCTCCCACCCTGCCACCCAGTACACGGCCAGACATTCCCTCCCCGGTGCCATCTAGCACACGGCCAAAGTTGATTGCCCCTTCCCCCTCCCCCTGTCACCGAGTCCAAAGTTGACGTGCCCCTCCCCAGCCCCCCCGAGAGATGGGACACTGCCAAGAGAGGGGTGGAGGGGGTGAGGAGGTGGGTGACGACACTTGCGATGACAGCCTCGGGGTGCCCAGGGTTGGGGTTATTACTCAGCTCTCCTCAGGCCCGGAGGGTGCCCGAGTAAGGTGGGGCACCCACCCCCAGCAAGGGATCTGGGGGTATTCTGATCCAGGTGATGGGTTCGGCAGGCCAGGGTAGGGAGGGCACGACCTATGGAGGGCAGCGTGTGTTTATCTGGGGAGCCAAGGCGACAGAGCGGGGGGCTGCCACTCACTACACCTGCTGCCTGCCATTCTCCCCGGCCCTGACCCCACCTCTACGGCTGCAGGGTGTTTGCTGGACTTCTTGAAGACGGACGAGGGTGCCGGGCTGAGCCTCCCCAGGCTGATTGACATGTCGGCCCAGGTCAGTGGGTTCACGGCCACGGTGACCGGGCTGGACTCGGGCTGGGCTACTTTGGGTGGTCCACTTCAACCCGCACACCTTGACACGTCTGGTTTGACCCAGGCATCTGGAAGCTGGCTTGGGCATGTCTAAACTGCAAGCTGCCTACACGATCCAACCTGAAAAAGACTAATTATCTGCTTATTTCAAGTCCCCCAGTGCCACTGCCCAAGCTGTTTGGGAGTAGGGAGACAGTGTTTGCTGCAGGGGGCAGGCAGGGGGCATGGGAAGGATGAATTTTCCTTCTATCTGGTAGAATTTTTTTTATGGTATTTAAGCACTTACTAGGTGCCAGGCACTGAACTAAGCACTGAGGTAGACACAAGTTAGTCAGGTTGGACATAGTTCATGTCCCACATGGGGCTCACAATCTTAATCCCCATTTTACAGAGGAGGCACAGAAAAGTGAAGTGACTTGCCCAGGTTTTACAGCAGATAACTTGCAGAGCTGGGATTAGAATCCAGTTCCTTCTGACTCCCAGGCCCCTGCTCTACCAAATAACCCAAGCTGTTTCTCAGTAGAATTGGGGAGAGGGCGGGGGGGGGGGGGCATATAAGCTTAAGGTCCGTATCCCTCTCCCCTGGGGCCTGGGGGCCAAATGGGAGCAGCCCAGAAGGAGAGGGCGGTGTACCAGGGGAAGAGCAGGCTGGAGGAAGCGGGCTGAGGAGAGCCGGAACAGGCCTGAGAGCGAGGATGGGGGCGTGGGGGTCCCGGGTCCGCCCGGCGTCCCGGGCCCACGCCGCCTCCTTCCCGCAGGTGGCAGAGGGCATGGCTTACATCGAGCAGCGCAACTCCATCCACCGGGACCTGCGGGCCGCCAACGTCCTCGTGAACGAGACCCTGGGCTGCAAGATCGCCGACTTCGGCCTGGCCAGGATCATCGACTCCGAGTACACGGCACAGGAGGGTGAGCGCCGGCTGCCACCCGGGCCCCGATCCCCGAGGGCGACACCCGTCCCCCGTCCCCCCCCCGGCTCACTGAGGGTTCCCCCCTCCCCCGCTCCAGGTGCCAAGTTCCCAATCAAGTGGACGGCACCCGAGGCCATCAACTTCGGGGTGTTCTCCATCAAGGCTGACGTCTGGTCCTTCGGCATCCTCATGATGGAGATCGTCACCTACGGCAGAGTCCCCTACCCAGGTACCCTGAGGCGGTGGGGGGGTGGTCCCTACACAGTTACCTCAAAGCAAGGGGGAAGGGGTCCCTACCCAGGTACCCCGAGGAGGGGTGGGGAGGGGTCCCTGGAGAAGAAGTGTGGCTTAGTGGAAAGAGCACAGGCTTGGGAGACAGAGGATGTGGGTTCCAAATCGGGCTCCGCCACTTGTCATCTGTGTGACCTGGGGCAAGCCACTTAACTTGTCTGGGCCTCAGTTACCTCATCTGAAAAGTGGGGATTAAGACTGGGAGCCTCACGTGGGACAACCTGATTACCTTGTATCTACCCCAGCGCTTAGAACAGTGCTTGGCGCTTCACAGATACCATAATTATTATTATTATTACTACCCACGTACCTACATAGGTACCCTGAGGCACGGAAGAGGGGTCCCTACACAGATATTCCAAGATGGGGGAGGGGGGGAATCTCCCTAGTTCCCGGCTGCTGAAGTTGGTCAAGGGGGAGGGAGGGGTCCGCATCCCATGGCGAGGTCGGGGCCCGGGGACAGGTCCTCACTCCCTCCGGCCACCCCCCGCAGGGATGACCAACCCCGAGGTCATCCGGAACCTGGAGCGTGGCTACCGCATGCCGTGCCCGGACACGTGCCCGTCCGAGCTGTACGAGGTGATCGCGGGGTGCTGGGAGAGCCGCCCGGAGGAGCGCCCCACCTTCGAATACCTGCAGTCCGTCCTCGGGGACTTCTACACGGCCACCGAGCGCCAGTACGAGCTGCAGCCCTAGCGGCCCCGCCGGACGGACGCTGCCTCCCAGCCCTGCCCCTTTCAACAGCCGACCCATCCGTCGTATTTATTGAGCGCTTCCTGTGTGCCCAGCACTGTACTCGGCGCTTGGGAGAGGACGATACAACAGAATCGGTAGACACGTGCCCTGGCCGCAACGAGCTTACAGTCTACGGTCTCGCCCCAGGACGAGCCGCTGTACACGAGGGCCCTTCCCCACCCGCCTTGCACGTGGACGCTGTGCATGAGGACTCGGTGCTCCCCTTATGCCCACGGCCCCTTGTACACACGGACACCCCCCTCCCTTCCCACCACCAACCGCTCTGCAGGAGAGCCCTGCCTCTCCTGCCATGCCCGTGGACGCCAAAACCCCCCTCCTCCCCCCACACACCCTGTGTATATGGACGCCGCACCCCAGACCAGCCGCTGTACAGGAGGGCCCGGTACTTTCCTTGTGCATGTAGACATCGCTGCCAACCAGCCGCTCTGCCCTAGGGCCCCAACCCTTCTGCCATGTACGTGAACACTGCATCTCCCCCAGCACATGCACACACACACCAGCACCAGCTGTGCACATGGATGCCGCACCCCAAGACCAGCCACTGTACAGGAGGGCCCGGCGTTCTCCCTGTGCACGTGGACGCCGCCCTCCCCGCCCAGCCCAGTGGCTCTGCTCTAGGGTCCCGCCCCTCCGGCCGTGCCACGCGGACACCAAGCCCCCCACTGGCACACACATATACTCACACACCATCACCAGCAGCAGCTGCTGGGTACATGGACTCGGCAGGCCCAGACCAGCCGCTGTGCCCATGGAGGAGTTGCTGTGCACATTGTCCCCCACCCTCTTCAGGCCGGAGCCCCTCCCGTCACGACGACTCCACCTCCTCTGGAGTGCACCCGGTGCACGGCAAGTGCCCGCAGCCTTGACGGGCGCTAGGATCTGGGGACTCCAGAGGGGCCCGAGGAAGCCCCTCACGGAGACCCACGAGGAGAATCGGAAATGGCGGCCGGTCCCGCGGAACCCTCCGGTGAGACTGTCGCCGGTCCGGGCTTGTGGCTGAGATATCAGAATGAGACTACGTCTCTGGCAGGGATAACAGGACACTGGCATCCAAGGCCTGGTTAAGGACGGACTGCTCAACACCTCTGATTCTCCTCTCTCCCTTCCTGACTCTCCCCACTGGCCCAGCACGGCCCAACACCCCTGACTCTCCCCCAGTGACCCAGAATGGACCATCCAACACCCCTGACTCTTCCCCTTTTGACCCAGAATGGACATTTATACTGCTGGACTTGCCGGTGTTTCTGACTGCACGATTTCCAGTGTTCACCCCACACCCCACTTCTTTTCACCACCGTGTTTACTAGGGACCAAGCACTGGGCTAAACTCTAGGGTCAGTACATGCTAATCAAGTTGGACACGGTCTAATGGAACAGGGGCCTGGGAGTCAAGTTCCTGGGTTCTAATTCTGGCTCCAACAACTCGTCTGCTGGGTAACCTTGGAGAAGCCACTTCATTTCTCTGTGCCTCAGTTCCCTCATCTGCAAAATGGGGATTAAGATTATGAACCCCATCTGATTAGGTTGTATCTACTCCAGCGCTTAGGGCAGTGTCTGGAGCATATTAAGTGCCTAACAAATGCCATTAAAAAAAAAAAGTCCCAGCCCTACATGGGGTTCACAGTACGAGACGGGGGTAGAGATGGATTTTATCCCTACCGCCCAGATGAGGATATGGAGGCCCAGAGAGGCCAAGGGACTTCCCCAAGGTCCCACAGCAGTGTGGCGGAGGCTGCATTCTCTGCACTCTTTGGAAAAATAAAATCCCAGACGCATTGAAGATATTGTCACGGTTATCATTGCCCCCACGCTCCCAAACCGGTGTGGCCCCCGGAACGGTGCACCCTCTCCCCATCTCCCGTTTTGTTCTTTTCCAGGGACCCCCGCCCCAGCATCTCGGTGTTGGTGCCCATCGGGGCCGTGGCCAGGAGTGGGGGGTTAGGGATGGGGGGGTCACCCCTTGTTCCAGCAAGGTCGGCTCCCACCAGCAGAAGCGGCTGACAGACGATAGGGGACGCCCTGCCCCCACAGATTTCCCCATCCAAAGTCCGGGCCGACCAGTAACTCCCGGGGAGGCCTCGGTCAGGGCCGGGACACCTCGTGTCCTCTCTCCGCTGGAGCCCTCCCGGCTCAGCTATCTTGCACACTCCAAGCGCCCAGTACAGTGGCCAGTTGGGCATTCTGCACATAAGTGGCATCCCACTCAAAAGTCCTCTACCCAGAAAGTGCCCAGCACAGCGCTCTGCACAAACAAGTGCCCAGTAAAGTGACCTGCAAATACCTTAGCACCGTGCTCTGCACACGGTAAACGCTCCATAAATACGACTGAATGAATGAATGCTCACAGCAAGCTCCCAGTACAGCTCTCTGTATAATGATAAATTCCACAATGATTATTATTATTACAGCGCTCTGCACCCAGTAGGGGCCGTGTATAGTGCTCTGCACACGGAAGACTTTGGGTAGAAGGGGACAGTGGAGCAGAATGAAGCCAGTGGGCCTCCTGTCCGCCCTGGGATCACAGGGCGACTCTAGGTTCGTCGGACAAGGCAGCGTTGGGGGTGGAGAAGGCCTCCCCGGCGCCGAATGAAACGCTCACTCAAGGATGAAGCGAGAGGCGAGGCAGGGACCGGACATCGAGCAGCAGGCAAAGTGACCCTGGCCGAGCTGACCCCCAGGCCCGCTCCGTCTGCGGGGAGGCGACGTCCCTGACTGCCAGGTGGTCGCACCTGGGCCGCAGCCCTGGAGCACCCTCAGGGGCCTACCCTGCTCTCGCCCCCCGAGACCGGTCTCATCCTCCGTTAGCCCCTTTCCCGGGCCGGGTTGGATAACAACAACATCACTGACAACAACCAAAAGACGAACAACAATAATAATTACAAACAGTATTCGTTGAAGGATTACCATGTGCCAGACACTGGGCTAAGCATGGGGTAGGTACAGAACAATAAAATCAGATGAGGGGAAGGAGGGGCGGAGGGTCACTCCCAGTTTGGGATGGGAACAACTGTGGCTCCATTGTGGATTTCCTGGGATTGGACCGATCCCACCCACCTGATATCTTGGGAAGTGGGAAGGGTCTAGAGGTTATTAGGTTCCTCCCCCGCTTCAGGGCAGAACTACACCCAGCCCAGTCTAAGGGATCATTCATTCATTCAAGTGTATTTACTGAGTGCTTCCTATACGCAAAGCACTGTACTAAGGGTCATGTATTCTTCTTTTCCATTTGGTTCCATGAGGACAGGACTCGGTAGACAGGAAGTGCTCAGTACAGTGTTCTGTACTCAGTAGAGTGTTCTGCACGTAGCAGGTGCTTGGCGCTGCTGGTTCTGCCCAGCTTCCCAGAGTCCTCCAAGACCGCCCCCCCCACCCGCCAGCACCATGCTGCCTTCCTCCCTCGCCCAACCAAGGTCATGCCTGGTTAAAATTAGCCATGCGCTCACTGCCCCGGGCTGACGCCAGGCAGCTTTCCAGCTTGGATGGGGCCCTGGGCCCCTGGCCCCCAATCCCTGCACCCAACCTTCAGCCCCCAGTCCCGCTCTGCTCAATGGGGGGTGAGGGTGGGGTCTGGGCAGAGCGATTCGGGGAGGATGTGGAAGTGAGCGGTGTTGGCCTGCTAATCAAGGGGTGGTGGCGTGTGCTTGCATACACAGGTAGGCGCTTGAGGGTGAATGTATGTCTGTATAAGAGTACGCGTTTGTGTTTGCATGTGTGACTGAGTGTGTACCTGTGTTTGTGCTCATAATGCTGGGTACCTTGTGCCGGTGTGTGGGACCATAATTGAATACGCATGCATATTCAAGGACACACGTGCATGCATGTGTACACATGTGTATATGTTTGGGTGACTCTAGACTGTAAGTTCACTGTGGGTAGGGAATGTATCTGTTATATTGTACTCTCCCAAGTGCTTAGTACAGTGCATTACACACAGTAAGCGCTCAATAATTACTATTGGCTGACTGAGGGTTCTGTGCCATCTGCTCCCCCTCAGTCTCCTGACTTCCCTGCCTCCGGCATCTTTGGGCTCTCATTCATTAATTCAATTGTATTTATTGAGCACTTACTGAGTGCAGAGCACTGTATTAAGTGCTTGGGAGATAATAAAAAAATAAACAGATACATTCCTGGCCCACAGTGAGTTTACAGCCTAAAGTGGAGAAACAAACAACAATACAAATAAATCCTTCTCTCGGACTGTGGCGGGGGACGGGAGGTGAGATGGGGAAACTGAGGCAGCAAATGAGGGACTAGCTGGTCATGGAGCAGAGGATTTCTGGGAGAGTGGGTGGCCCAGCCGGACAGGTGTGTGTCAAGGCCCTGTTCAGGCTCGTTGAATCTGCCCTGTGGAGTGTCCTGGGCTAAGGCAGAGACGGAGATGGGTCTAAAGCATAGCAGGTTAGACCCCAGAGGAGACTTCCTAGTGTTCTTAAAGAATGATGTACATCTGTGGCTTCGGTTGCATCTAGAGAGCTCTGGGTGGGACAAAGGGGAGGAGGGGTATATGGCTAAAATATTGAAACACTAAAGGAATGGTGGTCGGTCTTGGAGGCAGGGGGCTGGACCTGCCCACCTGGGAGATCTCGTCCGGCCCCAGGCGTCCTAGAGTCTGCTCCCCTCCCTGCCCCCTGCACCTCTCCCTCGGCTGACGCTCGGCCTGAGCTTTCCTTTGACTAGTTCTCGGGTTCTGGTGTCTGCGAGGTGGTGGGGGTGGGAGACCCTCCTCTGTCCCGGGACTTGGTGAGGCCCTTATCAGCCCCTCTCCCCCAGCTCCTTTAATCTTCCTGCTCTCCCCTGTAGCCCCTTCCCCGTCTCCCCGGCCTGGCTCCCTCCCCCATCTCCTGCCCGACTCCTGTACATCACTGATTAGCACCAGCATATACACCAGGGCACAGGGGACAGAAGGGGCAATGTAGGCAAAGATGGATCTTAGTAACCCTTCCCTCTTCCTCCCTTGTACTGCTAATTCACTGCCCTCTCTCCAATCAAACCAACAATGTTATGGATTGAGCGCCTACAGTGTGCACAGCACTGCATAGAGCGCTTCAGAGAGGTCGCTATAGGCCGTAGACAGGATCCCTGCCCTTGAGGAGCTGACACGGGTGGGAGGGAGGGAGAGATGGCACCGTGCTCTCTCATCCCCAATTCCAGGAGAACAAGTCTTGCAACTTTGGGAAAATGGGAGCGATTCCTCTTCAGTGTGGCTTAATGGATAGAGCACAGGCCTGGGAGTCAGAAAGCCATGGGTTCTAATCCCTGCTCTGCCTCTCCCTCAGTGACCCAACATGAACCATCTGACACCCCAGACTCTCCCTCTCATCCCTTACTCTACCCCTACTGATCCAGAATGGACCATCCAAAACCCCAGACTCTTCCTTCTCCAATCTGACTCTCCCTCAATAGTCCTGCATGGATCACTCATCCTTAGATTAGACCAAAACTGGCTGAAACCTCTTCTCTGCACTACCAAACCAAATAGAAACCTGAAACACCAGTGTACTGCCCCCGTAACGATGGGGGTGGAGGAAGCTACACCTGGAATCCAGGGAAACCTGTCTCTTAGCAACAGGCCAAACTCTCTGCTCTCCCTTTTCAGAAGCAGGTGATGGGAAACGGAAGAATCTGGACAATTCAAGGACAGGGGATTTTTATCATCCGGGGAAGGGGGTGCATTGAGGTTTCACCAAAGGGACACTACCCGTCCAAATTGGCAAGTCTGATCACCCCAGCGCACAGAGTCACAGCTTTTCCCACTGTGCAGATTGGGCAACTGAGGCTTAGGGTGGGAATGTGATCATCCTGGAGCCTTGGAGTGGGACCAAGGGCTAAACTGAGACTCCACCCCTTCCTTAGCCAGAGATGGCTTCGTGGGTGGGGCTGGAGCCAGCTCCTCCTCTTTCTGTATAAAGTTTTGGCCCAGCCAGGGTCTGACCCACAACTCCCCATCCCCAGACTACCCTAGGACCCTCAGCCCCCCGTAGAGAAGGAGAGACACATAGAGAGGGAGAGAGAAGGCAGAGAGGCAGAGAGAGAGATAGAAGGCTTGAAAGTAGTAGGGGCATGGCCTGGCAGAAAGAGGACAGAACTAGGAGGCAGGAGTTCTAATCCCCGCTCTGCCATTAGCCTGCTTTGTGACCTTGAGCAAGTCACTTGACTTCTCTGTGCCTCGATTTCTTCCTCTGTAAAATAGAGATTCGATACCTGTTCTCCCTCTCCCCCAGACTGTGAGCCCCAACTGGGGCAGGGACGGGCTGCTTCTCCTTCATTCCCTCCTTCTGCTGCTCTTCCTCTACTTTTCCATCATTTCTTCCTCATCTCTTCCTTCTTCTCCTTCATTCCCTCCTTCTGCTCTTCCTACTCCCATTCTTCCTCTCCTTCATCTCTTCCTCTTCCTCCATACCCTCCTCTGCTGGTGCTCCTCCTTTTCTGACTTCTCCGCTTCTTCAGCTTCTCCCCCCCCAACTTTTCCTCCTCCTTCATTCCCTCCTTCTGCCGCTTCTCCTTCCCTTCTTCCTCCTTCTTCTCCTGGAGCTGTCTTGGAGGAGGAAGAGTCTGGGAGGAGAGGGGAGGAGAGGGAGAGACACAGGCTGTTCCCAGAACTCAAGGTAATATCGGAGACAGCAGCTGCAGTGGTACACCCCACACACACCCTGACCCGCCCCCAGCCAGCAGGAATGTTCCGTACTCAGTGGGAAGGGGGCGGGCACTGTCTGCGTCAGCCAGCCTTAGCTGAAGGGCCTTGACTATGTCTTTCTGGAAGGTTGGGGGCTGCCGGGGGCCTCACCCCTTTTCCCTCCCCCCACCATCCCATCTGTCCACCCTAAGCCCAGAAGGCTCCCAGGGCCTGTGATCCAGCCTGGGATTGGGGAACCCGAGACAAGTCATGGATGGACAAGGGTCCGAACGGAACCCACTGGAAATGAAAAGAGCAGGTAGTTGGTCTCAGTCTGGAAAGCCCATTACGGCTCCCGGCCCAGGAAGCCCTCCATGGCTACCTCAAACCGCAGACACTAGCTGTCTGGCTGTGGGGTGGGGTTGGGAGCTGGGAAGGGTCTGTGTAGGTTGTCCCGATGGGATAAAATCAAATGTGGAGAAGACAATAAGCAGGGGCATTTCTGCGGTGACCCAAGGACCACCATTTTCTATTGGTTCTCTCAAAGGAACCAATACAGGGACCATGGGCTGATTGCCTCCTGGACATCCATTCCAGTGACCCAGCACAGAGCGTCTCACACGCCTGACTCTCCTCTCAACATCCCTGACTTCCCAGCCTGAACTACTCATCCTTGAATAGGACTAAGTCCCTTTTGAACTTAGAGACATTTGCTGCCTGAAATCCTAGTGCCCTACCTGCTGCTGAATCGATCTCGACAGGTGTTGGAGCAGTCGGAAGCCGCATGGCATAGTGGATAGAGCACGGGCATGGGAGTCGGAAGGTCATGAGTTCTAATCCCGGCTCCTCCACCTATCTGCTGTGTGATCTTGGGCAAGTCACTTCACTTCCCTGGGCCTCACTTCTCTCGTCTCTCATCTGTAAAATGGGGATTGAGACTGTGAGCTCCATGTGGGACAGGCATGTGTCCAACCCAATTTGCTTGTATCCACCCCAGGGCTTACTATGGCCTGGCACATAATAAGTGCTTAACATATGCCATAATTATTATTTTTTATTATTATTACATCCCTTTCTATAGCCAGGAAGAGGGGGGTGGGTGTTAGAGACATCAGATAGGGAGAATTCAATGAACAGTGGCAGGAGGTCTAGAAAGGACTTGAATCTTTTTGAGTCTTTTCAACCTGTTCAACCTTTTTCTTTTCTTTTTTAATGGTATTTGTTCAGTGCTTACTACGTGCAAGAGACTGTACTAAAAGCTGGGGTTGATACAAGATAATCAGGTTGGACATAGTCCACGTCCCACATGGGGCTCACAGTCTTAATCCACACTTTACAGATGAGGTAACTGAGCAACAGAGAAGCGAAGTGACTTGCCCAAGATCAGAGAGTAGATAAGTGGTGGAGCCGGAATTAGAAGCCAGGTACTCTCACTCCCAGACCCGTGCTCTTTCCACTAGGCCACGCTGCTTCCTTCACAACCTGCACAACCCTTAAAATCCGCCCCTTCCTCTCCAATCAAACTATCACCTTTAATCCAAGCACTTGCCCCAGCCCACCTTGATTACTGCATCAGCTCCTTTCTGACCTCTCTGCCTCCTATCTCTCCCCACTCCAGTCCATACTTCACTCTATTGCCCAGATCATTTTTCTACAAGAACATTCAATCCGTGTTTCCCCACTCCTCAAGAACCTCCAGTGGTTGCCCTTCTACCTGTGCATTAAATGAAAACACCTTACCCTCGACTTTAAAGCTCTCAATCACTTTGCCCCCTCTTACCTCACTCACTACTCTCCTACTACAACCCAGTCCGCACATTTCGCTCCTCGAATGCCTCTCTACTCACTGTACCTCGATCTCATCTATCTCGCTACCAACCTCTCACTCCCATCTTGCCTCTGGCCTGGAATGCCTTCTCCCTTCAGATCCAACAGAAGATCACTCTCCCCACTTACAAAGCCTTATTAAAAGCACATCTCCTTCAAGTGGCCTTCCCCAGTTAAACCCTCCTTTCCTCTTCTCCCACTCCCTTTGCATGCCCCTTGCACTTGGATTTGCACCCATTATTCGCTCCTCCCTCAGCCCCAGAGCACTTATATTAATGTATGTCTCCCCCTCTAGACTGTAAGCTTGTTGTGAGCAAGGAATGTGTCTACCACAGTTTTTTTTCTCCTCTCCCAACTACTTAGTACAGTGCTCTGCACACAGTAAGTGCTCAATAAATCTGATCAATTGACTGATGGTAATGACGATGCTGATAAAGATGGTGAGAGTAGTGGAGATATTGGTAATGACAGTGGTGATGGTGATGTCCATGGTGATGATGCTGCCTGTGGTGACAGTAGTGATAACGGTGATAACCAATGCGATGGTTGTGAAGCTGGTCGTGTGCCTAGTGGTGATAGTAGTAATGATGGTGGAAGCCGTGGATGGTGATGGGAGGGATGGCAGTGATGATAACGCTGGCAATGGTAGTGATGGTGGAGGTAACCACGGTGATGGTGGCAGTGATGTTGAAAGTGATGGTAACGATGCTGGTGAGGGTGGCGTCGATGGCAGTGTTGGTGACGTAACCCTAGTGATGGCATCATTTGGTGACTTGGTGAATAAGGTGGGGATTTTTTCCAACTTCCTTCCACTACCATTGGTGGTTGCCCCATCTTTTCTCTATTTCTTTGAGGAGATTTAAGCCTCACCTGGACCTGTGACTGGCTGCTGTCTGTCTGGCTCCAAGTCTCTCCCTCTTGCCTTCTCTCTTCCTTTCTCCTCCTCTTCATCTCTCTCTCTCTGCCCCTCCCACCACTCTCTTGCCTAACTCCCTCTTTCCCCACCGCTGAGTCTCCCTGTGGCCATCATGCTCAACCCCAGGCTGTCTGGGTGGCACCCCCATCTCCCAAACCAGGTGGAATCAACATCGGTGGATGAAGACTTGCCGCCTGCTGTGATTTATGGGTCGGGCTAGAGAAGGGGTTGTATTCATCCCCAGGGGGCTTAGAACAGTGCTCTTAGAGGGTATTCCAGAGGGCTTGTGTGGAATGAATCCACACAATCCACACATCCATTCATTCCAGAGGAATGAATGAGTAGTTTGAGGGCACAGGGGCATGAAAGACAGAACCTGGAGGGGATAGACCGCCCCAGGGTGGGTAGACCAGATTGGGGGGGGGGGGCTCTCCCTCATCATTATTTCCCCACACTGTTTATATCTGGGCGCTGGCCACAGAGGCCCTGTCACTCTGGGCACCGCCTCCCCTAGCCCGAGATTAGCCGAGTTGTGGCTGACATTTGCCAAGTTGACTTTGACTGACAGGGCGGGGGGCATGGTTTCTGTCAGGAGCCTGGGCCGGGGGAGCGGGAGCGTATTTTTAGAACATGCAGAGCCCTTGGCCGGGAAGAGAACAGCTCTGTTCTTGGTAGAAGGCTGGATCGGGGTGGGGGGCGTGGGGGTGGGGGCAGGCAGTTTACACTCCCCAGGAGACAGAGGGAGACGGGTCTGACCCGAAACCTGCCATTCCTCCACATCTAACCCCCAACCACAAAGCATCTTCTGGGCCCGCTCCGCCCCAGGGAGGGGCCTCCCAAGTCACCCTGGGCGGCTTAGACTGAGGGGCGAGATGACTTTCCAGACTTATGGCCCCTGTGCTGGCTTGAGGAGGGTCACGGTTCTAAAAGGTCATCTCGTCCATGCCCCTGCCTCCAAGCATCCCAGGGGAAGGCCGGACCAGGGGTCAGAAGATGAGAGATGCAGGGAGAGGGACCCAGGGTGGGAGCCAGATTGGGCCCAGCCGAGGGGTCACCCGGTATGCGGGGGGATCTTCAGCTCCAACCTGGTCAGTACTGCCCTGTGAGGGAGTGGGGTGGGGGAGGGTAGAAGGGGGAGGCTGGACTAACCCTCTTCTGGGGCCCTGGATCTCTGCCGAGGGGCCAGCCCGAGGGAGCGAGATATCCAAAAAGCATTTTGTTCAAGTATTCCGAGCCAATTAAAAAAGACAAATTAGTGCCGGCTTATCTCTTCTCCAGGACTCCCCTTCCTCCCCCCTCCCCTCCAGCTCCCCTTCTGGGAGAGCTGTGGGGGATTTTGGGAGGGATGTTTCTCCTCTGCAGGAAGGAGGCTCCCCTGAGCCCCCACCCGCAAGCCTCAGCCCGGTGCTCTCTCCAAGGTCTGCCGTGGGCGGGCGGGGGTCCAGGTTCTGGTCTGCCTGAGGCTCTGAGAGTCCTAGAGTGGGGGGCAGGGGGCAGAGGGGGGCTGGAGGGGGAGAGGTATGAGGAAAAGGGAGATACGACAAGGCCTAGTGGAAAGAGTTCAGACCTGAGAGTCGGAGTTCTAATCTCGGCTCCGCCACTTGCCTGCTGTGTGACCACGAGCAAATCACTTTCCTTCTCTGGGCCTCAGTTAGCTCATCTGTAAAATGGGGATTCAGTATCCATTCTTCTACTGAAGACTGCAAGCCCTAGGAGGGGCCCAATTATGTTGTATCTACCCCAGTGCTTAGTACAGTGCTTGGCACGTAATAAGCACATAAATATTATTATGTGGGTATGCTCCACCATCAGCCTACTCTGTGGCCTCAGGCAAATCACTTGCCGTCTCTGGGCCTCAGTTACCTCATCTGCAGTTGGGGATTACAGTCTCTCCCCATTTCATAAGGATTTTATGAGGGCAAGCTGACAAAAGAGATGTGAAAGTGCTGTGGAGAAATCAAAGTGTGTGTGAGTGTTATGATCTCCCCCAGGAGGGAAGAGGAAGCTCTTTGAGGAGGTGGTGCAAACAAAGGCTCCAGGCACACTGCCTCCTATCCAAAAACAAGGAGTTAAGAACAAAGGAGTGAGGAGCCTGACTCCTTGTGATCCAGAAAGGAGGGATCCTGTGTAGGGAGCAAAGCGAGTCAAGGAGGCCAAAGGTGCAAATTTTCTCCAAGGAGGAAATCATATCTGACAACTCTATTGTGCTCTTCCAAGTGCTCGGTATAGTGCTCTGCACATAACAGATTGTAAACTCCCTCACAGGGGGGATCTTGCTTACTATCACTATTTATTGTACTCTCCCAGTCACGCAGTCCAGTGCTCTGCACACAGTAAATTGTAAACTCCTCCAGGGAATGGATTGTGCCTAGCAACTCTACTGGGCTGAGAAGCAGCGTGGCGCAGTGGAAAGAACACGGGCTTTGGAGTCAGGGCTCATGAGTTCGAATCCCAGCTCTGCCACTTGTCAGCTGTGTGACTGTGGGCAAGTCACTTAACTTCTCTGTGCCTCAGTTCCCTCACCTGTAAAATGGGGATTAAGACTGTGAGCCCCACGTGGGACAACCTGATTCCCCTGTGTCTACCCCAGCGCTTAGAACAGTGCTCTGCACATAGTAAGCGCTTAAAAAATACCAACATTATTATTATTATTATTGGGCTCTCCCAAACGCTTAGAATGGTGCTCTGCACAAAGTAGGTGCTTAATAAATACGATTGAATGAATGTCTATTTCCCTGGTCCTCTCCCAAGCACGCAGGGCAGGGCTCAGTACACAGTACGTACTCAATAATTACCTCTGGTTGCCTGATTGATTAATTGTAAACAATAAGGGTAACAGCACAGCAGTCTCTGTGTGTGTGTTCATGGGTGTGGTGTGCGTGTGCACAGGAATAGGTACACAATAAGGCCAGGCTTGAGGCTCTCTCACTGGCCTTTACAGGCACAAGCGAGCATACACACACACCCACAGCTGAATTGCAAGGAGGAAGGAAGTGTGGGGGCGTGTGCATTTTTTAATGCTATTTATTAAGTGCTTACTAGGTGCCAGGCACTGTACTAAGCACTGAGGTAGATAAACAGTTTGGACATATCCATGTCCCACATGGGGCTCACAGTCTCAATCCCCATTTTACAGATGAGGGAACGGAGGTAAAGAGAAGTGACTTCCCCAAGAGCAGAGAGCAGACAAGTGGCACCACGCTGCTTCTTAGATGGTGGGGGTGGGATGGGTGGGGGTGGGGGCAGTGTATGAGAGTACCAGCACTCACCTGGATCCAGGTCTGTGCTCAAATCCAAGCTTTCCAGGAAGCTCCTGCCTTCTCTCTCTCCTCTTCCTCCTGAATGCCATAGTTGGGGGGCTCTCTATCTCCTTTCCAGGGACTCCTTGTTCACCGCTGGAGGGCCTCTATCAAAAATAATAATAATAATGTTACTTGTTAAACACTATGTGCCAAGCAATGTTCTAAGCCCTGGGGTAGATAGAAGTTAATCAGATCGGACAGAGTCCCTGTCCCACATGAACCTCATACTCTTAATCCCCATTTTACAGATAAGGTAAGTGAGACCCAGAGAAGTTATGTGACTTGCTCAAGGTCACACAGCAGACACGTGGTGGAGCTGGGATTAGAACCAGGTCCTTCTGACACCCAGGTTCGTGCTCTACCCACTAAGCCAGGCTGCTCTTCAATCAAGTAGTGATATTTACTGAGCACTTACTGTGTAGAGAGCACTGTGCTGAGAGCTAGGAAATGCTCAGGAAACACACAGCAATTCAGGAGGTTGAGGGGGTGGGATGGGTGGAGTTCATACTGGGAGCTCAGAACCCGAACTGGGTGGGGTGGGGGAGTGTTTGCTACACATTCCTGAATGGACAGTCCTCTGCCTCAGTCTCCCCATGTCTAAAGCAGGACATTCCTCCTTCCCCTCTGGGAACCTGGGAAGGGGGTGAAGCCCCCAGAGGAGGAGGGTTGCTGATGTGGGCCGGCTGTAAAAGTCCTGACTTTGTGCGGAGCGCTGTGTTCAAGTCAGGCATCTAAGGAAGGTGGAATAAATCTGGTCCAGGAGGTGTACACTGAGACCTGAGTTTGGACTGGGCCTGGGGTTGTGTCTGTGAGAGGCTGTGGCCAAAAGACCCACCTGCCTCCCTCCCTCCGCTCCTACATTCTTCCCTCCCTCTCCCCTCTCCCCTACATCCCTCCTGCCTCCCTCCCTGTCCTGTGGCAGCTGGAGTCTGGCCACCCATGGGCATAACGACTCTGGCCCTGGGTATGGTGAGCAATGGGGTTGCTGGGACCCCCCTGCCGAAAGCCCTGGGCCATCTGTCCTTGAATGGGGGGCACAGAGCTGGGGGGGGCGGGGAGGGTCCAGCCTGGAGTTTTTTTCCTCTCTGTCCTTGGAGAGAGGCTGAATCTCCCCTCCTTTCCTTCCCTCAACCTCCCCCTCTCTCCTCCTCCACTTGTCTTAGAGGTGGGGAGGGTTGAGGAGCCCAGATCCTAGGGTTGGGGAGGAGGTGGAAGAACAGGAAGAAGAGGAGGAGAAGAAGAGCCAGCAGGCAGGATAAGGCCCCTCCGATAAATTGGGATCAAGGTGGGAGAGTCCCCAGCCGGGGTTGTCCAGCATTGCTGGACAAGAGGAGACACCCCACTGGGGGTCATTGTATGGGTTAGTGGAGGGGGTGGGGGGCAGAGGACATGAGAGCTGGGGGCCCAAGGGGTGTGGGGCAGTGGGTGGGAAGAGGTGGGGAGCAAATGTTCTGTAATCAGATCAAGCACACATTCTGTCTAATTTAGATCTCACAGTCTAAGGGGGAGGGAAAATAGTTATTTCATTCCCATATACAGAAGAGGACACTGAGTTCCTGAGAAGTGAATTGATTTGCCCAAGGTCTCACAGCAGACAACTGGCCTTTTTCTACAAAAACGTTCAGTGCACGTTTCCCCACTCCTCAAAAACGTCCAGTGGTTGCCCATGCACCTCCGCATGGAACAGAAACTCCTCATTATCAGCTTTAAAGTACTCAGTCACCTTGCTCCCTCCTACCTTTCTTCACCTACTACAACCCGACCTGCACACTTCACTCCTCTAATGCCAACTTTACTCTGTACCTTGATCTCATCTATCTTGCCGCCGACCTCCGGCCCACGTTCTGCCTCCTGCCTGGAACACCCTCCCTCTTCATATCCGACAGATGATCACTCTCTCCACCTCCAAAACCTTATTAAAATCACATCTCCTCCGAGAGAACTTCCCTAACTAAACCCTCATTTCCTTTTCTCCCAATCCCCTCTAGGCCGCCCTGATTTGCTCCTTTTAGTCACCCTCCTATCAGCCCTACAGTACTTAGCACCACCTCCGTAATTTATTTATTTATATTAATGTCTGTCTCCCCCTCTAGACGTAAGCTATTTGTGGGCTGGGAACATATCTACCAACTCTCCCTAGCACTTAGAAAAGTGCTCTGCACATGGTAGGCACTCAGTAAGTACTATTGATTGATTGATGGATTGAAGAGGCAGAGCCAGGAATAGGACCCATATCCTCTGACTCCCAAGATTGTGCTCTTTTCAGAAAGACATGCTGCTTCCAGTGGAAGGGGGTCACATGTGATGGGAGAGGATTGAATGAATTAGGAGCGGTCACAGAGGGACAGAGGTGTGTGTTGGGGTGTATAAGACCTGAACTGGCTTGGAAGAATGTCCCCTCAGATCTCAGAGACCGGAACCTATCTACAGCCAACACTTTCCCCTTTTATCCCTGACTCTCCCCCAGTGACCCGGCATGGACCATCCAACACCCCTGACTCTTCCCCAGTGATCAGGCATGGACTTTCCAACACTCCTAACTCTCCCCACTCCATCCCCGACTCTCCCCAGTGCCCCAACACAGACTTTTCCACATCCCTGACTCGCCTCTCCAAACCTGACTCTTCCCAGCCACCCGGCATGGGCCATCCCGCACTCCTGACTCTCCCCACTTCATCCTTAACTTTCCCCCAGTGACCCAGCATGGACCATCCCGCACTCTTGACTCTCCCCTCTCCATTCCTGACTCTCCCCCAGTGACCCATCAGGTACAGTCATTCATGGATCTGTCCCAACTCCTCTGGCTCTGCTGGTGTTCCTGGCTGCACAGCTCGGCTCGTTCCCGGCTGCACTGCTCCCTGTGGGAGCGGAATCAGATGCTCAGCCCCACTGGGGAAGAGGCTCTTCCTGCTGTTTGCCTGCCCCTGCCCCCTCCGGCTCTGTGGGGGCCCCTTTGGCCTGTGGGCCTGGGATTTAGGGAGCAGCAATTCACGTCCTCCTTGTCTTTCACCTTCCTGGTTCCCTAAGCCGCCTCCTGGCCCCAGCCCCGAGATGGCCCTGATGTGCGGACGGTCCCATCGCCACGTTCCCTCACCCCTTGGCCCGCCCCCATCCCCTCGCAGCCGTTCCAGAAGGAACCAGGCCGGACGGTGGGGGAAGAGTCGCTCCTTCCAGGCCTGGCGCTCCGGTGGCCCAAGCGGCCGGATACGGCCACCCCCAGCCGGGCGGCCATTCGGAGATGCAGCCCACAGCAACCCTGGGGGGGGCGGGGGGGACCGTAGAGCCAGGGGTGGCCAGTCCGGCTGGCCGTGGGACGGGACAGTGTCCGGGAAGGAGGAGACATGGCCAGTGGCGCCAGGGAAGCCGGAGGGAGGAACAGAGGGAGGGAGGGAGGGGGCAGGTCAGCCCCACCGTGGCCTTGGTCTTTGTCTCGGGGCTGAAGGAAGGGGATGAGCCGAGGAGAGGCCAGAGGCAGAGCCAGCCGCCGGTCCCAACCCGGAGCAGAGACCCCAGAAGGGCAGATAACAGCGGCAGCGGCGAGGGGAGATAACCTGCACTGAGGAAAAGCAGGAAAGAAGCCGGGGAGACAGGGACCACTGGGCAGGAAGGGGCCGGAAGCGAGGAGGAAATGGCCGGGAAGTTCTATTTGGAGGTGGCGCGGGGTGGGGGGGAGAGCGAGGAGGAGGCCCCGTGGACACAGACATCCCTGCGCTCCATCGGCCTGAGGCCGGCAATGCCCCAAGTCTAAAATGGACTGCTGAAAGGCACCAGAGGTGACCTGACTCATCATCCCCCTGCCTCCATGTAGCCCTTTCCTGGCCAGACTCAGCAATCCCAGTCCCCGGGGAAATACCCTCGTGACCTCATTCTTTAAATTTAAATGACACGGTGTAAATTTTTTTTATATTAATGTCTGTCTCCCCCTCTAGATGGTTAAGTTTGTTATGGACACAGAACATGTCCGCTAATTCTGCTGTATTCTCCCAAGCCCTTAGTACAGTGCTTTGCACGTAATAAGTGCTCAATAAATATGATTGAATGAAATGCCAGAGACTGATTGACTCTTTCATTCATTCATAACCGGCTCCCGAACGACCGTTGGTCTATCCCCTTCCCTTCGGGCCCTCCTGGCACTTCCACATGTGGGTGGAGGACTCCCCTCTACCCTCACCCTGAGGGCTGGGAACACCATGAAGTCAATTGGTCAGTCAATCCTATATATAGACCATTTACTGTGCACAGAACTTATGGTGCACAGCATTCACTACAGTGTCTGCCACAGAGTAAGCGCTCAACAAATACCACAGTTATTATTATTATTAGGAAGAGACTTTAACAGGGTGTCACCCTAACTTTCGGGGGCGGGGAGGGGGGAGCGAGGGTCAGCGTCTGTCCAATCCTTATTGAGAATCTCCTCCAAGTGGCCTTCCCTGACCAAGCCTTCTTTTCCTTTTCTTCCGCTCCGTTCTGCAAGTCATCCTGACTCGCTCCCTTTATTCATTCCCCCCCATTTAAGTTACAATATAACAGATACATTCCCTGCCCACAACGAGCATATGATCTAGAGGGAATTCAAAAGAGTCACGACCAACATACGACTCGAAGCCATGACCCTGAGAATAAGAGACTACCGACTGAGGTGGCCGGGCCATTCCCCCCTCACTGCCCACCCCTTCGTGTGGTCTGCAGGGTGGTCTGGGTGGTCAGGGGCGGTCAGGGACCGGAATGTGAGCACTGCACACAGTCATAATAGTGGGTTCTGGAGCACTGCGGGAGACACAACACGGAAAGCGCCAGAGGGGCCAGCGCCAGAGGACCAGAGCCGAGGTCACCGTGGGGGTGGGGGGGTGGGAGGGGAGAAGGAAGGAGGGGGAGAGGGCAGGGAAGGAGGGAGGGAAGGAGGAAGAGGGAAGGGGAAGGGAGGGAGAGGGGGAGTGAGAGATGGGAGGGATGGAGTGTGGAGAATGATGCGAGAGGGGAGGGTGGTGGAAAGGGGGCAGGGGTGTGGGTGAAGGGGAGGGGCCTGGTAGCCAATTCTTCTAGCTTGTCTGCCTCAGGATGCTTGTTGATCCTGGAACCTCTGTGCCTCTCCTGCCCTCACAATCCTTCCCACCCACTGACTCTCTCCTTCCTCTCCACCCTCTCTACCCTTCTTTCCCTCCCCACCCTCCCCTCTCTCCCTTCCCTCGGGGCTGGTCTCCCCCAGGGTCCATGCCCATAGTTCTCTGGGGGCTCTGTCAGTAGACACTCCCCCCTGCCCCCCCCGCCTGAGTCCCATTGCCCTCCCCACTCCCAGCCTCAACAGGGGTGTGCTGAGCCCTGTACTGGGCACCTACTGTGTGCAGAGCACTATGCTGGTCCCTACTGTGTGCAGGACACCGTGCTGGGAATCTCCTGCGCACAGAGTGCTGCACTGGGCACCTACTGTCTGCACAGCACTGTGCTGGGCAGCCACAGTGTACAGAGCACTAACTCAAACTTTGGAGAGCATTCTGCAGAAGAGAAAGTTGTGGATATCTTGCGCTGAAGTAGTTTACAATCTACCGCACCCACTGACCAATTCATCATAGTTCAAAGAGCATCAGGACAAGCCCAAGTAACAAATCAGGTGGTCAGTAGGCAATCCATTGTCAATCCAGAGGCAGATCAGTCCAGGAGAGCAGAGGGAGATGAGGGGCTGGTGCTTCAGGGAATATATATATGTGTGTGTGTGTGTGTGTGTGTGTGTGTTTGTGTGTATGGAAAGGGGGTAGAGGGGAAGAAGGAGCTGATCAGGGCAGGCCTCTTGAAGGAGGTGGCTTTGTGGAAGGGTTGGAATCTGGGAGGATGATGGTCTGGGGAGACTGAGAGGAAAGGGTAATCCAGGTGGTGGGGATGGGGGTGAGCTTTCTCCACTGTGAGATCTGCTCCGAGCCTCCGTTTCCTCATCTGTAGAATGGGTCCACATGGTCCCCTGCCTCAATATTTCTCTGCAGGGGAATTTTGTAAAGAAAAGTTGCTGACTGGGGGAGAGAGAGAGAGAGGAAGAAGCGGCATGGCCTAGTGGATAGACCATGG
Source organism: Ornithorhynchus anatinus (assembly GCF_004115215.2). NCBI lineage: Eukaryota > Metazoa > Chordata > Mammalia > Monotremata > Ornithorhynchidae > Ornithorhynchus > Ornithorhynchus anatinus. The sequence continues at coordinate 908,436 of NC_041750.1, forward strand.
GTCTGGTAGTCAGGAGGACCTGGGTTCAAATCCGAATTTCACCACTTGTCAGCTGTGTAACCATGGGAGTGTTATTTCATTTCTGTGTCTCGGTTGCCTCATCTGTAAAATGGGGACTGTGAGCCCTTTGAGGGGCAGGGATTGTGTCCAAACCGATTACTCTGTATCTACCCCAACATTTAGTACAGTACCTGCCACAAAACAAGCACTCAATAAATACCACAGTTATTATTATTAGGAAGGGACTTTAACAAGCTACCACCCTAACTTTCAGCAGGGGGAGGGAGAGTCAGCATCTCTCCAATCCTTACTGAAGGCACGTCTCCTCCGAGTGGCCTTCCCTAAGCCCTTTTCTTTTTCTTCCGCTCCTTTCTGCAAGTTGTCCTGACTTACTTCCTTTATTTATTCCCCTTCCACTTACTGCACATCTGTAATTTATTTATTTACATTAATGTTAATGTCTGTCTCCCCCTCTAGACCATAAGCTCTTTGTGGGCAGGGATTGTGTCTGTTATATCGTACTCTCCCAAGTGCTTAGTACAGTGCTCAGTACACAGTAAGCACTTAATAAATATAATTGATTGATTCTGCCCCCCTCTCCCAGGCCTCCTAGGGTCCAGAATCAGGAGTCTTAGGGGGCAGTACCAGCTGGGTCCAGGGGCAGGGTTGAAGGTCAGGGAGAGGATTCCAGCAAATGGAAGGGATTGGTCTTGCCCTCTCCCTTCCCCCCAGTCTCAGCTCTCCGGCCCCTGGAAGGGGTGGCGAGGGGGTAGGGGGAGGGGATGGGAAGGGGTCATAGCCTGTTAGAGGACTGTGGCTGGGCGGGGAGGGGGCGCCCTGGCCCTCTCTCCCTCCCCCGCCTCCCCAAGGGGAGAGCCCCCCTCGGAGACAGGCATTACATCAGCTGATAAGGGGAGACACAATGCCATATCAGAGGAATAGAAAAACAGGGCAGGATAAGGAGGCTCCGGCCCGGCCAGCCGGCGGCGGCCATTGTCTCTTTCCCTCTGCTCTGGCCTGTCGGTCCAACTCGGTCCTCTCTGACCATCCAGATGTCCATCCGTCCAGCTCTCCCTTCATCCAGCTGTCCCCTGAATGTCCGGACACCTGGCCCCCGGGGTCGACGTGCAGGTCCGGGGACGGGAGCCGCCAAAGAAAGCTGGCTAACTGTCCACGGAGAATCTGGGGCCCGGAGGGAGGGCTTCCCCAATTACTACTTATACCCCCAGCCCAAGGCAGGAGCCAAGGGTGAGGGAATAATTGTCCTTCCCTGGGCCTCAGTTTCCCCAATCTTAAGATCATGCCAGCCTCCTGCCTCCCCTCCCTGAGTTCCCCTACAGTAACAACGATGATAATAATAATATTGCTACTTAAGTGTTTACCATGGGTCAAGCACTGTACTAAGTGCTGGGTTAGATACAAGATCATCAGGTCCCACACGGGGTTCACAGTCTAAGTAGGAGTCAGTCAATCGTATTTATTGAGAGGTTACTGTGTGCAGAGCACTGTACTAAGCAGTTGGGAGAGTACAATACATCAATAAACAGACCCATTATCTGACCACAGTGAGCTGGGAGCACAGATATTGAATCCCCTATAGCAGATGAGGGAACTAAGTCACAGAGAAGTTAAGTGTCTTGCACAAAGTCACACAGCAAGCAATTGGCAGAACCTGGGGTAGAACCCCGGCCTTTTGGACTCTCAAGCCCATGCTCTTTCCATTAGGTCATGCTACTCCTCCCAGTGATATTAACAGTGATAATAGCCACCACAATATTTGTGAAGTGCTTACTCCGTGCCAAGTGCTGTGTTAAGTGCTGGGGCAAGAACAGAATAGAGTCCCTATCCCACATGCAGCTCTCAATCTAGGGGGTAGGGACGGGAGGAATGATATTTATTTATATTGTCTGTCTCTCCCTCTAGGCTGTACTCTTGTTGTGGGCAGGGAATGTGTCTACCAACTCTGCTGTATTATACTCTCCCAAGTGCTTACTACAGTGGTCTGCACAAAGTAAAAACTCAATAAATGCCATTGATTGATGGACTGATTGATTCCTGGAGTGAGACACAGTGGGAAACCTATGGGAAAAGAGAGCTTCACTGATTTAAAGTTTTATCATTCTAGTATCTTTTCATTTTTACAAAGACCCCATTGAAACACTTTTCATTTCAAAGAACATTCGAAAGAACTCCTCTTTTTGTCCATTTTGCGCTCCTGATTTCAATATAACAAATTTTTCCCAAAACAAACACAACCCTTACGTTTGTTGTGAGGAGGATTTCCTGGGGTTGCCACTATCTGCCCTGCCTCATTGCTCAGGAGAGGTGGAAAATAAGGATTTATTTTCATAATTCCAGTGCTAAGTGCTGGGATCAACACAAGATCATCTGATTGGACTCAACCCCTGTCCTACCCTGGATCCCAGTCTAAGAGGGAAGGAGAGTAGTGATCTCACCCCCTCAGCCCAACAGCACTTTTGCACATAGCCATATTTTTTTATATATTAATATCTGTCTCCCCCTCTAGACTGTAAGCTCACTGTGGACAGGGAATGGGTCTACCAACTCTGCTATACTGTACTCTCCCAAGCACTTAGTACGTGTTCTGCACACAGTAAATGCCCAATAAATACAAATGATTAATTGATTTTTCCCTATTGAGCAGAGGAGGAAACTGAAACCCAAAGGTATTCAGTGACTTGCTCAAGGTCACCCTTCAGGCGGGGTGGGGGGCAGAGCTGGGACTGGAACCCAACTCCTCAGACTCCCAGCCCTGTACTTTTTCCATCAGGTTGCCTTTTGACCCTCCCCACCCCATGACCTCTTGACCAGGCTGTGCCCAGCTTTCTATCCCTGGTTCACATGAGCCCCTGGAGGGGCCTCCATTCCCTCCAACACCTTCCCTTGCCTCAGCTCCCTCCTTCTACTCACCCCCACAGCCACTCGGCTCTGGAGTGACCCTGGGGTGACTTGAGGGGTCCGGACAGGTGACTGGCAGATGACTGGTGTGGGAAGGGCCACTTGCCAGCCCGGTTGCCGAGAGACCACCCCAAGCCGGGCCTGGCTGGGATTAGCACTGCCCCCAAGCCTGTTTGCTCTCCTGGCCCCGGGACAGAGGACTTTGGCCCTGCTTATCACAGTCCCAGGAATATGCTTCTAGGCAAATGTGCCCATTCACACGACACCTATTAATCACCCAGGCCCCCTCCTTCCCCCTCCCCCACCCAGCTCCCTCCGGGTAGGAAAGGTTGGGGGTTGGGGACGGGGCAAATGGAGAAGTCCAGATCAAGAGGGTATCAATAAATATGATTGACTGATTGATTGGCTTCCCCAGGGCCCTGTTGAGGAGATGGAGGTTGACCTGACCCCGCTTTGGGGCAGGGAGGGACCATCTCCCCTTCTCCTGGGCTCCGGAAAGACCAATCTGGGGTGTTCGGAGCTCACTGAGGAGGGCTTTCCGGAGAAGGTGAGCTTTTCATGAGAAGCAGCATGACTTAGCACAGGCCTGGGAGTCAGAGGTCGTGGGTTCTAATTCCAGCTCCTCCATTTATCCGAGTGACTTTGGACAAGTCACTTAACTTCTCTGTGCCTTAGTTACCTCATCTGTAAAATGGGGATAAGTCTGTGAGCCCCACGTGGGAAAACCTATGTCGCATCTACCCCAGTACTTAGAACAGTGCTTGGCATATAGTAAGTGCTTAACAAATAACATCATCATCATTATTATTATTTTTAAGAGGGCTTTTAGAAGGGGAGAATTGGAGTCTTGGGAATGTAGGTGTGCGGGCGGTCCGGGCACTGAGTGAGAGGCCAGAGTGGGCAGAGGCGAGAATGGAGGAGGAGAGAAAGGAAGCTTGGGGGGACTTAAGAGGACAGAGTGGAGCAGAGATTAACTACTACAGTGCTCTGCACTCAGTAGACTGTCAGTTCCCTGAGGGCAGGGACCATGTCTACTAACTCTATTGTCCTCTCCCAAGTAACTGTTACTGTGTTCTGCACACAGTAGACTGGAAATTCCTTAAAGACAGGGATTGCATCTAATAACTCTACTGTACTATCCTAAGTGCCCCCTCCACCTCAAAAGATTTCCATCCCATTACACCCTTCCCGCCAAGGCTGGAGCCTCAGGGGTCCCCAACTCCTCCAGCTAAAAATTCCCTCAGCCCCTCCATAGTATTACAACAAAAACACCTCATTATTCTGAGCTAATAGTAATAATAATATCTGTTAACATAGTAACTTACTATGTGCTAAGCACTCTACTAAGCAAACTGAGGCTGTCACCTAACCCTTCCTGAACAATGCTGACTTTGAGGGCCCCAAAAAACAGGGCTCCTCCCTCCTACTTCCTCAACGCTCCTGAGCCCCAAATCTCCATCCAACCAATTCCAGGCCCAACAATATTAAGAGCTAAGAACACTGCTCTGCACATAATAAACACTATAAATATGACTGATTGACTGATTGTCCTGCAGAGCTCTACAGCGGCTGCCCACAGTGGGCAGGGTATTGTACTAGGCACCTACTCCCTGCAGAGTCTGTACTGGAAATTGAAGGTGTTGGATGGTATCTGCTGGGTCATTGGAGAGAGTCAGGGATGGGAGAGTCAGGGGTATGGGATGATCCATGCTGGGTCACTAGCGGAGAGTGAGGGGTGTTAGATGGTCCATTTCTAGCCATCATTGTGGGAATCCAGGAAGGCAACAACACCCAGTTCCACCCAGCATCCTCTCCGATAGTGCCCTGGTGGGCTGGAGGTCGGGGGGCTGACCTGAGGCGTGTCACTGATGGGTTTATGACCCTCAGTAGGATTTGGAGACTAAAGTGTTGTGGTTTGAGACCCCGCTCCCATTGATATCCCATCTCTCCTGGACCTCTCTTACCCACTCCCTTACTCCTCTGTCCCTGTATCACCCAGATGTCCCTCCCTCTCCTCTACCCCACTCCACAGCCCCATCTACCCCGACAGCCTCTCTCTCCTACTCCCTTCCTCATCCTACCCTCCCACTCTTGCCCCCTACTTCATCCCAGCACCCCTCCCTACTCCCCCACCTCCCCAGTCCCCAAATCCATCCATCACTGTGACTGTGAGGTGAGACTGCTCTTCGCTCTGCCCATCCATCAAAACGCCCACGCCAGGGGTCCAGTGTCTCCCGGGCTTTGTTGAGTTTGGATTGAACAAGGGGCCGGCAGCAATCTATAAATACAGCAATCCTGGCTCTCGTTAAAGCTGAGGGGTCAGAGGAGACCACCTCCACCAATTCTGATCCTTCTAACCGGACTCATCCCCCCATACTTACCGACCTGTTGCTGATTCCTACGTTAGTGCCCCATCACCCTCCCTGCCGCGGGAGCCAGGCCCAGAAGCCCCCTCCTGTCTCTGCATTGCAGAAAATCAATCTATCAATCAGTGGTGTGTCTAGTATTATGTGAAGACCACTGCCCTGAGTGTTGGGGATAGCATGACAGAGCTAGTAGATACAATCCCTGTCTCAAGGACCTGACAGTCTACTTTGTGCCGAGCACTGTGTTGAGTCCTTGGGAGTTGACAGAGAGGCTCGGGTGGGCTGGGGGTAAACCCTGATCTCGCTTCTCTCCCTAGCGCCCAGCGCAAGCTCCTAAACTATACCATGATCAATTACTGACTGACTGATCAAGTGATTAGTACAATGCTCTGCATATAGTAAGGCCTCAATACGATTGATTGGAGGTAGGTAGGAGAATCAGTTACTGAAAACTGACTCCAGGCTTTCATCTACTTGTGGTGCCTCATTCTCAACTCTCCCACCTCCGGCTTCCCGTTATGGCGTTCCCCTAGCTTGAGAAGCAGCATGGCCAAATACATAGAATACTGGTCTAGGAATCAGAAGGTCGTGGGTTCTAATTTTGTCTCTGCCACTTGCCTGCTGGGTGACTTCTCTGGGCCTCAGTTATCTCATCTGTAAAGTGGGGATTGAGACTTGGAGCCCACGTGAGACAGGGACTGTGTCCAACCCAATTTGCTTGTATCTACCCCAGAGCTTAGTACATACCTGGTACATTCTAAGCACTTAAATAGCATAATTATTATTATTAACTCTTCACCCTGCCTTTATTATTATTAACTCTTCACCCTGCCTCGTCTCCTGCCCACCTCGCAAAGCCATCAATTCTCAACTTTCCCTGTCTACAAAGCCTCCTGAAATCCATCTCTTCCAGGAGGCCGTCCCTGACTGATCCCCACCTCCTAGTCATGGCTCTCCTCAGCCACCTCCTCCAGGAAGATTTTCCAAATAATAATAATAATAATAACACTATTTGTCTATCACTTTCCACAAGCCAAGAACTCTGCTAATCTCTGGGGTAGGTACAAGATAATCAGGAGGGACACAGTCCCTTTGCTACCCGGGGTTCACAGTCTAAGTGGGAGGGAGAAAAGGTATTGAATCCCCATCATGCAGAGGAGGAAACTGAGGCACAGACAAGTGAAGTGATGTGACCTGTTTTACTTCCCGAGCACTCAGAACAGGGCACCGCACCCATTGGGCACTCAATAAATACCATTACTCCTGCTATTCCAGGAACAAGTAGAAGCCAGAGAACTTCTGGATCACATCAGGGAAGCAACCATCACCTGGCAGCAAGAGCCCTGGAGTCAGAGGACCTGGGTTCTAATCCCAGCTCTGCCAATTACCTGCTATGAGACTTGGGGAAAGCCCGTTAACCTCTCTAAGCCTCAGTTTCCTCTTCTTAAAACAGCGATTCAATATCTGTTCTCCCCTCCCACTTAGACTGTAAATCCAGGGTGGGACACAGCTTGGCACCCAGTGAGCACTTAAACACTTAGAGAAATAGCATGGCCTAGTGGAAATAGCATGAGCCTGGAAGTCAGAGGACGTGGGTTCTAATCTCAGCTCTGCCAATTTCTTCCTGTATGACTTTGGGCAAATCACTTAACTTTTCTGGACTTCAGTTTCCTCACTTGTAAAACGGGGATTTTACCTGTTCTCCCTCCTAATTAGACTTTGAGCCCCATGCGAGACAGGGACTGTGTCCGAACTAATTAACTTGTACCTACCCCAGCGCTTAGAACAGCAACTGACACATAGCAAGCACTTAACAAATCCCATAAAAAAATACAAAATAACTGCAATTAGCATTAATCCTGTTTCTCTCTCTTTCTTTTTCTGAGTCTCTGGGATCCAAAGATTCTGAGTTCTTCCAGCTCCACAGAGTCTCCTTCCTCCCTGTGCTTTATTGTCCTTCCATCTCCCCCTAAATTTTGTAGCTACGAGTTATGCGCTCAACTGAGATCCCAGACTGGTCTGCTCTCCCCTTGTGAGAGCCCCCTGCCCTTAAAGACCCTCCCGATGGGCAGGGTACCCTACCTGAATCCTCCAGCCCACAGGATAGTCTAAACAAGCATCTTAAGGAAGAGACATTTATTGGCAAGACTACTAGTGATAAGGAAACATTAACTGTCTACCCAAATGAGCCCCTGAACCTTGGGGAAGTGGTCTTACAGTGATAATAAAGTAGTCCCCTCCCAAGATAAGAGCCTCCTTTTTATAGGGGGGGGGAGTCAAAAAGCAGGTATATCTAGCAGGCTTTTCTCTGATTTTTGCTGGGGGGTGGATTTGTGGAGAGGGGAAAGGGGAAGCCATTTAAAGGCCTAGTGGACAGAGCATGGGCCTTGGAGTCAGAAGGACTGGGCTCTAATCCTGGCTCCACCACCTGTCTGATGTGTGACCTTGGACAAGTCACTTCCCTGCTCCGTGCCTCAGTTACCTCATCTGTAAAGTGGGAATTAAGATAGTGAGCCCCATGTGGGACGGGGACTATGTCCAACCTGATTAGCTTGTATCTACCCCAGTGCTTAGAACGATGCTCGGCACAGAATAAGCACTTAACAAATACCCCAATTATTATTATTACACCTCTGTAGGTCCTCCCCCAGGCATGGTCCTCTGCTCACTTGGCCACCCGCTGCACACCAGACCCTCTCAAGGGCACCTCAGGCCAGGATGAGAGCACACGAGCAGAGCCAGGCCAGCCACCAGCTCTAGAATCAACTCCTCCACTCAGTCTGAATTCCCAGACCGAGAATGGTCCGTCTCTCCCAACGGGAAACTATATGTTATGTGCTGGGCTATACACAAGATCCTCAGACCGAACATAGTCCCCGCTCCACATGGGGCTCCCAGTCTCCGGCAGAGAGCAGAGATCTCATTCTCATTTTACGGAGGAAGAAACCGAGGCCCAGAGAGGACAAAAGACTTGCCCAAGGTCACACGGCAGGCAAGTGGCAGAGTCTGGACTAAAAACAGGGTTTACTGACTTTCTGCTTCAGGCCCTTTTCACAGAATCTTACCCGCACTTCTAAAAAGCTCTTCCTCTCTGAAATCTGTCAGACCACATCCCTCTCCAACTTCAAAGCCTCCTACAAAGTCACCTCCTCCTCCAAGAATCCTCCCCTGGCTAATCTCCCACTTCCTGGTTATACCAACCACTCTTAGCCCTTCTGGGTGTATCTATCTGTTTGTTTGCTTCTTTGCTCATTCATTTTCTTTATTTGTCTGCTTTTGTTTATCTTTGGTGTCTGCTTATTCTCTCCTTTCTATTTTACATTTGCATATGGGTCTGCCTGCCTTCGCCCTTTATACTGGAGCTTTCAGGAGAGCAGGGGTCACTTCTTCCACTTATAGGTATGTTCACAAAGGCCCAGGACAGTGCTGTGCACACAGTAGGCATCCAGGATGGTGTTCTTCACCCAGGAGGCATCCAGTACACAACAGGCACTCAGTAGAGCATAAACACAAAGCAGATTGGTATAAGGCTAATCACACAGCAGGTATGCAGTACAATGTTAAGCTCACTCTAGCATTTAATACAGCACTAAGCACACAGAAGGCACTCAGTACAACGCAAAGCAACCAGCAGGAACTCAGCATAAAGCTAAACAAACAACAGGTGCTCAGCACAGTTCTTAGCACAGGGCTCTGTACCCAGCGGGCCCTCAGCATAGGGCTCGGCAGAAAATAGGAGCCCATTAGGTGATCAGTATAGCAATCTGTACCAGAAGGAGCTCAATAGTCAACCACGTTATGGGCAGACTGGAAGAAGATGTTGACTGGTGATGCCCTATCCTCTCCATCCAAAATGCTACCATGCTGAGAAAAACCTTTATTTCCTGATTGGACTACAGTATCAGATGCCTCACTGGCCTCCTGGCCTGCCACTGGACAAGTTATTTAACCTCTTTGAGATTCAGCTTCCTCATCAGTAGAGTAGTCCCAGCCTGTCTGGCTCTCACTGGGATGTTGTGTGTGTAGAATAAGCATTATAATAATAATAATAGTGGTTTTTCTTAAGCACTTACTATGTGCCAAACATTACTAAGCCTTGGTGTGGATACAAAATAATCAAGTCCCCAGTGGGACTCACAGTCTAAGTAGGAGAGAGGAAAGGTATCGAAACCCCATTTTTGTAGACGAGGGAACTGAGGCTCAGAGAAGTGAAGCAACTTGCCCAAGGTCCCACAGTAGACAAGCAGCAGAGCTGGGATTAGAACCCAGGTCCTCTGACACCCAGACCCACGCTCTTTCCACTAGGCCAAACTTGTCTTATGCTGTTGCGTCGTCTCCGACCCATAGCGACACCATGGACACCTCACTCCCAGATGTCCCATCTCCATCTGCATTTGATCCGGTAGTGTATCCTTAGAGATTTCTTCGTAAAAATATGGAAGGGGTTTACCGTTACCTTCCGTGCAGTGAACTTGAGTCTCCGCTCTCGACTCTCTCTCATGCCGCTGCTGTCCAGCACAGGTGAGGCCACACTGCTTCTCACGTGGCAACGTTTCTAGAAAGTTAAAGCACAATTACTGATTCAGTCACCGCGGCCATGTGTCCTTTGCCACGTTCTGCCCTCGCCCGTCGGCCCACCAGCTGCACCCGGGGCCCCCAAGGGAGCACAGTGGACAGGGACAGGAGAGCATGAGTGCGACCAAACCCGCCACTGGCTCTAGAATCAACTTCTGTGCACGGACTCCACCTCAAGAAGCCTCAGATTTCCAGGCAGGCGTTTCCATCATGATAACCTAAGAGAGCGGTTTCCTAAGTGCAGGAGCTGGGGAAGGGGTGGGGTGGGAACTGTAGGCAGTGGTCTGTAAACAAAAGAAATCCCTTTCCAACCCTTGGGGTCCTGGCCAGGTCAAGGTGGAGGGGAGGTGGTGGGGTGAGGTAGAGGAGCTACGGGGAAAAGGGCAGGTGGGGGTCAGTGGGAGGGGGGCAAGTGTGCTTTCTGGGTTAGGACCACAGAGAGCATTGTCTCCTCCTCCTTATCCTCCTCTTCCCAATGTCCCCTGAGCCTCAAAGAGTCCAGCCTCCCCTCTCTGCCCATTCAGCTGGACACTGGTCACCCTGGGTATCATCAGACAAGCCTCTGCCCTCTTCTAACCTGGCCTTAAGTGGCTGAAACTGGCCGGTAGAGCTGGACCCTGGGTCACTGTGGCCTGGAACTAAAATCCAGATGGTTTCGGCCCCTGGCCTGCTGGGTGACCTGGGGCAAGTCACTTACCCTCTCTGGGCCTCCATTTCATTTCCTCACCTGTCCAGTGTGGATGAGATGCTCTAGACTGTAAGCTCCTCATGGGCAGGGAAAGCTGAGATAGTCTATCAGTGGTATTTACTGAGCACTTAATACGTGCAGAGCACTTCCTAAGCACTTGGGAAAGTACACTACAACAGAAGTAGACATGTTCCCTGCCCCTAAGTCTAGAGGGGGAGACAGACCTTTTAATAAGTGCTTAATAAGGTATTCTGCAAAGAGAAAACATGCAATAAAAACCACTGATTGATCTCATATACCAACTCTATGGTAGGGTACTCTCCCAAGCACTTAACAGCATGGCTTAGTGGATAGAGCACCAGCCTGGAAGTCAAAAGGACCGAGTTCTAATCCCAGCTCTGCCACTTATCTGCTATGAGACCTTGGGCAAGTCACATAACTTCTCTGGGCCTCAGTTCCCTCATCTGTAAAATGGGGATTACGACACAGTCCCATGTGGGACAGGGACTGTGTCCAACCTGATCAGCTGGTATCTACCCTAGCAGTTAGAACAGAGCTTAACACAAAGTAAGCACTTAAAATATACCATCACTATTACTAAACACAGTGCTCTGCACAAAGTAAGGGCTCAGTACATAGCACTGATTGATTCACTGAGATTGGGAGCCTCATGCGGGCCCAGGGACATGGTCCAGTGCTTGGTCCACAGTAACTGCTGAGATAACACCAACATGAGGTCCACTCCTTCTTCCCCCACCTCTCCCAGGGGGGCTTGGGTCCCACCCAGCTGTGGGCAGGGGGCTTCATTGGGGAGACCCTGGGTGACTGCTCCCACAAGAGCTGAGATCCCTGAAAGCTTGAAATAGGGATGTCAGGTCAAGTACACAAAGAGTACAACGGGAGGGCATGGGAGGAGTGGGGGGGGGGACACCCACAAGCACACAGACACACACATACAGAGAGACCCATGTGCACACACACCGTGACAGCTTTAATATGTCATTTCCTGCCCCATCGTATCCCTCGCCAGCCAAGGCCCTGGTTGACTTCTTTTCTTCTCTGAAGAGGCTTAGCTTATCTGGTTTCCCGTTATCTAATTCAGAGGGAAGGGGAGGGGAGGCGAGGTTGACTCTGGGGGGACTGGGGAAGGAGTGGAGGGGGCTGGGGGGTTGGGAGTGACAGCTTCGGGCTCCCTCCCCCTCCCTCTGAATTCATTCATTCTTTCAAACATATTTATTAAGCGCTTACTGTGTGCAGCACACTGTACTAAGCAGTTGGAAAGTACAATTCAGCAAGAAATAGAGACAATCCCTGCCCACAAAGGCCTCAGAGTCTCGAAGGGGGGAGACAGGCATCAAAATAAGTAAACAGGCATCAATAACATCACTATAAATCAATAGAAGTACAGATATATACACATCATTAATATAAATAAGTAGAGTTATAAATATGCACATATATACACAAGTGCTGGGGGGATGGGGGTAGAGTAAAGGGAGTGAGTTGGGGCAATGGGGAGGGAGAAGAGAGGAAAAGGGGGGCTTAGCCTGGGAAGGCCTCCTGGAGGAGGTGAGCCTTCAGTAGGGCTTGGAAGGGCAAGTATGATTGTGAATCTCTAGGTCTCGCATTCAATCTCTCTTTTCTCTGTCTCTCTGCTCCTCTATCTCTGCATCCCCCTTTTCCTCCCCACCCCCGGTTCTTGCTTTCTCATTGCTATAACGCGGTGCCTCTCAGCTAATCTGCTCCCCTCTTTCACTTCCAACAAAAGCCTGCGCAGCTTTGTTCCAAACTGCACAATAACGCTCAGGCGAGTTTTGACCTTTTTGGCTGGAAGGCCCCTGGGGAGGGGGTGGGGTGGCAGTGTGGGGGTCTGCTACTTGCCTCCCAGGGAACGGAACCCCACAAAGCACCCCCCAGCCCAAGTATGCGCCCTCTGCCCACTTAAAGCTGCCTCCAGGGTAGGGGTCTTTGTGCAAAACGAAAGGAGGGTGGGGGTGGTGAGAGGAGTACTCTCAGGCGGCCGGTGCTCCCAAGTCCTCTCAAGCCAGAGATCACATTCCACCACTTGTCTGCTGGGTTACCTTGAGCAAGTCACTTAAATTCTCTGTTCCTCACTTCCCGCATCTGTAAAATACAGCCCCATATGGGACAACCGGATTACCTTCTATCTATCCCAGCACACACAACAGGACTCAGCACATAATAAGCAAATTGTACTAAGAGCTTAGTACAGTGCTCTACACACAGTAAGCACTCAAATACAATTGAATGAATGAACAAATACCCTAATTATTATTAAAAACTACCCTCCCCAACCCCTAGGTACTGACCCCCATACCATGGTCAGCAGCTAAGACCTCTTGCTTCTCCTTGTCCTCCTTCCTCTCCTCCTTCCTCTCCCTTGTCTTAGTTAATTCCCAACACCAGAGTCTAATCAACCCACCCGGGACCCGTAGCTTTTTTCACTCCCATGCTCAGCCAATTAATCAATCAAACAATCAATAGTATTTGTTGAGCCCCTATTGAGTGCAGACCTTTGCAAATGAGCATTCATTCAATCATATTTGTTGAGCACGTACTCTGTGCAAGGCACTGTATGAAGCGTTTCGGAGAGTTCAATTACAACAACAAACAGATACATTCAGGAGTGTTTGGGGATGATTGGGGATATGACCTGAGAATGAGAAAAATGAAGGAGAAATATTCTGATTTATTCTGACATTTAATCTCGGCATATTTGCTCTGCCACGCATCCTATCAATCTTCCTCTTGCTCCCACTATTTGTAAATCATCTGTGTCTGCCTGACTCTCCTGACTTAGACTGTAAGCTCTAGGAGGACAGGAAATGTATATCTTGCTTCCTTTTATAACAACCATTGTGATTTTCGTTAAGCGCTTACTATCCTCCAAGCAATGTGCTAAACCCCGGGCCAGGTACCCTAGAGTCAGATGGGTCACAGGAGTTACCTTGGGCACTGGGGAAGGAGTTAGAGAGGTGGATCTGGGGGTGCTACTTTCCATGCCCCTCCCCCATGGCCATGAGCAGGGGTGGGGGCAGGGCAGGAGAGCAGGGGTATCTCTGCAATACCAGCCCTCTGTCCCCCTTCTTCTTATTATTAATAGTAATAATAATGGTATTTGTTAAATGCTTACTACGGGCCAAGCACTGTTCTAAGTGCAGGGGTAGGTACAAGGTAATCAGGTTGCCTCACATGAGGCTCACAGTCTTAATCCCCATTTTAGAGATGTGGTCACTGAGGCACAGAGAAGTTAAGTGGCTTGCCCAGAGTCACACAGCAAACAAGTGGTGGAGTCGGGATTAGAACCCATGTCCTGTCACTCTCAAGCCCTTGCTCTTGCCACTAAGCCACGTGCCAACCACTATAGTAAGCGCTGGGATACAAGATAATCAGGTTGGACAGGGTCCCTGCCTCCTGTCTTCCTTTCTCTATCTCTTTCTCTCTCCCCTCACAATCCTGTCTCTGTTTCGGTGTCTCTCTCTCTCCCAACCTCTCTCTTTCCTTCAGTCTCTCCCTCTCTGTCCCTCTGTCTGTCTCGGTTTCTCTCCCCCTTTCTGTCTCTCTCTTTTTGTCTCTCTGTCTCCCTTTCCCTCCCCCTCGCTCGCTCAGCGCTTGGCCCCAAGTGACACGGTAATTATAAACGCTCGGAACTCTCCCAGCGTCCCACAGTCACCTTGGAATTTCCCTCGCGGCCTTGAGTGTTTCAGGAAGGTTAAAGACTCGCTTCAGTTCCGGAAACTTTCTCTCTGCTCCGAGTGCCGGAGCTGGGGGGTGGGGGAGGGTGGGTGGACGAGGGTCTCTTCGGCCGCCTGTCCAGCTGCAGAGAGCCATACTGTCCAGCCCCCACGCCTGGAGGAGGGTTGAACCCCATGAGGCCTGAAGGCTCAAGGCCAGCCTGCTCTTCTTCCCCATCTGCTCTCTTCTCCCACCTGACCTCAGCTCGCACCCGGCCCCTAGGGTGAGGATTGCCCTGACCAGAGGCCGCCTTTAGGTCTGTCTGCAAAGGCCCGGCTGAAATGCAGTGTTTACAATGTTTGAGTATTCATGGATCCTTCTGCCCTCTCAAATGGCCCAGGCCATTGTCAGGATTTGTGCCAATGGGGGCTAGGGACGTGACCAGCTGGACTTTGGGGCCCATTGGTGATGACCATGGTGAGAGGTTTAATAATAATAATAATAATGTTGGTACTTGTTAAGCGCTTACTATGTGCCGAGCACTGTTCTAAGCGCTGGGGTAGACATAGGGGAATCAGGTTGTCCCTCGTGGGGCTCACAGTCTTAATCCCCATTTTACAGATGAGGGAACTGAGGCACAGAGAAGTGAAGTGACTTGCCCACAGTCACACAGCCGACAAGTGGCAGAGCTGGGATTCGAACTCATGAGCCCTGACTCCAAAGCCCATGCTCTTTCCACTGAGCCACGCTGCTTCTCCAAACCCCTCAGAAAATTCGGGTGAAAACAGTAGCCCATCAGAGGATGTACTAGCCCAGAGACAAGAAAAATTCCAAGCAGTTCGGACACTGTCGTGCGTGAGCCTCGAGCAGAGGGCTATTTCTCCCTGCTCTATTCCTGCTCAATCTTCTCCCTCTCTCTTCCTGCCTGATAATAAGAATGTGGTATTTGTTCATCGTATTTACTGAGCGCTTACTGTGCACAGAGGACTGCACTAAGCACTTGGGGGAGTAAAGCATAACAGAGTTGGTAGACACATGCCCTGTCCACAACGAGTCTAGAGGGGGAGACATTAATACATATAAATAAATTACAGATAAGGACATAAGTGCTAAGGGCTGGGGAGTAAATCAGGGTGACGCAGAAGGGAGTGTGAGAAGAGGAAATGAGGGCTTAGTCAGGGAAGGCCTCTAGGAGGAGATGGGCCTTCAGTAAGGCTTTGAAGGTGGGGAGAGTCACTGTCTATTGGATATGAAGGAGGGTGTTCCAGGCCAGAGGCAGAACATGGGCGACGGGTCAGTGGAGATTGACGAGTTCGAGGTTCAGTTAGTAGGTTGGCATTAGAGGAGCGAAGTCTGAGGGCTGAGTTAGAGTAGAAGAGGAGTGAAATGAGGTGAGCAGTGGGGCAAGGTGATTGAGTGCTTTAAAGCCGATTGTGAGGAGTTTCTGTTTGATGCGGAGGTGGATGGGCGACCACTGGAGGTTCTTGAAGAGAGAGGAAACGCGGACTGAATGTCTTTGTAAACAAATGATCCGGGCAAGAGAGTGAAGTATGGACTGGAAATATAGCAAGGAGGCTGCTATGATAATCAAGGCGGGATGGGATAAATGCTTGGATTAACCTGGTAGAAGTTTGGATGGAGAGGAAAAGACAGATTTTAATGACATTGTGAAGGTTGAACCGACAGGATTTACTATATGCCAAGCACTGTAGTAAACCCTGGGGTAGATGCAAGATAATCAGGGCTCACAGTCTAACTAGGAGGGAGCATATGTATCAAATCCCCATTTTGCAAATGAGGGGAACTGAGGCACAGAGAAGTGAGGTGACTAGCCCAAGGTCACACCGCAGGTAAACTACAGAGTCAGTATTAGAACCCAGATCCTCTGACTTCCGGGCCCGTGATCTTTTCACTAGGCCACAATGCTCCTCAATGGATGAATCAAGCAATGGGTAGTAGTTATTCAGCATTTACTATGTACAGAGTACTGTACTGAGCAGCTGGGAAATACAAGAAGGTTGCCCCAAAGGCGGGGACTCCGAATCTCACTTGTGTTATGCTTTCCCAATTGTTCTTAGCACAGTGCTTGGCATATAGTAAATATATAAGAAGATATAAGAAGATCTTCTTACTAATGATGATAATGACAGGCTCCACGTCCAGGCCTTGTCGCTGAGTTTCTGGAAGGTGAGACGGGCTGTTTTCCCCTTCAGAGGGTAGCTGGCGGTCAGCCTCACAATCCCTGTCCTCCTGAGGGGTGGCGGGGCAGGGGGAGGGAAGGTAAGAGAGAGGGGAAGAGGGGTGAGTGAGGGTGACCTCACGCCAAGCACCATTGGAAGACTTGGGGTCTTATCTCGCTAATCCCTTTAGCAGCGATTATACTTGAGGGGGGAGGCTCCTGGATCTGGGGGCTGAGGCGGGTCACCCCTTCCCTGTCTCCCCCAGCGGAGACAGACGCCTCCGGGTGGGGGCACGGGGAGAGAGGGGAGGAGCCGGACCGGTCCAAGCTGCCTGGACTACTGAGGAAGATAACGATAATAATAATAATGGCATTGTTAGGCGCTTACTTGGTGCCAAGCACTCTTCTAAACGCTGGGGAGGATACAAGGTAATTGGGTTGTCCCGCGTGGGGCTCACAGTCCTAATCCCCATTTTACAGAGGGCCAGAGAAGTTAAGTGACTTGCCCAAGGTCACACAGCAGACAAGTGGTGGATCCGGGATTAGAACCAAGTCCTCTGATGCCCAAGGCCCTGCTCTCTTCACTAAGCCATGCTGCTTCTCTAAGATCCGAGGTCCCGGATGGGGTGAGAGTCCTCCTTTGGGGTGAGGGTCGCCGGGCTCGCCAATCCTACGGTCTGGAATCGATCCTCTGATTCTCGGGAGGTGGCAGAAGATACCGATCCTGTCCCTCTGACAGCTGGGCAAAATTCAAGCCTGGGGTCGCGGGCTCCTTTCTGAAGCCGACTGCAAAACCCTCAAAGGGAGAAATTCTTCTTCGGCAGGTTTCCAAGCGCCCAGCACAGAGCTCTGCACACAGTAGGCACCCACTACAGTGCTCCTTTCACAGCAGGTGCCTAGCACAGCATTCTGGTATATGGATAGAGCACGGGCCTGGGAGTCAGAAAGTCATGGGTTCTAATCCCCACTCCTCCGCTTGTCTGATGTGTGATCTTGGGTAAATCACTTAACTTTTCTGGGCCGCAATTATTATATTGTTATTATTAGGAATAATGAAAGCGGTGAATAACTCCATGGACTTGTAGAATAACTGTGGTATTTGTTAAGCGCTTACTATACTAAGCGCTAAGGTGGATACAAGCAAATCGGGTTGGCCACAGTCCCTATCCCTTGGGGCTCACAGTCTTAATCTCGACTTTACAGATGAGGTAACTGAGGCACAGAGAAATTAGCTGAATGGGCCAAGGTCACATAGGAGACAAGTGGTGGGGCTGGAATTAGAACCCACATCCTTCTAACTCCCGCGCTCTATCTACTAAACCACACTGTACCTCTAGAGAGGGCCCCTTCTCCCTATTTTACAGATGAAGAAACTGAGGCCCAGAGAGGTTCTGACCAGTCTGAGGTCACCCAACGGGTGGGAGGAAGAAGGAGAAGAGGGGCAGTGGTGGGAGTGGGAGCAGGCAGGAGGAGAAATGAGAAGTGGATAGAGCCTGGGCCTGGGAGTCAGGAGGACCTGAGTTCATTCAGTAGTATTTATTGAGCGCTTACTATTCATTCATTCAATAGTATTTATTGGGTGCTTACTATGTGCAGAGCACTGTACTAAGCGCTTAAAATGTACAATTCGGCAACAGATAGAGACAATCCCTGCCCAATAACGGGCTCACAGTCTAAATTCTAATCCTGTCTCTGCCACGTGTCAGCTGTGTGAACCTTGGGCAAGTCACTTAACTTCTGTGGGCCTCAGTTCCCTCTTCTGTAAAATGGGGATTAAGAGTGTGAGCCCCATGCGGGACAGGGACTGTGTCCAACCTGATTAACTTGTACCTATCCCAGCGCTTAGAACAGTGCTGGGCTCAAAGGGAGCGCTTAACAAGTACCATAATTATTATGGGGGAATTGGAGAGGGGAGAGTCTGCCGCCCCGAGCCCAGCTCGGGAGGGAGGGTCTCCCGGGGTGAGCCCAGGGCGGGGCGAGTTGGGGGGACCTGGAGGGAGGGAGGGAGGGGAAAGGGAGCCGGGGCGCTGACCTAGTAGCGCCGGGGAGTCTGCGCTGGGCCGGGCAGCGCCGCGCCGGCGGCCCCCACCCCCCTCCGGCTAGGGGCGGGACCCCCATCAGCGCCGCCTCATCAATAAAAACCCGACAGGCCGCCCCCCGCCCCCACCCCCAGGAGCCATCCGTCAAAGGGAGGGCGGGATAAGGAGGGGATGGGACCCAGAGCCTGGGGGGCAGGGTGGGGGGGGGCCCCCGAGAAGCCCCCAGGGACGGGGAGGCGATTCAGCAAGCCAGGACCCTCCTTCCAAACCGGTCCTCTGGATTATAATAATGTTGGTGTTCGTGAAGCGCTTACTATGTGCAGGGCACTGTTCTAAGCACTGGGGTGGGTAGAGGGTCATCAGGTTGGCCCACGTGAGACTCACAGTCTTCATCCCCATTTTACAGATGAAGTAACTGAGAAGTGACTTGCCCACAGTCACACAGCTGACAAGTGGCAGAGTCGGGATTCGAACCCACGACCTCGGACTCCCAAGCCCTGGCTCTTTCCACTGAGCCGCGCTGCTTCGTCGACCCCATCGACCATTCAAAAGAGGGTCAGGCACTGTGCTAGGCGCTGGGGAAGGCCCCAGACGCACGTTGTCTGCCCTGGGGGAAGTTGGTGGCCTGGGGGAGAGGGACGGATGATGGACAAGTGATCGGGAAAGCTCGAACAAGGCCGAGGGCCAAGGAAGAAACAGTTAATAATGTTGGTATTTGTTAAGCGCTTACTAAGTGCCGAGCACTGTTCTAAGCGCTGGGGTAGACACAGGGCATTCAGGTTGTCCCCCGTGGGGCTCACAGTCTTAATCCCCATTTTACTGAGGCACCGAGAAGTTAAGTGACTTGCCCAAAGTCACACAGCTGACAAGTGGCCGAGCCGGAATTCGAACCCATGACCTCTGACTCCAAAGCCCGTGCTCTTTCCACTGAGCCACGCTGCTTCTCTGCGGACGCAACCGCAGAGCCAATAAGTGAATGGACAGAAACAGCTCATTTATTATTCATTCATTCAATAGTATTTATTGAGCACTTACTTTGTACAGAACACTGTACTAAACGCTTAGAATGTACAATTTGGCAACAGATAAAGACGATCTCTGCCCAATAACGGGCTCACAGTATTATCATTATCACTATATTGTAAGCATTATAAATGACATATTATAAAGTATCATTATAATAGAACGAAGTAGGATAGAATATATTTTACAGTAGTGACTACCATATCTATTTTAATTTTATAATTATCATACTATTCTATGGTGTTGATAAATGGTTTTCGTTAGGTGCTTATTTTGTGCCAAGCACTGTACTGAGCTCTGAAGCGGATACAAGATTATCAGATCCCTTATGTAAACTCCCTCTCTAAACTCTGAACTCCTGGTAGGCAGGGGAAGCCTGGTAAGCACGGAAGACTTCCTGGAGGAGGTGGGATTTTTTTTTTTTTTAGAGGGACTGTGACGAGAAGAGCTGTCATCTGGGGGATTGGGTGGTGGGGTAGTTTCTAGCTACCCGTGAGCCCGGGGTTGGAGGTGGGACAATGGAGAGCAAGTATACCGTGCCAGGGATTCAGAGCACTGTACTGGATGCTTAGCGTACTCAGCGTGCTATATTAGTTATCTAATAATAATAATAATGATATTTGTTAAGCGCTTACTAATGATGCCAAGCACTTTTCTAAAAGCTGGGTAGATACAAGGTCATCAGGTTGTCCCACGTGGGGCTCACAGTCTTAATTCCCATTTTACAGGTGAGGTAATTTAGGCCCAGAGAAGTGAAGTGACTTGCCCAAAGTCACACGGCGGACAAGTGGTGGAGCCGGGATTAGAACCCATGACCTCCGACTCCCGAGCCTGTGCTCTTTCCTTCTTCTGCTTCTCAGCGGAGCTAAGTACTGGGCTCCTACTGTGTGCAGAGCGCTGTCCTGGGTGCCTACTGTGTGTGGAGCATTGTGCTGAGTGTCCACTCTGTTCAGGGCTCTGTACTGGGCGCCTGCTGCGTACCGGGTGCTTGGGAGTGGAAGATCCGGTCCCTGCCCTTGAGGAACGACAGTCCAAAGGAGAAGGAGTGCAGGCACACGGGTTTGAATGCACCCGAGTTAATTAAGGGTGAGAATATCGATCCCAACGGTCAGGGGAGGAGCGGGCGTGGTTTGGTTAAACGGAGGCGGGTATTTTTGTGAAACTGTGGGGGAAGGCGTTACAGGCGGGGGAAACGGGAACAACGGGTTTGGAGAGAAAGAGGGGGGCGTTGGGGGGTTGCTGAAAACGGGCTACGGGGGAACAGTAGCCAAGAGGAGCACGGGTCAAGGTGGAACAGGGAAGCAGCGTGGCCTAAAGGAAAAAGCCCGGGCCGGGGAGTCAGAGGAGCTGGATTCTAATCCCGACTCATTGCTTGACGTGTCACTTCGGGCAAATCACTTCACTTCTCTGTGTCTCAATTTCCTCAACTGTAAAACGGGGATTAAGTTCTACACCCTCCTACTTAGACCGTGAGCTCCATGTGGGACAGGAACTATGTCCATCCTGATAAATGTGTATTTGCCCCAGCGATTAGAGAAGTGCTTGACACATAATAAGCGTTTAACAAAATACTGTAAAAGAAAAAAACAAATCGCAGACTACTACGGGGGCGAGGGAAAGGGGGATTGGTTTGACAGAAGGCTCAGGCTTGGACAGGGGAGGGGATGTCTGGAACCCGTTCTGTAATCTTTATTTTTTTTAATGATATTTGTCAAGTGCTTACTAGGTGTCAGGCACTCTACTAAGCGTTGGACTAGACACAAGTTAATCAGTTTGGACACATTCCTGTCCCCTTTGGGGCTCACAGTCTTAATCCCCATTTTACAGACGAGGGAACTGAGGCACAAAGAAGTGAAGTGACTTGCCCAAGGTCACCCAGTAGGCAAGCGGCAGAGCTGGGATTAATCTTCCAAACCAGGGAACCTTTTCTCTGTTTGCTGGGCTCTCCAGCTCCGGGTCTCCTTCACCCATTCCTCAGCCCAGTCCAGCAAGCCGAGTCCACCCAAGTCCACTCAAGTCCAGCACTCCGGAGTGACCCTGACCCCCTGGCCCTCCCCCTCCCAGCCTCACCGGACCCCCAGGCCCAACGTCGTTATTATCACTGTGGTGTTTGCGACCCACTGTGGGACAAGCACTCTGCCAAGCCCTGGGGTGGATACAAGATCGTCAGATTGGACGCAGCGCCGGTTCCCCGAGAGGGCGTTCGTATCTCCATTTTACGGAGGGGGAAACTGAGGCCCAGAGAGGTTCGGTGACCTATCGTAGGCAAAAACCCGGGTCATTTGACCACCAGCGCCGTGCACTTTTCATTTTTTCTTCTAGGCTCTGAGCTCGTTATGGGCAGGGATCGTGTCTACCAACTCTGTCCCATTGTTATATCGTACTCTCCCAAGTGCTTAGTACAGTGTTCTGCACACACGTCGCCTAGTTGAAAAGCACTTGCCTGGGAGTCGGAAGGACCTGGACTGTGAGCCCGTTGTTGGGTGGGGATGGTCTCTGCTGCCGAACTGTACTTTCCAAGCGCTTAGTACAGTGCTCTGTAAGCGCTCAATAAATACGATTGAAGGAATGAATGAGACCTCGTAATAGCCCCCCTGCGTCCGAAGCCAGAGAAGCAGCGTGGCTCAGTGGAAAGAGCACGGGCTTGGGAGTCAGAGGTCATGGGTTCGAATCCCCGCTCTGCCACTTGTCAGCTGTGTGACTGTGGGCAAATCACTTAACTTCTCTGTGCCTCAGTTACCTCATGTGTAAAATGGGGGTAAAGACTGTGAGCCTCATGTGGGACCACCTGATTACCCTGTATCTCCCCCGGCGCTTAGAACAGTGCTCTGCACATAGTAAGCGCTTAACAAATACCACCATTATTATTATTATCTCTCCGACCGGACAGAGGGAACCGAGGCTGGCCGTCGTGGGAGAGACTGGACGCTAGACCCTCGCTTCGGTCACGCGAGGAAGGGGGGCAGAGGAGAGGGGATCCCCCTCCCACGGTCGCCGCGTCCACGCAACTGGAGTTCAGGCAGGAGACACGGGGTATTTTCGCGTCTACGCGGCCTCCTCCCAGAGTCCGGAAAGTACAGTTCGGCCCGTGTGGACACAACGAGATCACAGACAAGTATACACTTGGAGAAGCAGCGTGACTTAGTGGCAACAGCACGGCCTTGGGTTCTAATCCCTTCTCCGCCACTTGTCAGCTGTGTGACCTTGGACGAGCCACTTAACTTCCCCGGGCCTCAGTTTCCTCATCTGTAAAACGGGATTAAGAGGGCGAGCCCCACGTGGGGCAACCTGATTACGTTGTATCTACCCCGGCGTTTAGATACAGCAGCGTGGCTCAGTGGAAGAGCACGGGCTTTGGAGTCAGGGCTCATGAGTTCGAATCCCAGCTCTGCCACTTGTCGGCTGTGTGACTGTGGGCAAGTCACTTCACTTCTCTGTGCCTCAGTTCCCTCATCTGTAAAATGGGGATTAAGACTGTGAGCCCCACGTGGGACAACCCGATTCCCCTATGTCTACCCCAGCGTTTAGAACAGTGCTCGGCACATAGTAAGCGCTTAACAAATACCAACATTATTATTATTATTATTATTGTTTAGAACCGTGCTTGGCACATAGTAGGCGTTTAACAAATACCATAAAAATAATGTTGGTATTTGTTAAGCGCTTAGTATGTGCCGAGCACCGTTCTAAGCGCTGGGGTAGATACAGGGTAATCAGGTTGTCCCCCGGGAGGCTCACAGTTAATCACCATTTTACAGATGAGGGAACTGAGGCACAGAGAAGTTAAGTGACTTGCCCACAGTCCCACAGACCATAATTATTATTATTCTTATTACGCTCCCACCCCGCAGCGGCACACACATAGACACATCCGTAGCACCCGCACCCTCACACACTCCAGCCTCGCGCATAACCCCACTCTCTCGAAATCCGTCCTTAAATTTGTCCCCAAACCAAAATCACCCGCACTGAAAAACCGCTAAAGTCACCGCTAAAACCCTCCCTGGCATCGCAAGAGAGCGCTCCAGGGATGCGTTAAAAACTCTCCCTCGCCACCTTCCCTAATCCCGCGACTCAGCCGCCTTAATAAACCTCGCGTCGCGGGTCCGCCTAGCGCGAGGGCCGATTAGTGGTATTTGCTGAGCGCCTCTTGTGTGTGCTGAGCGCTTTTTACCCGGCGCCCCAAGGGCACAAAGAGCCATCTGCCTCCCTGATCCATCTCCCCCCAGCTGCCTCCGCCAAATAGTCTGAGTGACTCCAGTAGGCCAATGTCACCCGTTCCGATGCTCCGGGGCGCGGTATAGTGGAGTATAGTGAGCGCTCCCGGAGTAACGCACGCTGGAGCTCTCCGGTTTGGAAGCGGAGCAGCCGGCGGAGGATGCGTGTCTGTTGCCGAGAGCGGGCCCCCCAGTCGGGCACAGATTTGCCCCCTGCTTATCCATCTGAACGCGGTAGAGAAGCAGCGAGGCTTGGGAGTCAGAGGATCAGGGTTTTAATCCCCGCTCCGCCACTTGATAATAATAATTATGTTATTTGTTCAGCGCTTACTATGTGCCAAGCACTCTCCTAAGCGCTGGGGTAGATACAAGGTAATCAGGTTGTCCCACGTGGCTCTCACAGTCTTCGTCTCCATTTTACAGATGAGGTAACTGAGGCACAGAGAAGTGAAGTGACTTGCCCCACATCACACAACTGATAAGTGGCGGAGGCGGGATTAGAACCCACGACCTCTGACTCCCAAGCCCGGGCTCTTTCCACTAAGCCACGTTTGTCTGCTGTGCGACCTTGGGCAAATCACTTAATTTCTCTGTGCCTCAGTTACCTCATCTGTAAAATGGGGGCTAAAACTGTGAGCCCCATTTGGGACAACCTGATTACCCTGCATCTACCCCAGAGCTTAGAACCGTGCTTGGCACATAGAAAGCGCTTAAATACCATAACAATGATTATTATTATTAGAACCCGTCTCACACGCGGGGGTCTCCCCGACTCTCTTCCCTGTCCTTCCTCCCTCTCAGACGAGGAGCCCCGGGCGGGACAGGGACCGCGATAGAGCTGACGGTGTTGTATTTAACCCAGCGCTTTGGCGCATAGTAAGTGTTTAATGAATATCACAATTATCCCGGCTCTCGGTCACTGCTGACCCCGGCCAGGACCCAAGCGGTGAGGTAAGTTGGGGGGCACGGATGGGGGTGGGGAAGATGCAGGGGGAGACCCATCAACACAGCGTGAGAATTACACAGCAATACCCCTGAATGCTCCCGGCCCTGGGTCAATAGACCAGAAGGGAAGAGTTTTGCAGAAAGCAAAACTATAGAGCCAAATGCAACGTAACACTATCACAGTAGGACGTAACTCAGCACTTGTGTGTATAAATACATATCTATAATTCTATTTATTTACATTAATGCCTGATTTACTTGTTCTGACACGTATATATAATTCGATTTATTTATATTGTTGCTATTCATACCTGTTTACTTGTTTTGATGTCTGTCTCCCCGCTTCTAGACTGTGAGCCCGTTATGGGCAGGGATTGTCTCACTTTGTTGCTGAATTGTACTTTCCAAGCGCTTAGTACAGTGTTCTGCACACCGTAAACGCTCAATAAATACGACTGAATGAATGAATGAACGAACTCTGTGTAGTGTAATAGATCACACACGGAGCTGTAAATTATCACGGAATAAAACCCGACCCAATAGAACTCGATGCACTAGAACTCGTCACCGTACAGTCGAATTCGACATGACCTGATTATCTTGTATCTACTCCGATATAGTGCTGGAAACATAGTAAGTGCTTAATAAATACCATCAAAAAACTCAGTATCACAATAGACTATAACTCTGAATAATGAAATAGATAGAACCCAGTCCGGTATAATATAAAAGGAACAAGATCCAGAAGTAGAACGTAAAAGATTAGCCCTCCATTCAACCACCCAAACCAGTCTGGCTCAGAAGACCCACAATAAACTCGAGCATAGCACGGTTGACTATAACGGGACCCCCACCCACTCCGGGGGAACGCGATCCGGGACAAAGCGGTTCAATAGGACCGGACTAAAAAGCCTTGGAAAACGGAACCCGGCAGAACCGAAAAACGGGGCGGACTAGAAGACGCTGGAAAAGTCACCCTGGATGAAGCCGCTTTTTGGCTTCGGGGGGTTCGTCGTTCCACGCGGGATTCAGAGGGAATGCGCAAGCCTTCGGCTCCATCGGTTCGCTTTGATTCGCCCTGGCCTGGAGGTCGTGGAGAAGGCGACCCTGGGTGGGTGGGGGGGGGGCCCAAGCTGGATAAACTGCCCCTGCCCCATCCTTCCCCTCTCCCGCACATCCCAAAACCACCCACGGAGGACCGGCTTCTCCCTATTCTCAGCGTGACCCCTCTCCCCCTCCCCAACTTCTCCAGGGTTGGGAATTCTCCGCCTCGGGATCCCGTCTACACCTTAGTGCAACCCCCTCCCTCCGTGGAGGCTGGAAGTGGGTTGGGACAATCCGATTCCTTTGAAAACGTAGGCACCGTCGGAGCCCGGGTCCTACCGGACGAGCCGTGGAGTTTGCTGTCTGGGGAAAATGGGGTGCCTCTCCAGATATCCAGACAAGCGCTTAGTACAGTGCTCTGCACACAGTAAAGACGATTGAATGAAGGAATGAATGAAGGAATATCCCTTCCACCGTTCCCCTTGGTCTAGCCTGCTTTGCGCACTGACCACCCGTCCCCCTCCCCAAACCGGCAAGTGCCAAAGCAGGGGGAGGGAAGCGAATGGAAAGCGAACATCAGGGCCTGGCTCGGTCCGAACAGGGGGATCGGGACCCCGGCCCCTCGGAATGACCCTGTGGACCTTCGGATCTGTCGGTGGGTCTCTCCCTCTGTCCGAGAAACCCCGCCCCGCGGCCCTCCCTTCCTCCCACGGGCGCGCAAAATCCACGGCCGGATCTCTGCAGGGGGAGAGGAGAGGGGGAGAAATGAGAACCGGAGTCTCTTTCGCGGGGGTATCCCCCACGCTGAGCCCCGAGAGACCTCCTCCCTCTCAGGCCGGGTCCACCCGTGGAGTGGGCGAGGAGGGCTGGGAGGGGGAGGCACGGAGGACTGAATAATAATAATAATGGTATCTGTTAAGCGCTTAATATGTGCTAAGCACTGTTCTGAGTGCTGGAGTAGATACAAGGTCATCAGGTGGTCCCAACTGGGGCTCTCCCTTTTACGGATGAGGGAACGGAGGCACAGAGAAGTTAGGTGACTTACCCAAGGTCACACAGCTGACATGTGGCAGAGCCGGGATTAGAACCCATGTCCTCTGACTCCCAAGCCCGCGCTCTTTCCACTAAACCACGCTGCTTCTCTGTTGAAGGAATGGGGAGGGGCAGGGGGCTGCGGGAGGATAATTAAGGAGCGAATGTCCTCAGTCTCCCCCTCCTCGTGTCCCCCGAGAATCCTCCCACGGGCGGGGTTCAAGGTGTCCGCTCTTCGATACGCTCCCCCCAGTTTCTCGGAGTGCCACCCCAAATCCTTCAGTTTCTCCTCTCCCTTCCTCTTCAAAGTCCTTGAAAGGGAAAACGGCGGCGGGGGATAGGAGAGCAATCCTAATAAGAACTATAATGATAATGATGACCATGATAATAGTAATCATAATGATGGTATTTGTTAAGCGCTTATTTTATGCCAGGTACTGAATTGAGCGCTGAGGTGAATACAAGCAAATCGAGGTGGACACAGTCCCTGTCCCATGTGGGGCTCACAGTCTCAATTCCCATTTTACAGATAAGAATAATAATGACGGTATTTGTTATTAAGTGCCCAGCACTGTTCTATGCGCTGTTAGATACAAGGTAATCAGGTTGAACCCAGTCCCCGTCCCACGTGGGGCTCACACTCTTAATCCCCGTGTTAGAGAGGAGGTAACTGAATCACAGAGAAGTGACTGGCCCACTTGTCACCCAACAGACAAGTGGCGGATCCGGGATTAGAACCCACGACCTTTCTGACTCCCAGGTCCGGGTTCCCATGTAATGAAGAAGGCAAAACTGCGCAACCAGAATCAAAGCTCAGAACGACCCGATCTGAATGCCCCGCCGTCCCCCCGCCCTTCGCCCCCTACCCCGGCCTTCTGCGCCCCTCACCCCCATGCCCCCCATGGGACCGGCCCCTCCGGACCTGGCCTGTTTTGGGAAGGCCCGAGCCCCAGATGGCTGTTGGCCCCCTCCCACCCCAGCCCCCTAGCCCCCTCCCCTTTTTCGCCACGTGATGCGCCCGGGCCAGTGGCCGGACGGGGGAGAAGGGAAAGGCAAAGAGGGGAGGGGGGGACGGGCTCGGAGACAGACGGGCAGGCGGCCAGGAGGGCAGCAGGAACGAGCCCCGGATCCGGCCTCCAGGTGCCCAGTGTCCGCGGGCACGGTGCGGGCAAGACGCGGGACGCAGAACTTCCAGCGCGCTTGGACATCCCCATCGAGGGACCGTGGGATCCGGACAGGTTGGTAGTTCTGTCAGCGACCCCCTGACCCCCTCGCCCCGGATGGGACAGGGTACCCACACCAGACGCGGGCAGAACCATCTCTGGAAGGGGGCACAACCATCTCTTCTTATAGCCCCTTCTGGGGTTCTTCAATCTCAAAGATCGGTCGGGCCGGGGCGCGGGGGAAAGGAGAGGGGGCTGGAAATATCAGTCCCGCGGGGCAAAACTCCATCTAATAATAGTGATGGTATTTGTTAAGGGCTTACTATGTGCCAAGCACTGTTCTAAGCACTGGGGTAGATGCAAAGGTAACCAGGTTGCCCCACGTGGGGCTCATAGTCTTAATCCCCATTTTACAGATGAGGTAACTGAGGTACAGAAAAGTTAAGTGGCTTGCCCAAGGTCACACAGTGGGCAAGTGGCGGAGCCGAGTTGTCAGACCCTCCCCACCACCCCGCAACTCCTGGGTCAGTAATCTCCTTACGCACATCTCTTACACACAGTCACGCAAGCACAAACAGACTCTCACCCACATAAAATTACACAAACACATACCGGCCCGCACGGGAAACCCTTTCCCGCAGACACCCGGAGACACCCGCAAAGGCAAACACAAATACGGAGATATCTGAAACTCATACACCAACCCAGGGACACACACACACGGACACATAGAGACACATAAACAGGCACAGACAAAGACACATAGACACACCGAGATCCTCGCGAATACAAACACAGATATTGAGTCATAGCAAAAACACAGGGACCCTCACAGAGTTGCAAAAAAATAAGGACGTGGATCTACTCCCACACAAACACAGGTACACACGGAGACACCCCAAGAGAACAGAGACAAACACGGAGAAACCCTTAAGCATATGGTGACCCAGCACAACCACACATCTGGAGACACACAAATAAAATAACACCCACAGAGACATTGCCTTGCATCCTCACTCCCCCAAACTCCCCTTATTCATTCATTTAATCGTATTTATTGAGCGTTTACTGTGAACAGAGTACTGTAATAAGCGCTTGAAAAGTACAATTCAGCAACAGATAGAGACAATCCCTACCCAACAACGGGCTCAAGGTCTCGAAGGGGGAGACAGACATCAAAACAAGTAAACAGGCATCAATAGCATCACTATAAATAGAATTAGAGCTATATACACATCATGAATAAAATAAATAGAATAATAAATACGTACATATATGCACAAATCCAAGCCTTGGGGCGGCTGTGGGAGGTATTGGGGGAAATCTCCCAATCCCCCTGCCTCTCCCCGACTCCCCTCTCAGTTATATTTGTTTATGGGGAGAGTGGCTCCCGACTTGACTGATTTGGAGAACTTCACTGTGGGGCGGGGGGCGACACTCTTGTGTGCTCCCAGGTTTCCCCCTCCTCACCTTCTCATCGGGACCCTCCTCTTCGGATCTCGAATTTGCCTCCCCGAGATCTCCCTCCCTATTTCTATAGCGCGGGCCTTGGTGCGGGCAGTTGTAACAGCGAGGGGACCCAGGCGGAGTGTACGGTTGTGTGTATGTATGGGCAAGTGTGTACACGGGATCCTACAACCCAGATCCTGTCCGACTGACTTCAAGGAGTGTGCGGGAGGGAAAAAGAGTCCCTTCCCCGCATCGGGGGCTGCCCGTGAGGTCCGGTAAGGGACAAGGGCCGGTGACTGACAGATGGAAGGAAGGACGGTTGGTCAGACCAGGGGGAAAAGCGCGAAAGCGAAAGCGCACAAGATGGCCCTTTGGCCCTCTCCAGGCCTCTTTATCTCGGGGAGTGGGGGCCCGGACCCGAAGCCGGGGACCCTAAAGACGGCCCCCGGGCCCCCAAACACACCCTCACCAGCTTCTGGCCCGGGTGACCAGGCCAGGATTTAGCAGAAATTCCCCCCTACTTTGGGCCAGCCCGAGCCACTCTCTGGGGCGTCCTGGATTTGTCCTATCACTGGAGGGAGAGAACGAGTCGGTGGTGGTGTACGTGTGTGTGTGTGTGTGTGTGTGTGTGCTTGTACGCCTGTTTGGGGACTCACACAATGGGTGTGAATTAGACGCAGCCGGGGTCGGGCTCTAATTCTGAAACTTGCATTTTGTCCCGTCCCACCGTCCAGCGTTCTGCACACAATAGGTGCTTAATTAATACTTTTCAGCGAACAATGCTTGTGGACATAATGCCGTTTATCTGTGTACATAATAACGAACAACGCCCGTGGGCAAATAGTATCGTCCACCTATGTGCCTCTGGGGACCTTTAATATAGAAAGTGTGTTCATATAATATCTGAGGTAGGGTCAAATTACTCCACGATTTATCCATATATAATCCTGCAATTATTCGTGCCTGTGGAGACATAAGCTTTTGCATAATATTATGTGTGTGTGTTTACATAGGTATGTAGTGCTCAGAGTGTTTGTAATAATACTGAGTGAATTACACTCTAGTATGTGCAAATATAATACTGTGTGTTTGTGCCTGCCCATATATAATACCGTATAATTGTGTGTTTAAATAATACGTGCACATAACACGGTATGAGGGACATGTCTATATGGTCCTATTACTAGAAATGTTTTCTCTGCAAAGGAGAGAAAACAGGACCAGGAACTACAGACACTTAAGTACATCAACACAACAAAGGGCAGTTTTTTTGTGTGCCCAGTGTGGTCGGGACTGTGGAACTCGCCTTGGGCTTTTCAGCCACACAAGCTCTTTAAGGTGAACTACACACTGTCAGTGGTGTCTTCTCTGAATAGGAAGGACGACGTCATGTAAATTATACTGCAATTTTAGTACACTAGCTAATACCCTGTATTTGTGTGTGTGTGTCTCCATGGTCATAATCCTGTCTGTATACTTGTTTTTAAATAATAATGTATTTTGTATATATGAAAGGATCCATCTTTCCTGAGGGGGGGGGTGTATATATACCTATAGATACATATAAATCTTTATATCGATATATATACGGTCTCCATCAGTGATGTCTGCTCCAAGCAAAAAGGATACTTTTAAATATATATTATATATGTATGCATTATATCAAAGATAAGTGTGTCCGTGTGTACATATTTGTGGATGTGTGTGCACCTTCCATATGTGTATAATGCTGAAAATGCACGTTCATAATTCTAAACGTGTATATAAATGATAGCCTAATGTGTCTACCTAATATTGTATATGTGTGTATGTCTGTGTGTCTGTATTTATCGTATTCCTTGGGGGTCTATAAAACCATGTGTGTGCCAAATTAACTCTGTCTTTCTGTGTACCAACTCTGTTATACTGTACTCTCCCAAACGCTTAAGTACAGTGTTCTTAGCACATTAAAGGCTCAATTAATACGATTGACTGATTCTGTGGGCATGGCGGTAGTTACAGGCAGTGGGTGAGTGCGCATTTTGGGGCAAATGTGCGTGACCGCAAAGTACCGCATACGTGTCCCTGCTTTTTGTGTTCGTTGTATAGGGAATACGATGCCGTGCAAGTGGAGGTACTTTATAATTACTATTACATATATGTAGGTGTATATGTGTGTGTGTATGTGAAGGGAGAAGAGCAGAGATCGATCCTGGTGATCGATTCCCCGAGGCATGAGAAGAGGGTATCGCTGGGGACAAGACCCGATCCCCCGCATTCCGGAGAGAAAGAGGGCGCGAATTCGAGGAATCCGGTTGCTAACGAATCCAGGATCACCCGTTTCCCCGACCCTTTTTCCTCGGTCGATTGGTTCCTCGCGGCAAAAGTCTCCCCGAGGGGGACCGGCGGGAAGGTCCACGGGTGACCGTGGGGACAGGAGACCCCGCTCCGCCCTCGGTGGCCGAGGAGTCGATAGAAACACGGAGAATGCGGGGTCGCAGTGTTGTGTGACCTTGGGCAAGTCACCTAGCTTCTCTGGGCCTCAGTTACCTCAACCGAATAATGGGGATTGGGACTTTGGGCCCCCAGGTGGGACAGGGACTGCGTCCAAACTGATTAACTTGTATCTACCCCAACGCTTAGAACAGTACTTTGCTTATAATAATAATGGTATTCGTTAAAGTGCTTAGTTTGTGACAAGCAAGCGCTTGGCAAGTATTATTATTATTATTGCGGGGAGGGGGGGCGGTTAGTTTCCCAAGCGCTCCCTCCCCACCCCCGGGCCTATCTGCC
This sequence comes from Ornithorhynchus anatinus, assembly GCF_004115215.2. Taxonomy (NCBI): domain Eukaryota; kingdom Metazoa; phylum Chordata; class Mammalia; order Monotremata; family Ornithorhynchidae; genus Ornithorhynchus; species Ornithorhynchus anatinus. Next base: position 940,543 of record NC_041750.1, read on the forward strand.
CCTCTCCGTCTCTCCCTCCTCCCAAGACGGGACGAGATAAAGAAAACCCGAACGGGGAGGGCGAAATATAACGTCGAACCGAGTGTCGGCTCCGTGGGCTGACAATCTTGGCCAGGAATTTAATCTCTTTTCCCCTCTCCCGCACCCCACAACCCCGGGATGGGATTCGCCCCCCACTGGGGGCTTCGACGGGGGTCTGGAACGGGAAAAACTCCCCTCGCCGTTCCGGCTGGCCAAACCCCGACTCATTCATTTCATTCAATCGTATTTATTGAGCGCTTCCTGGGCACAGAGCAGTGTACTAAATGGCTTGGAAAGTACAGTACTGTATCAAGCGAGATAATCCCTGCCCACAACGGGTTTACGTGGGGGAGCGACATCAAAACAATTTCAATTCAATTCAGTCGTCTTTTTTGAGCGCTCACTCTGTGCAGAGGATTCATTCATTCCATTGTATTTATTGAGCGCTTTCTGGGTGCAGAGCACCGTACTAAGCGCTTGGAAAGTAGAATTCGGCAACAGAAAGAGACAATCCCTACCGAACAACGGGCTCACAGTCCAGAAGCGGGGAGACAGACAACAAAACTAGTAGTCAGGGATCGAGACCACTGTACGAAGCGCTTGGAAAGTACAATTGGGCAACAAATGGAGACAGTGCCTATCCAACAACGGGCTCGCAATCCAGAAGTGGGGAAGGCAGACAGCAAATCCAAACGAGTAGACAGGCATCGAAACCACCGTACTAAGCGCTTGGAAAGTACAATTCATTCATCCATTCATTCAATCGTACTCATTGAGCGCTTACTATGTGCAGGGCCCTGTAGGAGGCGGTTGGAATGTACAATTGGGCAACAGATGGAGACAATCCCTCCCCAACAACGGGCTCGCAGACCAGAAGGGGGGAGACAGACAGACAGCAAAACAAGTAGACAGGCATCAATATAAATAAATCGAATTATAGATATGTACATGTAGGGCGGGGGACGGGAGAGCAAAGGGAGCGAGTCGAGGTGAGGCGGAAGGGAGGGTGGGCGGTGTAGACGGGCTGGCCTCCCCCGCTTCCCTTCCGGTCGGATATTCCGCCCGAGGCCGTGGACCTGACCCCACCCCGCCCTTCGACCCCGGGGAGAGAGAGTCGGGGAAAGGTATCCCCCCTCCTCTCCCCTCCCCTCCTCCCCCAATTCCAGTCCCCCTGCCCCACCCTGCCCCTCCCTTTCCCCAGACCGGGAGGCCGCTGGGCCTTGGTCCATTAGCAATTCAAAGGCCAACCGACCGTCTCTGGCCGGTCGGGGGTCGCGGGGAGGGGGGGACTTCTGATGAGTCGGGCCAGGGGGAGGGGATTTAAAAAAACCAAATCCCAACCAAACCCAAATTTATATTTAGGGAGGAGGGGTCCGCTGGCGGAGGCGGGAGGTCGCTGGATTGTCGGGGACCTCGGGGTGACCCCTGCCCCCCGTTTCTTCCCCGCCGGTGACTAGGTGGAGGAAGGCGGCGGCGAGAAGGGGAGGAGACTCGCGGGGCTTAAATCTCCCGGGGCGGAGGGCACGGCCGGCCCCGCACCCACAGCCTCCGGCCCAGCGGCAGCAGCGGCGGGACAGGCCCCCGACCCCGCGGACGCCGGACCAGGCCGCTCGCCCTCCGGACCCGGGACCGGCCCCGGCGCCCACCGACGGCTGACAGAGACGCCCCCGGCCTCCCCGCCCCCGGCCCGCCCCCTGCCCAGCCCCGATCCCGGGGGGCCGGGGGCGACCCCCGGCTATGTACCCGAGCCTGTCCGCCGGCTCCGGACACGGCCCCCCGACGGGCTCCTACCAGCCGGACAGTCCCGGGGCTTTCCTGCCCGCCGCCCCGGCCCCGACGGCTCCCGGGGCCGCCCCCTCCCCTCCCGTCTTCGTGCCCACGCCGCGGATGCCCACCTCCGTGCTGGACCTGCCCTACCTGGCCGGGGCCGGGGGGCCGCCCGGGGCCGGGCCCGGGACGCCGCAGGGGAGCCTCCCGGGCTGGGGACAGCCGGGCCCCGACGGGGCGGCCTACACGCCTCCGCCGGCCTCCCCGAGGCTTTCCTTTCCAGCGCCCCCCGGACCCCTGGCAGCAGCCGCCGCCGCCGCCGCCGCCGCCGCCAGGGAGGCCGCCGCCGCCGCCGCCGTCTACGGGGCAGGACCGGCCGGGGCCGTCGGGGCCGTCGGGGCCGGGGCTGCGGGGCTGGGCGGCCGGGAGCCCTACGGCCGGTCCTCTTTCCCCGGGACCTCCTACGGCGGCCCCTACGCCTACATGGCCGCCGACGTGGGCGCCTCTTGGGGTCCCGCCGCCCCCTTCGACGGATCGGTCCTGCACAGCCTCCCCGCCAGGGCCGCCCCCAACCCCGCCGCCCGCCACCCCAGCCTCGGTAAGATTCGCGCCGCGACCACCCCCCTCTCTCTCTCCGTCCACCCTCTTATAATCCTCCCATCACCCGCTTACCACAACGGCCCGCCCGCACTGAGCCCTCGATAACTACCGTCGAGTGAGTGAAGGTTAACACTCACGATGAGGGTGTTTGTTAAAAGCGCTTACTCTGTGCCCAGCACTGTTCTAAGCGCTGGGAGTATGGGTTCTAATCCCGGCTCCACCGATTGTCAATTGTGTGACTCTGGGCAAGTTCGCTTAACTTCTCCGTACTTCACTCACCTCATCTGTAAAATGTAAAATCTGTAAAAGACTGTGAGCCCCACGCGTGGGCCAACCTGATCACCTTGTACCCTCCCCAGCGCTTAGAACAGTGCTCGGCACAGAGTAAGACCTTAACAAACGCCATCATCATTATTATTATTATTATTACAAGATCATCAGGTTGGTCCACGTGGGGCTCACAGTCTTCATCCCCACTTAACAGATGAGGCAACCGAGGCACAGAGAAGCGAAGCGGTTTGGCCAGAGTCACACAACTGACAAGTGGCGGAATCGGGATTAGAACCCGTGGCTTCTGCTCCCAAGCCCGTGCTCCTTCTCCTAAACCAAGTTGCTTCCCTTAAGCGCTTACTGTGTGCAAGGCACTGTATTCGTTCATTCAATCGTATTTATTGAGCGCTTCCTCTGTGCAGAACACCGTACTAAGCGCTTGGAAAGTACAATTCGGCAATAGAGACAATCCCTACCCAACAACGGACTCATTCAATCGTATTTATCGAGCGTTTACTGTGTGCAGAACATTATATTAAGCACTTGGAATGTACGCCGTCTAGAGGGGGGAAACGGACAACAAAACAAAACGAATAAACAGGCATCAATATAAACAAATGGAATTATATATATACATATAAATGCATACATTAATAAGATAAGTAGAATAATAAATAGGTACATTTACACACAAGTTCTGTGAGGCGGGGAGGGGGGTAGAACAGAGGGAGGGAGTCGGGACGATGGAGAGGGGAGAAGGAATAGAGGAAAAGGGGGGCTTAGTCTGGGAAGGCCTCCTGGAGGAGGTGAGTTTTCAGTAGGGAAAGCGCCGTCCCGACCTGGGGAGGCTCCGTCATCCTACTGATGCCTGCTTACTTGTTTTGGTGTCTTGTCTCCCCGTTTCTAGACTGTGAGTCCGTTGTGGGCAGAGATGATTTCTATTTGTTGCTGAATTTTAGTTCCCAAGCGTACAGTAAGCGCTCAATCAATGCGACTGAATGAATGAATGAGCGCTTACTGGGGGCGGGGCACTGTACTAAGCGCTCGGGAGAGGACCATCTAACGGACGCATTCCCTGCCCGCCACTGTCGACTGTAGAAATTACAGTTTAGGGGACTTGAAAGGGGTCGTGTCCCCCTTCGTCCGAAGGGGTCTCCGTAAGCCCGGTGTGGGCAGGGATTGTCTCTATTGGTGAATTGTACTTTCCAAGCGCTTAATACAGTGGTCTGCACACAGAAAGCGCTCAATAAATACGATTGACTGAAGGCTCGAAGGTGGGTGACGGCCGCCTTTTTCAGGCAGGACGCGGATGTGGCCGAGGGTTTTTGTGTGTTTGTGTGTTTGTAGGGGTCGGGCTCGGGGGACAAGGACTTTGGGGGCTCGGGGAAACACCAGTCCCTAGACCCTTCAGTCACGGGAATCGGTGGAAGCGACGTGGTCGGGGGGAGACTGCGCGCAAAGCGCTGTGCTTAGCGTTTGGGAGAGGGACGGTGGGGCCGAAGGGACAGCCAAGCCTGGACGCGGGAGGAAAACGGGGGCAAATTTGGAGATACAGGGGTGAGGAGAAGAGATGTGGGGGACAGGGACGCCTCTCCAGACTGGACTGGGGCCCACAAGAATCCTATAATAATAATGATGGTATTTGTTAAGCGCTTACTATGTGCCAAGCACTGTTCCAAGCACCGGGGTACCTACAGGATCATCAGGTTGCCCCAAGAGGGGTTTACAGTCTTAATCCCCACTTTTTGGGCGCGGGGCCCGGGGTTGTCTTCCCCAGCGCTGCCCCACCCGAGAGAAGGCCCCGGGAGGTATATATGTATTTACCTATACTTCTATTTATTTATATTATGCCAGTTTACTTGTTTTGATGTCTGCCTCCTCCTCTCTAGACTGTAAAACCGTTTTGGGCAGGGATTGTCTCTCTCTATTGTCCCTTCCAAGCGCTTAGTACGGTGCTCTACACACAGTGAGCGTTCAGTAAATACGATTGAATGCATGAATGGCAGACCATGCCGGAGTCCGGTGGCCCTTGGGCCTCCGGGGGGGTGGGGGTGAAGAACCAGGAAAGGGTGCGGACGAGGGGCGAAGCGCACAGCCTCGCACATCCAAGGGTGTGGACGCGGCCCCGCTAATGCAATCACGGCCCCGGACAAATTCCTTTAATCAGACCCTCCCCCTCCTCTTCCTCCCTCTCCTCCCGGACAATTCCCGAGATCGGGGGGGGGGGTCGGGGGAGGGGGCTTCGCTTCCCCCCCTAAACGGGCCAGGCTGGAAACAAGAGATCCGGAATCCCGCTTGGGCCGAAGCCAGTTGTGGCCGGCCGGGCCGGAGGGGAAGGCCCTTCAGTTTGGGGGTGTCCTGGGTCCGGGTAGGGGCGCAGGACATTTGGGGGGCGGGGAGACCAGGCCCCAAACGGACGCCTCCCGCCATCCGGGACTGGGGGAGCCGCCTCAATCCACATCGACGTCTAAAAGGATTAGAAAGGGGAGGGGCGCCCGCGTCTTCGGTCTGCATCTCCTTCCGGACCTCTCACCCTCCTGGGGGGCGGGGTCGTTGACATCCTGGGGGGCGGGGGGAGAAGGGGGCCATACTAAAAAAAAATCCTTCCCCCAGAACCCCCCCTTCCAGTTCACTTTTGGGGTCCCCCTGTATTACAGGGAGGGGAGCCCGACGGGTCGGTGGTGTCTAGTAATAATAATAATGATGGTATTTGTTAAGCGCTTACTATGTGCCAAGCACAGCTCTAAGCGCTGGGGTAGACGCAAGGTGTCTCACGTGGGGCTCACAGTCTTAACTCCCAATGCATAGATGAGGTAACTGAAGCACAGAGAAGTTAAGTGACTTGCCCAAAGTCACACAGTAGCAGAGCCGGGATTAGAAGCCACGATCTCTGACTCCCAAGCCCCTGTTCTTTCCAGGTTCACTGACCGAGTACTGTAATCAAATAACCTTATTGCTTGATTACACGGAACAACGTACTAAGCGGTTGCATTTATTGAGCTCTTAACTGTATGCAGAGCACTGAATTAAGCGCTTGGGAGTTGGCAGACGGTTAAAATATAGCAGAGTTGGTATAGTGAAGCAGGAGGGATGGGGACGAATATATTGTTGATAATTGCCCCCAAAGTCGAAGACCTCGCTGGAAGGTAACTGTGGCCGGGAGCTGGGGAATTCTGCCAATGTTTCGCCTCAGCCAAGCTGTACCCACGGGTGCTGCGGTTGGCACAGCGAAATATCTAGGTGTTGCGTGATTTGTTCCACCGCTTCGTCCAGATGTATCCTGGCAACTTCCTATTTAATCCTGCTTGAGAAGCAGTGTGCCTAGTGGATAGCGCACGGGCCTGGAAGTCAGAAGGACCTGGGTTCCAATCCCAGATCTGCCACATGCCTGCTGTGTGTCCTTGAGTAAGTCACTTTATGTCTCTGCACCTCAGTTCCCTCATCTGCAAAATGGCTTATTCAATACCTGTTCTCCCTCCTACTCAGACTCTGGATCCTTTGTGGGAGCTGATAATTTTGTATTTACCCCAGGACTTGGCACATAGTAAATGCTCAACAAACACCCACAATTCTTTTTCTTATTATTAGTAGCATATTAGACTATGAGCTCCCCTAGAGATAGGGACCACGTCTAATTCCCATCTGTGTATTCCCTCCCAGTGCTTAGTACAGTGAATGCACAGTACAACACAGTATGCAGTAAGTGCTTAATAAATAAATACTTAATCATCGGAGAAGCAGCGTGGCTTAGTGGAAAGAGCAAGGGCTTGAGAGTCAGAGGACGGTAGGTTCTAATTCCGGCTCCGCCACTTGTCTACTGTGTGACCTTGGGCAAGCCACTCGAGCTCTCTGTGCCTCCGTTACCTCATCTGTAAAAGGATTAAGACTGTGAGCTCCATGTGAGATAACCTGATTACTCTGTATCTACTCCAGGGCCTAGAACAGTGCTTAGCACATAGTAAGTGTTTAACAAATATTATCATCATCAAATACTACTATTACTACAAGTAATAGTAGTAATAGATGCAGTAGAAATATTTATTGGACACCCGTGTACCAAGCACTTCATTCAATCGTATTTCAGTCATATTTATTGAGCGCTTACTGTGTGCAGAGCACTGTACTAAGCGCTTGAAAGTGCAGAACAGAAGGGACTGGTTGCCTGCGTACACTAGGGGAGAAAGACACACAAAAAGAGTAATCAAAGTAATTGAAAGTGCAATTGATTAGCATCTGAATAAAGTGATCAGGGTGGGTAAATAAGTACCAGGAATTAACCAGGGAAGGCTTGTTGGAGGAAGTTTTGTTGATGAGAGGGAGGGACATGGGAAGCCAGGGGAGGGTTTTCAAGGAGGCAAGAGACCAGTTTGATCTCTATCTCAAAGGGATGAGGTGAGGAAGAATCGAGGACTCAGAACTCGGGAAATACAAAACAGAGATGGTTCCTGCCCTCAAGGAGTTTACAGTCTAATGGAGGACACCTAATTGTTTACAAATAATGAAAGCAGGAGGAAGACTGACAGAACAGGAAATAGTTCAAATGGATCAGATAGCTCTACTGTGCTTTTCCAATCTCTACTATACTCCCTTAAGTGCTCAGAACAGTGCTCTGCATAGAATAGATTATAAACTCCTCGAGAACAGGGTTCATGTCTACTAATTCTAATCTATGGGTGGGAGAGTGTCACATGACCAAGAGGGGATGAACCAAAGATAGGCAATAATTCTTTCAGATATGTTACTCACCCTTCTGTCTAGGTTCCTTTAGAGATATGCCCCCTCCTCCCCCTCCCCGCATTATAATGCCTGATTGATTGATTAATAATGGTGACACTTGTTATGCACTTCCTATGAGCCAAGCGCTGTGGTAAACACTAAGGTAGGTACAAGATAATCAGGTTGGGCCCAGGCCCTGTCTCACACTGGGCTCACAGTTTTAGGGGGAGGGAGAACAGGGATTTAATCTGCATTTTACAGATGAGAAAACAGGCACAGAGAAGGTAAGTGATTTGTCCAAGGTCACCCATCAGGTGAAAGTCAGAGCCAGGATTATATTCATTTGCTCATTCAATCTTATTTATTGAGCACTTTCTATGTGCAAAGCATTGTACTAAGCACTAGGGAGATGACAATACAACAATAAATGGACACATTCCCTGCAGGGGAAGACAATTTTATCCCAGGTCTTTTGACTCCCAAGGCCCAGGCTCTTTCTGCTAGGCCATGACGCTTCAAATCTTTCCTCTCAGTCCAAGGCTGAAGGAGACCAGGTGGTGTGGGGTCTACTAAGGGAGACTTCCTCCACACTGTTACTCTGGGACCAAAGTTAGAGTCTCCAAATTTCTTTCCCCTCACTTCCCCAAGCCTGCAGCAGTGGGACTTGGAAAAGTCAGAGCCAGTCATTCTTCTTCAGGCTCCTGAGCTTTCTGTAGGCTGGGCCCTCCCTGACAGAGTGTAGTTCTTAAATCCCTCACCCCAAGATCCCGTCACTGAGGAGGCTGCTAAAGTCTGTATTTCTGAGCATGAATCATCTGGATCAAATGATTCCCAGTTTGCTCCTGGTGATATCTGTGAAGTGCTTACTGTGTGCCAAGCACTGCATTATTTGCTGGTGTAGATACAAGGGGATCTATATGCTTTGAATGGAGTCTACAAACTATCGTATCCTCCCAAGCAGTCAGTACAGTGCTCTGCACACAGTAGACCCTCAATAAAAAGAAGCAGTGCGGCCTTGTGGAAAGAGCACAGGTCTGGGAGTCAGAGGACCAGGGTTTTAATTTTGGCTTCGTCACTTGTCTGCTGTGTGACTTTGGGCAATTAGCTTCACTTCTCTATCCTTCAAGTACCTCATCTGTAAAATGGGGTTTAAGACTGTGAACCCCACATGGGATATCTCATTGTGTCCAGCCTGATTAGCTCATATCTACCCCAGTGCTTAGTACAGTGCTTAACTTTGTTATTAACAAACACCATAAATTTAATGAATCCAATTGATTGATGGATTGATTGATTAATGGGAGAATAGTGGTCGGCCAGGTATGAAGAGGGAGTTCTAGGTGGGAATGGGGGTGAGAAATGAGTGCAGGGCACCTTGTCAGCTCATGTGCTGTGGGAGAGGAGGGAGGATAAGTAGTGGGGAAAAAGCCGGTTGATAACCTTAAAGGCGATGTTCTGCAGTTAGTGCTTGATGTGCAGAGTGATGAGGCTGCAGGCAGGGAGGTTAGCAAGAAGGCTACAAGTGTTTGGCCCAGCATGGTGGAGAGGAAGGGGCAGATTCTGAAGATTTCATTCCCTGACCTCTGCCATCCTGTGCTCCCTCCCATAAGGGGCAGGGCACTGGTATGAGTCGCCACAAGGATGCTGGGATTTGTGGTCTCTGAGGATCTTGGTGGAGTCTCTGACCATCTCTGTCTTCCCACCCCCGACCTGCTCTTTCCTCCCATGGTAAGACTAATAACTGTAATGATAACCGGTATTTTTAAGTACTTGCTTTGTGCCAAGCACTGTGCTAATAATAATAATAATAATAAAAATGCTATTTAAGTGCCTTCTGTGTGCCAAGCATTGGGGCAGAAACAGGATAATCAGGCTGGACACAGTCTCTATCCCACAGGGAACTCACAGCCTAAGGGAAAGAGCGAGTGTTGAATGCCCATTTGACAGAGGAGGAAACTGAGGCCCATGGCAGGTAAACGACTTGCCTAAGGTCACACGGAAAATAAGTAGCAGAGCCAGGATTATAACCCAGATGTCTTGACTCCCAGGCTCTTCCTTCTCAGGCTCAGCCTGACTTCCCACAGCCCAAGGCTCCCTTTTCCTGCTCCCTTTCCCTCTTAGACAAGGAGTTCCAAGTGGGAGAAGGACTATATACAATCTGATAGTTTGGCATCTACCCGCTGCTGAGCAAAGTGCTTGGCAAAGAGTGAGCGCAGAATAAACATGGTAACCACCTGACAGGAGGGAAAGTAGCTCCATGTCCAGGAAAGTTTGAGGGGAGAGGGGTCTCTCTTTCCTCTCTCCATTTCCCACTTGCCTCAGCCCTTCCCTGTCCCCATCTGGGCCCTCCTGTTTCTGTAACTGCTGGATCCTGGCTGAGAGGGGTGGCCCTGCCCTCTTCGAACGAACCTCTTCTGGGGATGCAGCGAGTGTACCGACATTATACGGAGCAGGGAAACCTGTCACGCCCTTTTCCTCCTCCCCCCGGTCCCCGCAAATGTGGGCACCGTGTCTGAGCTGCGGGCCTCGGCGCTGGAAACACAAGGAACAGACACGAAGGCGTCGGGCACGGCGGCGTCCGAGCCGGACGGGGGCCTGTCCCCATGCTATCAGGCCGGACGCCCGGGCGCCCTCCGGGGAGCCGGGTTTCTGTTTGCCGTTCGGACGGGAACCGACATGGCGATAAGGCGGCCCGTCTGGAGCCGCCCGGGGACGGAGCCCAGACCAGGAGGCCAAGATCTGCCCCGGGAAAAGCTGAACCCGGAAGCCGGAGTCAGGGGAGATTTTCCCAGGCGTGTGGAGAAGCTCGCTGCCCCCTGGGTGGAGGGGGGGACCGGAAGGGGGAGGAGTCCTGGGGTGGGCCATCGGGCCGTAGGGGCTGGGGGAGGGGTGGGCGGCCCAGCTCGGCCACTCCTGAGCGGCTCCCCAGGGCAGCCAGGCTGGAGTCCGGCCCAGTGAGCCGGAACTAGGGGACACCCGCCCTATCGACCCCAGGACCGGGATCCCAGAGTCAACGACCCCATCATCCCCACAGCTGGAACCGGAGAGAACCAGCCCCAGTGTCCCCAAAGCTGGAACCCGGGGACCCCGGCCCCACTGCTCCACAGCCGGATCCTTGGCTTCCCAGAATCCCGGGGAAGACGGGGACAATCCTGAGTTGTGGGCCCTGGGGTGGTGACCTTGCGGCCCGTCACAGATGCTCTACTGGATGAGTCAGTCCGGCTGTCATTCCTACTACCCTTCCGCTGCTCCTATGACAACTACTACTGCTGTGTTTACCCCCCACCGTGGCTACTGTTGCTATGACTACCACCCTTATTACTGTTCTTCTACAACCACCATTGTTACTTCTATTACACACTCCTGCTACATTTACCATCACCACTGCTGCACCTTCTACTCCTTCTACGACCTCTTCTACGACCCCTGCTGCTACTACTTCTAATATTGCTACACTTACTATCATCACTCCTCCTCCCTCAAGCGCTTAGTAGAGTGCTTTGCACGTAGCACCGCTCAGTAAATACAACTGAAGGAATGAATACTACACTGCCTTAGAGAAGCAGCATGGCACAGTGGAAAGAGCCCGGGCTTGGTTTCCGCCGCTTGCCATCTGTGTGACTTTGGGCAAGTCACTTCACTTCTCGGTGACTCAGTCACCTCATCTGTACAATGGGGATTAAGACTGTGAGCCCCACATGGGACAACCTGATCACCTTGGATTCCCCCCCAGCGCTTAGAACAGTGCTTTATACATAGTAAGCGCTTAATAAATACCATCATTATTATTATTATTACTTCTGAGAAGCAGCGTGGGTCAGTGGCAAGAGCCTGGGTTTAAGAGTCAGAGGGCATGGGTTCTAATTCCAGCTCCGCCACCTGTCAGCTGGGTGACTCTGCGCAAGTCACTTCACTTCTCGGCGCCTCAGTTATCTCATCTGGAAAATGGGGATTAAGACTGTGAGCCTCAGGTGGGACGACCTGCTTACCCTATATCTACCCCATGCTTATAACAGTGCTTGGCACATAGTAAGCACTTAACATATACCAACATCATTATTATTATTATTATTATTATTATTAAGTTTACTTCTACCATTGCTGCTATTGCTACCAGTGCCAGTTACTTCCAATAATGTTGGTATTTGTTAAGTGCTTACTATGTGCCAAGCACTGTTCTAAGCACTGGGGGTAAGGTAATGCGGTTGTCCTACATGGGGCTCACAGTCTTCATCCCCATTTTCCAGACGAGGTAAATGGGGCCTAGAGAAGAGAAATGACTTGCCCAAAGCCAAATAGCTGATAAGTGGCAGAGCCGGAATTAGAACCCATGACCTCCGACTCCTAAACCCCGGCTTTTGCCACTAAGCCACCCTGCTTCTCTAGTAGTAGGGATGGTGGTAAACATATCAGTATTTACCAAATGTATGCACAGTGCTGGGGCTTTCAGGCATAGGTGGAAAGCCGGGAACCATCTCCTTAGTTTACAGAGGAAGACCGGAGGCCCAGAGAGGTCGAGTGACATGCCTGTGGTCACCCAGCAGAGACCGGGGCAGAGCCAGGACTTGAACTTGGTTCTCTTGACTCCCCTTCCCTGTGTGTTCCACGCCATCTTCCTTAGGGCTGTGATCACCAACCCCAAAGACCCCATTTCCTCCGCCCTGTCTCCGGGCCGTCCCCCCCGCCTCCTGCTTCCCCACAGGAAAACTTTGTCACTCTTCCCCGGGCACCGATCGATAGCTGCAGGCGAGCAGGTTAATTATAATCACAGAATAAACGTCGGAGTCTCAAAGTTCACCCCCTCCTTTTGCAACGTTTCAAAATCCGATCGGGCCCAAGTTCTCCTCCGGCCGCCCCTGCCCTGACCCCGCGGCCACTGCCGCTGCAGGTGTGGGGGTTGGAACCGTGGCCCCCTCCCTGATCCCCGTGTGCCCCTTCCCCATTCTTATCTGCGCCTTCTCCTATCGTAGTGGCTGTCGTTCCTGATAGCGAGGTGGATCGATCGATTGGCCAGTGGGGGAACGGTGGGCCTCGTCCTCCGGGCGGGCCTGGGCCTCGGGGGCTTTATCGGACTGGACCTGGGTTGAATATGTTCTGTCAAGGTCTCAATTGGCTTTTTCAGATATTTTATCAGGTATTGCGGGGGGGGGGGGGGCAAAGAAATATATATATCTTCCCTCTCTCCCTCCCGTGCCCTCCCTGGAGTTGAGGGAGCTGGGCCGAGTTCCATAAATCAAGCCGATAAAGACAGTTAATGATATGGGCTGCCCGGGCAAGGCAGCAGGGTGGGGGAAGGGGGCTCAAGACAAGCAAGAATGGGTTCAGCTCCCCTCCCCCTCCCCTGAATGGCAGCTCCACCCTTCACACCCACCCCCTCCTCATCCCTTCAACCATCCCGTTGTCCCCACCCCCAAAATCTCACTCCTACTTTACCTCCCCAGCGCTCCTCCCTCACGCTCCTTCCCTCCCCCATCCCTTACACCTTCCATCCCCCAGCCCTGATCCCTCGAACCCCACCCCAACATTCTGGGGAATCTGATACTCCCGGAAGCCAGGCTTTCCTTGAGATTGAGTCGATCCATTAGTTGATTGATCATCTATATCTACTGATTGCTGTTTCATTGGGAAGCAGGGTTGCCCAGTAAAAAGAGCATGGTCCTGGATGTCAGGACCTGGGTTGCAATCCTGACCCCGCCACTTATCTGCTGTGTAACTTCTCCATGCCTCAGTTCCCTCATCTGTATAATGGAAGATTCAAAGCCATTCTCCCTCCTGCTTAGACTGAGCCCCTTATGGCATCTGATTATCTGTATCTACCCCAATGGCCCATAGTAAGCACTTTAAAAATACCACATTTTCTTTACTGAGCATCTCCTGGGTGCCTTGCACTGTGCTAAGCACTCAGAATGCAGACGATCCAGGCAGGGACAGGGAAGCTGGGTGTCTGGTGGATTTGAAGGGGGAGGGCATTCGTGGCCAGGGGAGGAACTAGCGATGAAGAGGGAGGGAAAAGAATGGCGAGCAGGGAGAATATGAGTTTAGGAGGAGAAAAGAGTGTGAGCTGGGGTGGACTGGGAGAAGGAGAACGAAGGATGGCATCCAGAGTCTGAAACATACTTCTACGAGAGACAAGCTGTTGGGCCATTTGAGCTAAGATTCTGGGCTTCATGTTCTCCAGGGAATGTCGAATTTGCACATCTTTCTCGAGAGAAGATTTAGAGAGAAGAGAAGAGTGTCAGAGAGCGGGGTAATGAACCTGAACTGTCTTCATTTTACAAATATCAGTCTTATTTTCTGAGCACTTACTGTGTGTAGATCACAGTACTGTGTGTTAGAGAGAGGAAAAAAGCTCAGTCTGGTGGCTCTTGGGAAGACTGGTTTGGTGTAGGCTGCTGGAAATGAACGATGGGTTTGGTGTAGTTGGCCAGAAATGAGCAGTGGGATTGGTATAGGTAGCCAGAAGTGAGCAGTGGGCTTGGTATAGACAGATTTGGTATAGATGGCCAGAAGTGAAAGGTAGACTTGGTATAGATGGATTTGGTGTGAATGACCAAGAGCAAGTGGTGGGCTTGGTATAGAAAGATTTAGAGTAGATGGCCGGAAGTGAGTGGTGGGCTTGATGTAGACAAACTTGTGTAGACAGTCAGAAATGAGTGATGAGCTTGGTGTAGATTGCCGGAAGTGAGCAGTGGATTTGGTGTAGATGGACTTGGGGGGGGGGAGGGGCGTGTAGATCAATCTGTCGATTGTAGTTACTGAACACTTACTATGTGCAGAGCACTGTACTCACAGTTGGGAGAATACAATTCAGGAGAGTTGGTAGTTGGGCAGAAATGAGCAGTGGACTTGGTGCAGACAGTCAGAGAGCCTGGGGGCTTCAGGATAGTAGCAAGGTTGTAGGTCGGGCATGGCTCTTGGCTGGGGAGGTGGGAGCGGTCGAGGTTAGGGGATGGTGGCTGGGGATTGGATGGCGGCTCCCAATGCTAGGGTTCTGCTAATTCTGCTGTACTGTACTCTCCAAGCACTTAGTACAGTGCTGTACACATAGTAGACGCTCAATAAATACCATCGATTGATATAGCAGTGATGTCACCGCTTGTTCCCCAGGATCGACCTTGAGTGCTCCTCACGGTGTTCTGCCCAACACGGACCCCATGCCAGCTGCAATTATTGCAGGATTTCCGTCATCCGGCCTCCCTCTGCTAGGGCGTCAGTGAGGCTCTCGCCCTCCCACCCCCACTGGGCTCATTCTGGGTTCTTTGGATTTCCGTGGAATGGATTTCCGTGGAACATCATGGTGTGATGTCACCTGACGGGTGCGCTGTGTGTGAAGCCATGTGTGCCTGTCACTTCTAGGGTGGCCAGTATGTTTGCGTTTTCCGGGATCTCACCTGTGGCCTCCTTAGACCTGGGCCTCTGCAGAGAAGTGGGGGATGGGAGAGGGCAGTGGTGGGAAGCTCTGGGCAGGCTGGGTCACTCCCTTAAAGTGTGGATGGTCAGTCGGTTCTTTGTCCGGTCTCTGGTGGCAAATCTCCATCCCACTAAGGCCCTGGGGTGGGTTCTTGCTGGGAGCTCATTCAGCTCTCTGCATGAGAAAAGAGCACTTTCCTGGGTTAAAAAAAGCACATCGGGACTCCCAAGTAACTGGCATGGCATGGTAGTCAGGGGAAGATGGATCAGCATGTGGAGGGAGGTGTGGCATGGCTCTACTGAATTCCTGCTAGACTCAAGGGAGCACCACAGCCCCCATCCCTGCTTCTCCCTCTTTGATGAGACAGTTCTGGGACTGGCTGGGATGAGCCTTGGAGAGGAAATCTGCTATCCAACCTCCAGGAGTTGGCAGGGGTTGCAGGGGGTGGGGGGGGACCTCGGGCATCAAGAAATCCATGGCCATGGTCTCTAATCTTGTCATCTCCTCTGCCACCATTTGGTCTCATTGTACAGAGCTCTCCCAAAACTCTGGCCGGGTGCTTTGGGCCAAAAAGGATGAGTTGAATTATACTTGTTACCCCAAGACATTTAGCCAGTATACAGACATAGACAATAATAATAATGGTATTTGTTAAGCACTTATTGTGTGCCAGGCACTGTACTTAGTGCTGGGGATTAAACATTCAACATTTCTGATTCCGCCACTTCTAAATATTTTATATCTGCCTCCCCCGTTGGCAAAGCAATGTGGCCTAGTAGGAAGAGCACAGTCATGCAAGTTAGAGAACTTGGGTTCTAATCGGGGCCCCGTCACTTCCCCGCTGTGTGACTTTGGGCAAGTCTCAACTTCTCTGTGCCTCTGTTCCTCCAACAGCAAAATGGGGATTCAGTACCTGTTCTCCCTTCTACTGACAATGTGAGCCCCATGTGGGACCTGATGATCTTCTATGCACCTCAGAGCTTAGTACAGTTCTTGACACACAGTAATCGCTTAATACAGTAATGATTATTATTGTTGTTTTTCTCTGGGCCTAATTTTCCTCATGGAAAATGGGGTTTCAATATCTGTTTTTCCTCTTCTTTAGACTGTGAGCCCCATATGGGATGATAACTGTGTCCCAACTGATTATCTTTGATCTATTCCAGTGCTTAGCACAGTGTTTGGCATGCAGGATGTGCTTTATAAAAATCACCATTATTGTTACCCTCATGATTATTATTGTAGTTGGTAATAGAATATATAATTGAGTTCCTGCTTTTTGCCAAACTAGGAACTAGGAAAAAATGCATGGATGAGAATGGACAGTGACAGTACTGTATGAACAATAATAATTTTAAGCTCGAAACTGTGCCAAGCACTGTGCTAAGCACTGGGGAAGATGCAGAATAATCAGATCAGGCTCTGGGCCTATCCCACTCTGTACTCCCTGCCCACATGACACCCACTGTCTAAGAGGGTGGGAGGACGTTACAGAGGAAGGATGCTGAAGCCCAGAGAGGTTAAATGATTTGACCGAGGTCACACAGCAGGCCAAGGTCAGAACTCCTGACTCCTAGCTTTCCTGAGCACCCTCAGGGTGCAACACTCTACACTAAGCCCTTGGGGAAGCAAGAATGAGACACATTCCCCACCCACAAGGAGCTTCCACTCTGATGGGGACCAGGAGACAGAGAAAGATTTACAGACCGAGGGATTGGAATATACTAGCCTATGCTTAGTACAGTGCTCTGCACGCAGTAAGCACTAAATAAATACCATTGATGGATGATTGATGACATATCCAGGCACAAGTACCGAGAATAGGTGCAGGTAACCAATCAATCAATCTATCAGTAATAATGAGTGTCTGCTAACTGTTCTGTACCCTAGCCCTCTGCAGCCAGTCGGTGCCTGATCCATACTTCCGATTGATGGCTAGAGCGGGTCTCCAGCGTGATCCCTGTCCCCCAAGTCCGGTCTGAGCCACCACAGAGGTAGGGCGGACACTGAAGATGGTGGTCCCAAGGGCGCCCTGGGCCATATCTGGGCTGGACCGTCACTGCGACAAGGAACTGAACCAATGTCCGCCTTGCAAAGCACCTGTCCCCTCCCTGCTTCTGGACCCCCAGGCTAAATCCCCCCCAAACCCGGCACCTTTGATCCCCTTAGGCAGGTGGAGAGCCAGCCTCAAATGCCAGCGCTCTTGGAGGAATCCTTGCCCGCTCCCACTCCTAATCCCCTGTTTGTTTAAATAATCTCCCAGAAAAACGCCCCCTGGCCCGGAAATCCTTCTGTTCCTGCCACCTCCCTTGCCCGCCCTTTCTCTCCAAACTTAAATCTCGCAAATCCTTCCCCGGGCTGTCGCTCGCTATAAAGCGGTCACAGCCCGTCCCCATAAATCTCTGCTGTGGCTGCTGTCGTGTGCTGTGGCTGCTGGGAGGCCGCTGGGCTGTGGGGACCCCTCCCACTGGACCGTCCCCAGCCACTGTCCTCATCCGGAGGGGGCTGCGCAGGCACCTGGCTGCCTAAATAAACGTTTCCTCTGGCCCGCACCGGCCACCTCGCCCTCGCCGCTAGCCTGGGCTGGGCCGAAGGAGGTGGGTCCTTGGGGGGGGGGAGGGCGGAAGCAAGTGGCCTGTCAAAGAGTGGCTGGATTTAAAGCCTTGTCTGGTAGTCTTAGCAACACCCGAGGCTCGTGAGGGCTGGATTTCCCAGGACCCCGCTTGCGGAACTGGTCTGGGGAATAAAGTGTGTGTTGGGGGTGATGAGGAAGGGATGGGCTTGGGGGTGATGCAAACAAGGTCCGATGGAGCCGGGCACGGGGGCACTGTGAAGCGGGTAAAGCATCAGTATCTGCTTTGTGCAGGCCCTGTGCTGGGTGCCTGCTGTGTGCAGGGCGCCGTACTAGGCAGTTGTTTTGTGTACAGTGTTGTACAGGGTGCTGGATATGTGCAGAATGCTGGAATGGGAGGCTGCTGAGTGCGGAGTGCTGGAATGGGCATCTGCTGAGTGTAGAGCGATGGACTGAATGCCTAATGTATGTACAGTGCAGGACTGGGCTTCTGTTGTGGGCAGAACAGTGCACCAGGCGCGTGGGGCTACCTGACATAGGATCCCGGAGTCGTACCCCAAGGCCCTGCCTCTCTGAAGGGTGGCCATGACCACATGACCGGGATCCCGGGCCTCCTCTCATAAAAGAACGTTTGGCCAAGGTTAAGGCAGCATTGAAGGCACACTGTTCTGTTTACAACTCCCCACTCCTCAAGAACTTCGGGTGGTTGCCCATACACCTTGGCATCAAACAGAAACTCCTCGCCACAGGCTTTAAAGCACTCAATCACTTTTCCCACGCCATCTTACTTCCCTAATTTCTACTTACAGCCCAGCACCTTTGCTTTGCCCATCCAATGTCTTGATCTTGTTTATCTGGCCACTGGTCCCTTGGCCGCAACCTCCGTGGGTCTTCAGCGGGGAGCACAGGCAGTCCAGCACTGTACCAAGTGCTTGGGAGAAGAAAATATAACAATAAACGGACACATTCCCTACCTACCATGAGCTTCTAGAGAGGGAATTAAGCCCTGCTTCCTGTTGGGAGCCCCTACTGACCCGGGGGCTGGGGCGGTGACCTTGTGTCCAGGGAAAGGAGGTCCCGGGTGGGGCTAAATTTGGAAGGGTGGGGCTAAATTTGGAAGTCGGGGTGGGTGGGGACAGAGGCACTGGCTGAGGTCAGTGTGAAGGGCCGCTCTGAGGTCACCCTAAGGGCTGTCCACAGTCTGACTAGTGAGACCGAGTGTGGGGGGCGATGTAGGGGGAGGGTCTGGACTGGCCCAAGGATTGGAGTCACACTGTGAGAAGCCTGGGGGAGGGTGGGGGTCAGTCACAGTGGGGGTGGGGGAGAGCTTTCTGGAGGGGGTGGGTTCTCAGAAGGTGCTCACCTCGGGTGCCTGAGGGCATCCCCCCCCCAGGCCCAAGTTTCTCCCCAATGTTGAGCCTGGATTCAATCGTAGCCCGGCTTCCCAGAGCCAGTGGGCTACCTAGGTGGATCAGAGTGGGAGTGTACCCCCTCCTCCCGCTTGTTGCTGCCACCTCTCCCGGACTTGGGGGCTGGGGGCCTGGGTGGGGTGGGGGTGGAGGTATATCTCCTGCTCACGGCCGTCCTGAATGGGGAATGTAGTAGTAATATGTATGAAAAGCTCTTACTGGGTGCCTTCCATTGTACTAAGCACTGGGAAAGAGTATACAAGTGAGAGTTATATACAGACCCCGTCCCTAGAAGGGGTCACAATTTAGGAAATGGAGAATGGGAAGAAGGTGGGAAGTGGGGCTGGGGGAGGTGGTATAAGGGGTCTGGCAGGGGGCCGTGGCCCACTGGGAGAAAGGCAGAAGATGAAGACTGAGCCAGAAGAGACCGTCGACCTGACCCCAATCTGAGCAGCCCCGGCCTGCCCCCTCCCCCTCAACACCACCCACCCCCTCCAGCCTGCCAGACTTCCTTATCTGGTGAGAAATGCACAGCTCAGCTTTGGGCTCCTTGCTGCAGGGGCTATTATTAGTGTCCAGGTCTGGGGTCCTCCCCTGCCTGTGGACAGAGGCAGGAGGCTCATCAGAGTCTAGGGCAAAGGGAGAGACAGGAGAGGGAGCAACATGGGGACAGGAAGATTCGGGGAGAGGGCAGACATTGAGGAGGAAGCAAGGGTAGGGAGCAGAAAGGCACCTCCATGGTCCTGACCCTGCAGGATTTAATAATCGTGCTACTTGTTAAGCGCTTTCTTTGTGCTGAGCACCGATATAATAATAATGGTGGTATTTAAACGTTTACTATGTGCCAAGCACTGTTCTAAAATACAAGGTTATGAGATTGTCCCACGTGGGGCTCACAGTCTTAATCCCCATTTTATAGATGAGGTAACTGAGGCCCAGAGAAGTGAAGCGACTTGCTCAAGGTCACACAGCAGACAAGTAGCCGAGGCAAGTTTAGAACCCATGGCCTTCTGACTCCCAGGCCCCTGCTCTATCCACTAAACCGTGCTGCTGCTTCAAGGTATAAAATGGACCCTACCCCAGACTGAGGTTGGGAGCCAGAAGGGGGGTTCTGGATCTTTGAAGGGCTCCTCCTGGGCACCTACACAATCCCCCTGGGTGGAACCTGGTCCCAGAGGGTCATCTGGGGCCTCAACTAGGGGAAGCAGCGTGGCACAGAGGATAGAGAATGGGCCTGGGAGTCAGAGGGTCATGGGTTCTAATCCTGGTTTTGCCACTTACCTGCTGTGTGGTCGTGGGCAAGTCACTCCCCTTCTGGGCCTCAGTTACTTCATCTATAAAATGAGGATTAAAACTGAGCCCTCTGGGGTCAGGGACGGGGTCCAACCCGATTTGCTTGCATCCACTCCAGCACTTAGTACAGTGCCTGGCACATAGTAAGCGCTTAACGAAAACCATTATTATTGGCAATCCTAGTTGGCTTTGCCTCCGGCATTGGGTGGAAGACTTGATGGGGGGAGGGCTTGTCACCCCTGTGGGGAGGGGCTATGGGAGGTGTGGGGGGCACACAGCAGGATTATCCCACCCCCACACCACCCCAACAGCCTTTGTAGCTGTGAGTTTTGGACAAAGACCTGGAGCAGCAACTCCCAGTAAGAAGAGACCTCACCCCAGCCCCCATCCCCATCCCAGCCCTTTGGTTAACAAACACACTCTAATTTGGGCATCTGGGGCTGGGCTGGGCTGGGCTAGCCTCTTATCTGTGTGGTGGGGGGGAGATTTTAGCTCCCACCAGCTGCCATCAGTTAATCGAACACCAGGATAAGAGAGAGACAGCTTCCTGCCTCCCCTCCCTGCCCCTCCGCCCCCCTCTCACACCCCTTTTGAGTCTGTCTCACACTCTTCCAGCCCAATTGACAAATTTCTGTTGGAAGCCCCTTGTGGGCAGGGAACTTCCACTGGACTCCCAAGTGTTTGCTACAGTGTATTCCTAGATTGTGAGCCCCTCCAGGGACAGGGTCTGGGCCTAATTCCCACCTGTGTACTCTTTCCCAGAGCTAGTACAGTGCTTGGCACACAGTAGGCATTTAATATCATTACTACTATTATTGCAAGACACTTCTCCTTCCTTATCCCACCCCAACCTGGGGATTACAGGACACCCTTTCCTATCCACAAACTCTTCAGCAAGGCCCAGTGGATAGAGGGAGGACCTGGGTTCTAATCCCACCTTCTCCACTTGTCTGCTGTATGACCTAGGGGCAAGTTGCTGAACTTCAATTCCTCATCTGTAAAATGGGGATTTAACCCTCCTCCCTCCTTCCTAGTTGTGAGCCCTGAGGGGCGGGGTGAAACAGGGACTGTAACCATCCTGATTATCTTGCATATACCCAGCGCTTAGTACACTGCCTGGCACACAGTAAGGATTTAACAAGTACCATAAGAAAAAGAAAAGACTTCTCTCTTGTCACGGGAACCACCCATCTGGGGAAGGGCCTGGACTGAAGTTAGAAACTCCTTGAGGGCAAGGGACATGTTTCTTACTGCTCATTGTACTCTCTTCAAGCACTTAGCACAGTGCTCCACACACAGTTGTCACTCAATAAATGGTATTGACTGAGGTTGATTGAGACAGAGAGTTTCAGTGGCTTGGTGGGGGCACAGAGCTGCGGGTGAGGACAGTTTAGGGGGAGATTGTATGGGGAGTCAACTAGGGGGTTGGAGAGAGTTCGGGGGTGGTTGCCTCTCCGTCCCCCCTCCTCTTGGTGAGGTCCCAGAAATCCCTCAGGGGAAACTTAGGCCTCCTGGTCCCTTCCCAATGGAGTCCTGTCTTCCCTACCACTTCCCACTTCCTTCCCGCTCCATCCATCCTCCCGACATCCTGTCGGTTGGAGTGTGTCTACCCTGGCTTTGAGCAAGGGGTGGGTGGGGGGCATTGTGGGGAACTCGCCATGGGTGGGCTGAGTAAATGCATGGGCCTGGGAGACAGAGGACCTGGGTTATAATCCTGCCTCTGCCACTTACCTGCTGTGTGATGTTGGGCAAGTCATTTCACTTCTCTATGTCTCAGTTACCTCATCTGGAAAATGGCGATTCAGTCTCTGTTCTCCTTCTTAGATCGGGAGCCCTCTGTGGGTCAGGGACCGCGTCCGACTCGATACAGGGAAGCAGCATGGCTTAGTGGATACAGCACGGGGCTGGGAGTCAGAAGGTCATGGGTTCTAATGCCGGTTCCGACGCTTGTCTGCTGTGTGACCTTGGCCAAGTCACTTCACTTCTCTGTGCCAGTTACCTCGACTGTAAAATGGAGAATAAGACTGAGACAGGGACTGGGTCCAAACCAATTTGCTTGTATCCACCCCAGCGCTTAGTTCAGTGCCCGGCACATAGTGAGCGCTTAACAAATACCGGAGTTATTATTATTATTACTACCTTGTACCTCCCTTAGTGCTTAGAACACAGTAGGGGAGGAGACTCTGGTCCCGAAGTCTGGAGGGAGGGGAAATGATGCTGGGGTGAGGGGTGAAGGGTTTGCTCCTTGGAAAACCGTGGGGTGGTAAGGCCCTCTAGTGGAGCCAGTTTCCCCAGCTCAGCGATTCCTCCCGTCCTCTTAAATGTGTACACCTCCCATCCTCTTAAACGTGTACAGTCTATGGCTCCCATTCCCACCTGCCCTGCCCCTCTGCAGGCCCGGCCTCCCCTGAGCCTAGGTGGAGGTGGACTGGAAAAGCAGCGTGTCTCAGTGGAAAGAGCACGGGCTGGGGAGTCAGAGATCATGGGTTCAAATCCCCGCTCCGCCGCTTGTCTTTGACTTTGGGCAAGTCACTACTCTGTGCCTCAGTTACCTCATCTGCAAAATGGGATTAAGACTGTGAGCCCCATGTGGGGCAACCTGATCACCTTGTAGCCCCCCAGCGCTTAGAAGAGTGCTTTGTCCATAGTAAGTGCTTAACAAATGCCAACATTATTATTACTGGAGGGCAACTGGTCATCCCCCGCCATTTCCTGGCAAGGGCTAGGGATGGAGCTGGGAGACAGAGGCAGACGTTTGAAGGGGGTAATTCAGGTTCCTTGCAGGCAAGTGGCTTGGTATTGTCCCAGTGTCGGCTGGCAGGGGAAGCAACATCCCACTCCCTAAACAACAGGGTCCTCTCTCTCTCTCTTACACATGCACACACCCGCGCGACACCCTTCTGCTTATCCCAGAGTTAAGCACTGGACCACACTCCATCTGTGTGTGCTCTGCACGCAGTGCTCAGTAAATATGATTGAATGAATCTATCTATCCATTCATCCACCCATCGTAAATAATTATAATTACGGCATTTGTTAAGCGCTTACTATGTGCCAGGCACTGTAGTAAGTGCTGGGAATACTGAGCACCTGCTGGTGCCTGGCACAGTAGTAATAATAATACTGTGTAGCAAGAGCACTTGGAGATAGATGCAGTGGAGATAGAAGCCCTGATCTCAATAATAATAATAGTAATGATAATAATAATGGCATTTGATAAGCACTTACTATGTGACAAGCACTGTTGCAAGCACTGGAGTAGATAAAGGGTAATCATGTTGTCCCATGTGGGGCTCACAGATTTAATCCTCATTTTATGGATGAGGTAACTGAGGCACAGAGAAGTTAAGTTGTTTGCCCCAGGTCACACAGCAGTGGGGGAGCAGGGATTAGAATCCAGGTCCTCTGACTTCCAAGCCCATGCTCTTTCCACTAAGCCATGCTGCTGCTATAACTTTCTGTAATAAAATAGAAAGTTACCATTTGACCCAGGAAAGTGAATTCTCTTAAAGTCAATTTTCAGGCTGTGTGATGAGGAACACCGCTGGACTTAGCATGAGTTACAAAAACAGGACCATAAGATTTGAGAACGAGTGGACGATGTCTGTGGCCCAGCCTTGAAAGAGAGAGAGCTGAGGTCCATGACAGATGCCCAGAGAATCTTTTCCAGATCAATAAACAGATAGATATATGAATGCCAGCAGGATGGCCCCCCCCTTGCAGGAAGCCCTCCCAGATTTGAGTGTTTCGCAATGGCTTCGTCCAGCCCTTTGCCTTGCTGCCAGGTTCTGTCTCTTGGAGGGGGTCTAGTGATGGGTGGGGGGGGGGCCTCTGTCCTAGTATTTAACCCTGTGTGGGGGTTAGGTGCTGGGAGCCTGCGCTGGAATTTAGAGGGCAACGATGTGAATGTCCCCCTTCCCTCCTTCAGAAATGTTCGAAGACTTCTCGGAAGGCCGCGAATGTGTCAACTGCGGAGCAATGTCCACCCCGCTGTGGCGGCGGGATGGCACCGGCCACTACCTGTGCAATGCTTGCGGCCTCTACCACAAGATGAATGGCATCAACCGGCCCCTCATCAAACCGCAGCGCCGCCTGGTGAGCCTGGACACTCCCCCTCCTCCGCTGAGGCCATGCCCCCAGCCCAGTAGGCTGGTGAGCCCCCCCCAAGCCCACTGCTCCTCCATGGTCAGGTCCCCAGCCCCCCACCCCAGCCCTTCATCAAAACGCAGCCCCCCCGGTGAACCCGACCCTGCCTCCTTCTCCACAGCCCTTCCCCCTGACGTCCCCTTCCCCCACTCCCGTGTGCCCGCAGTCCGCCTCCCGCCGCGTGGGACTCTCCTGTGCCAACTGCCAGACCACCACGACCACGCTGTGGCGCCGGAACGCCGAGGGGGAGCCCGTGTGCAACGCCTGTGGCCTCTACATGAAGCTCCACGGGGTGAGCGGCTGTGGAGACCCCGGGGACCTCCCCCTTCCAAATCCCCATACTCTCAGCCTCACAGACAGTGGAGGGGGGAGAGTGGTCTGTGAAACGAGGTGGGGTCAGGTGCCGCTGGGCGGGATCTCCCACCCCTCACAACTCCAAGGCTGCTGCCAGCCTAGATGTTGGCATGAGCAGCCCAGCTCTGCCTGCCACCCAAATGGGGAGCCTGGTCCCTCATTAGCTGCCCACCATGTGCTCAAGAGAGCTGTGCCTAAACGCCAAAGTCCTCCTATGCGCATGCGGAGGTTTCCCTGCACACCACAGCCCTCCTGGGCACACAGGAAGGTGTTGCCTATGCAATACAACCTTCCTGTGCATGCTTAGAAACCACAGGCCCTGCAACTGTGTTGAAAAGATTGAAAGCATGAGACCCCATGTGGGACCGCAACTGTATCCTGTGTCAACCCCACTATTAAGCATAGTGCTTTATAGAGTGAGCTGAGAGCGCGTGACACCATGCTGTCCCCAGGAAAGTTGGTGAGGGACACCCTCCAGAAGGGTTGGATGAACACCAGCCGACGTGCCCAGTGTCGGCTGAGAGGGTGGGCTGGGGTAGAAGGGGGCTGGAGAGTGGGAAGAGCATGTGGGGGCAGGGAAGGGACTGGGAGCCCTGTTTGGGGTGGGGGTCCCCCATCCGGTCCAGGCACTCATCTTTCCGGCTGTTGGGGTCTGCAGGTGCCCCGGCCTCTGGCCATGAGGAAAGAGGGAATCCAGACAAGGAAACGGAAACCCAAGAACGTGAACAAAGCCAAGGCATCAACAGGTAGGGGCCTCCCTGCTCCCTCCAGCAGGTGGGCTTTGCAGATCTCCCCCTGGCACTTGTAGTGGGGGGGGATAAGGGAGGGACTTCCTGTCCATTGCACAGATCGGGAAGCTGAGGCCCAGCGAGGAAGCCGGCTTTGGGTTAGCCAGTTGGCCCCTGGTAAGCACTACATCACAGTGGCAGGAGAAGGAGGGGGTCTGGATTCAAGGGTTGGCCAGAGCCCGTGGTCACCACATGTGTGTATTTATGTGTGTGTGTGTGTGTATGTCTCCCAGGCCCACCCAGCAGCGAGACGCTCCCACCCCCTGGCAGCGAGGCTGGAGGGTCCAGCGGCCCCGTGGCCAGGTCTGAGGAGATGCGTCCAGTCAAGACGGAGCCAGGGGTCTCCCCTCACTACGGACCTGCTGGACCCATGTCCCAGGTACACCCTGCCCAGGGTGCGAGACTCGGGGAAGCTGGAACAGGGAGGAGGCAGCATCCCACGGCCCCTGAGGGTGACGGGACCAGGCTCCTGGATTCCTCCGTCCCCACTGGCTGCCGGGATAGTTGGGGTCTGACCGGAAAAGGCCGAGCCAATGAGAGAGGGGGTCAGGGACAGAGAAGCAGCATGGCCTAGAGGATAGAGCATGGGCCTGGGAGTCAGAAGGTCATGGGTTCTAATTCTGACTCTGCCATTTGTCTGCTGTGTGGCCTTGGGCAAGTCACTTCACTTCTCTGGGCCTTGGTTCCCTCACCTGTAAAATGGGGATTAAGACTGTGAGCCCTATGTGGGACAGGGACTGTTTCCAGCCCAATTATCTTGTATCTACCCCAGCATTTAAAACAGTGCCTGGCACACAGTAAGCGCTTAACTAATACCATTATTATTATTACTCTGTGAGAGTGCTGTGCTGGGCACCTTTGCAGAGCACTGTAATGGGCACTTACTTTGTGCACAACTATGTAATGGATACCTACAGTGTTCAGAGTGCCCCTACAGTGTGCACAACACTGTATTAGAGAAGCAGCGTGGCTCAGTGTAAAGAGCACGGGCTAGGGAGTCCGAAGTCATGGGTTCAAATCCCAGCTCTGCCGCTTGTCAGCTGTGCGACTTTGGGCAAGTCACTTAACTTCTCTGTCCCTCAATCACCTCGTCTGTAAAATGGGGATGAAGACTATGAGCCCCACGTGGGACCACCTGATCACCTTGTATCCCCCCAGCGCTTAGAATCTTTGCAGGGTGATTGGGGCAGGGGGAGGGGGGTCAGTCAGACAGATAAGACCATCCTGCTCAAGCATCACAATTCCCCACAGCTGTGACCCAGGGGCCCCAGCCCCATCACTTCCCCCACATCTGGGAGCTCTGGCCAGAGCTTCCCCTGTCGAGACCGGCCAAGGACTGGGGGGCCTCCTGCTTCCATCCCCGAGGGCTCCCCCAGGCCTGGATCCCCAAGTTTCCAGGGACAGACTCAGGGATGGGGGAATTTTGGCTCTCAGACAGCACCCTCTCCCCGCTCACCAGATTCCCCTTCTGCTTCCAGGCGTTCTCCGTCAGCACGATGACTGGCCACGGGGCCTCCGTCCACCCGGTGCTCTCAGCCCTGAAACTCTCCCAGCAAGTCTACCCACCCTCCACCAGCCAGCCCTCGCCCGCTGGCAGCAAGCAGGACTCATGGAGTGGCCTGGCTTTCTCAGAAAGTCACGGGGACATCACTGCATAATAGCCGCACGCCAGCTGCCTTCCTACCCCTCTTCCTGAGGTGCTGGGGCCCCTGGACACCCCACCAAGGCCCCACCTGACTCCAGAGACTCCAGCGATGTTGACTGAGTTGTCTCCTTGCCAGCCAACAGAGACCTGCCGCCCATGACGATGATTTCTGCTGGAGGCTTGAGCTTTGGCTAAGGGCACCCTTCTCAGCTCCTCTAATGTCCACCAGAACCATAACCGTGTCTGCCATGACCACCACCCCCGACCCGTTAGCCCTCTCCCGACTGCTTTCGCTCTCCTCAACCCCCACGGACGACTCGCCCTTGCCACCCTGGCCTCTTGCCCCTCAATCTCTGGCTCAGGGTGAGCTGGCCAAAACCTTGCAAGGGGGCTCACCTGCCTGACAGAACCTGCTTCCCTTCTTCCCTTGGGGGAAGAGCGTTCCCTTGGCAACTGCAACTTTGGTCCTCACCCCACCGCCGGCCACCGGGCACACACAGGCGGGCAGACTCAGAGACCACCCTGCTGTCCTGTTCCCCAAAGTCTACCCCCACCCCAGAAGAGATGGTGTGATCCACATCCCTCAGCAATCAATCCAATATTTATTGAGCGCTTACAGAGTACAGAGCACTGCCTAAGCGCTTGGAAGAACAGAACAGAAGTTGGTGGGACCACTGGGAGGTGGTCCCATCTAGCCCTCCCAATTCCAAGGTGCAGGCAATGGGAGTCTCCTGAACCCGACCATGGAGCTGGGGGGGGCATTCACCCTGCTTTTCTCCAGACCCTCCCCTGGGCTCAAACTCCCAGGGAGGTGAGGGATGCCCCAGTGGCGGTGGTCCGAGAGAGGAAAGATTTTTGCGGCGGTCACCCCAGCCCGTCCCCAGTTGCCCCCGGAGCCCTCCCTCTGTCACACAGGCGGCCCACACAGATGCTCCAGGTCCACCCTGGCTACGGAAACAGCAGGGACCGGTGGAAGTTTCCTTTTCTGAACCACTTGACTCCTCCAATAATAATAATTATTATTATAATAGCCTGGATCTATCTATAAAAATATGCGTATATGTGCGCATATATATATATGCATATTATTTTCACATTTCAGCTACCTCATGTTGTCCTTGCTCACTTCTGTGAAGGAGGAAGAGCAGGTAGCTTGACACCATTTTAGAAATGAGGAAGCTGAGTTCCAGAAAGTTGCAGGGATGTTTCCCCGCAGTCACGCAACAGGGCGAGAGCAGATCTGGGAGTATCCCCACTCCCTTCTCCAGGCTGTTCCCCCTAAATCACAGGGCCCTTTTTTGTTTGGTTTGGACTATGTTAATTTCCTTTTTTTTTTTTTTTGTTAAAGTACCCAAAAAGCTATTAAATGTGCCTGGAAGGGAAGCAGACCCATTTAAAGGGCGACTGGCGATGAGAACGTTTTGGAGGAATGATGATGATGGGGGGAACCGAGCGGCCACCTGGCGGCGCTATGCTACCGTGGACCAGGGAACTCCTGCCTGTGGATGGACATTCTGGGTCATTGCCCCCCTCCCCTCCTCAAGCCCCCACTTTCCCCCTGCTCTGTGGGAAGGGACTCTTCTGCTCTCCCCTCTGGCGGGGCTCAGAAGGGGGGACGCTCAGCTCCGGGGTCTCCCTTCCTTCCCCCAACCTGGACCCCGCTGTCCTGAAGCCTCTAGCTGAAAACCAAGAGGGACTGAGCATCAGGCCATGTGCTGGCCAACCCCTTCGCCTTGAGAACTCCCGGAACAATAAAAAACCAAGCTCGTTGCAAAATTTCTTTGACTGCCTGCCCCAAGATGCCGGGGGGAGGGAGGACTCGGGGATATGTACCCACCGGGCAGTGCTTGGCACATAGTAAGCGCTTAACAAATACCATCATTATTATTATCCCTGGCTAGAGATTGGACAGTGGCCATAATAATGAAAAAAGAACAATACTTGTAAGTATTTGCTTATGTGCCAAACACTCTGC
The DNA here is from genome assembly GCF_004115215.2 of Ornithorhynchus anatinus. Lineage (NCBI taxonomy): Eukaryota > Metazoa > Chordata > Mammalia > Monotremata > Ornithorhynchidae > Ornithorhynchus > Ornithorhynchus anatinus. Next base: position 969,510 of record NC_041750.1, read on the forward strand.
TATATGCTGGGGTAATGCAATCAGATTACACATAATGCATAGGGCTCACAGATTAAGGGGGAGGGGAGAGCAGGCATTTTAACCCCATTTTACAGATGAGGAAACTGAGGCTTGGGCGTCCCTTACCCCATTCTCCCTCCTGGGGCTCAGCATGGTCTGACCAATCCATCATTTATATTCACAGAGCACCTACTATGAACTGAGCATTGTTCTGGGAACTTGAGAGAATGTCACAGAATTGGAAAATACAATCCCTGCCCTCAAAGAATTTATACTTTTAATAGGACACAGCTACAAAACTCAGATTAAGAGGGAAAGAGAATGGTAAAACATATAGGTTAAGTAATAAGTGCTTAGATAGAACATCATGCATCAAGAAAAGTGTTTAAGTACTGAAGAGATAGGTAATTGGGAAAGATGACACATGGAGAAATAAGAAATTAAGCCAAGAAGGGTGCCTGGAGGAGGCTTTGCAATAATACTGCTTATTGAGTGCCCACTGCCATAGGCACTTGGGAAGTTCAGAATAAAGAAATGATCTTATCCTTGAGCACAATCAATCATTAGTATTGACTGGGCATCTACTATGCAGAGCACAGTATTTAACAGACCCAATTCCTGACTAACAGTCCTGCAGGGGAAACACTAAAATATATTATAGGTAGGGGTTAACAATAAGAGTTTAAAGATACTTTTGGAGGCCAGAGAATATGCCTACCAATTCACTGTATTGTTCCCTCATCCCTCATCATCCAATCCCATGTGATTAGAACAGTGCCTGGCATACAGTACGCACTCAATAAATATGATTTGTTAAATATCAGATTGGACAAATGCTGGGGTGGAGGGGTTAAGTAACCAAGAGTACCATAAAAAAAGGGTTTGGTGACTTGGAAGTGCTCAAGTGGCAGTTTTTTTAAAATGGTTTTTGTTAAATGCTTACTATGCGCCAGGCACTGTACCAAGTCCTGGAGCAGATATAAGATGATTCAATCATATTTATTGAGTACTTACTGTGTGCAGAGCACCGTACTAAGCGTTTGGGAAGGTACAATATAACAATAAACAGACCCATTCCTTGCCCACAACAAGTTTAACAGTTTAGGAGGGGGAGACAGACCAGTAGAAGTAAATTACAGATATGTACATAAGTGTTGTCAGGTTGGATATAGGCCATGGCCCACAAGGGGCTCACAAACATTCATTCATTCATTCAATAATATTTATTGAGCGCTTACTATGTGCAGAGCACTGTACTAAGCGCTTGGGATGAACAAGTCGGCAACAGATAGAGACAGTCCCTGCCGTTTGACGGGCTTACAGTCTAATCGGGGGAGACGGACAGACGAGAACAATGGCAATAAACTGCGTCAAGGGGAAGAACATCTCGTAAAAACAATGGCAACTAAATAGAATCAAGGCGATGTACAATTCATTAACAAAATAAATAGGGTAACGAAAATATATACAGTTGAGCGGACGAGTACGGTGCTGTGGGGATGGGAAGGGAGAAGTGGAGGAGCAGAGGGAAAAGGGGAAAATGAGGCTTTAGCTGCGGAGAGGTAAAGGGGGGATGGCAGAGGGAGTAGAGGGGGAAGAGGAGCTCAGTCTGGGAACGCCTCTTGGAGGAGGTGATTTTTAAGTAAGGTTTTGAAGAGGGAAAGAGAATCAGTTTGGCGGAGGGGAGGAGGGAGGGCGTTCCAGGACCGCGGGAGGACGTGACCCGGGGGTCGACGGCGGGATGGGCGAGACCGAGGGACGGCGAGGAGGCGGGCGGCGGAGGAGCGGAGCGTGCGGGGTGGGCGGTAGAAAGAGAGAAGGGAGGAGAGGTAGGAAGGGGCAAGGTGATGGAGAGCCTCGAAGCCTAGAGTGAGGAGTTTTTGTTTGGAGCGGAGGTCGATAGGCAACCACCGGAGTTGTTGAAGAAGGGGAGTGACATGCCCAGATCGTTTCTGCAGGAAGATGAGCCGGGCAGCGGAGTGAAGAATAGACCGGAGCGGGGCGAGAGAGGAGGAAGGGAGGTCAGAGAGAAGGCTGACACGGTAGTCTAGCCGGGATATAACGAGAACCCGTAACAGTAAGGTAGCCGTTTGGGTGGAGAGGAAAGGGCGGATCTTGGCGATATTGTAGAGGTGAAACCGGCAGGTCTCGGTAACGGATAGGATGTGTGGGGTGAACGAGAGGGACGAGTCAAGGATGACACCGAGATCGCGGGCCTGCGGGACGGGAAGGATGGTCGTGCCATCCACGGTGACGGAGAAGTCTGGGAGCGGACCGGGCTTGGGAGGGAAGATGAGGAGCTCAGTGCTGCTCATGTTGAGTTTTAGGTGGCGGGCCGACATCCAGGTGGAGACGTCCCGGAGGCGGGAGGAGATGCGAGCCCGAAGGGAGGGGGAGAGGACAGGGGCGGAGATGTAGATCTGCGTGTCATCTGCGTAGAGATGGTAGTCAAAGCCGTGAGAGCGGATGAGTTCACCGAGGGAGTGAGTGTAAATGGAGAACAGAAGAGGGCCAAGAACTGACCCTTGAGGAACTCCAACAGTTAAAGGATGGGAGGGGGAGGAGGCTCCAGCGTAGGAGACCGAGAATGATCGGCCAGAGAGGTAAGAGGAGAACCGGGAGAGGACAGAGTCCGTGAAGCCAAGGTGAGATAAGGTACGGAGGAGGAGGGGATGGTCGACAGTGTCAAAGGCAGCAGAGAGGTCAAGGAGGATCAGAATGGAGTAGGAGCCATTGGATTTGGCAAGAAGGAGGTCATGGGTGACCTTAGAGAGAGTAATCCCCATTTTACAGATGAGGTAATTTGAGGCACAGAGAAGTTAAATGACTTGCCCAAGATCACAAAGAGGTGGAGCTAGGATTAGTACCTAAATCCTGATTCCCAGGCTGACCTAGTAGATTGAACACAGGCCTGGGAGGCAGATGGACCTGAGTTCTAATCCCTGCTCCGCCACTTGTCTGCTGTGTGACCTTGGGCAAGTCGCTTAACTTTTCTGGGCCTCAGTTCCCTCTTCTGCAAAATGGGAAGTAAGACTGTGAGCCCTACGTGGAATAGGGACTGTGTCCAACCTGATTATCTTGCATCTTCTCCAGTGCTTCGAACAGTGACTGGCACTGAGTAAGCGTTAACAAATACCACAATTATTATTTCTAGGCTGCAGCTGGGAAATATATAGAGTGGCAAGGTGATAGATTAATCAGAGGAGGACTCCTGGAGGAGATGCGATTCCAGGAGGGCCTTGGAAATTAGGGAAAGGGGTGGTCTGCGGGATGTGAAGGGGGGGAGCATGAGGCAAGAGGTCAGGGATGAGGGCAAGGGATGGCTAGAAGGTCGCCTTGGGAGGGATGAAAAGACAGAGAGCAGGGGAAGGGCAGATAGGAAAGGTGTGGCTCCATGGTGGAGGGCCTGGAAGCTTGATTATAAACAATATCTGTTTGAGGCAGACACCCAGAGAGCCGGGGTGGGTTCTGAGGAGAGGAGAGATGTGGAGATGGGCTTCAGGAAGACGAACGGGGCAGCAGCAGTGTGGAGTCTATATCAGAGAGGGAGAGGGTGGAGGCAGGGAGACCAGCAAAGCTGCCTAGTCTGTAAACCTCTAGAGACCTTTCTTTTTGCTATTAATGGTATTTGTTAAGCACTTAGTGTGCCAGGAACTGTACTAAGAACTGGGCTAGATATAAAATAATCAGCTTGAACACAGTCCATAATCCCACGTGGAGCTCATAGTCTTAATCCCCATTTTACAGATGAGGTAACCGAGGCCCATAGAAGGTAAGTGACTTGCCCAAAGTCACATAGCAGGCAAATGGCAGAGCCAGCTTTAAACCCAGTTCCTTTTAGCTCCCAAACCTCTAGACTGTAAGCTTCTTTTGGGCAGAGAACATGTCTGCCAACTCGTTATATTGTACTCTCCCGAGAGCTTAGTACAGTGAACTGCTCACAATAAGAGCTCAGTAAATATGATTGATGAGGCTGACGCAGCTGGGGCAAGGCAAGAGCTCAGATTAGAGGTGGAAATTTGGGTGAAGACAATGGGGTGGAACCGGGAGATGTCTGGCAGGATGTGGAAATAGACTGGATGTGAGAGTTGAAAGGGGTGGGATTTGGGTCAGGGGGGGGAATGGTGGGAGCAAGGCGTTGGAGGGAGGGTGAGAAATCAGCATGGGTTAGTGGATAGAGTCAGAAGGTCATGGGTTCCAATTCTGATTCTTGTCATTTGTCTGCTGTGTGACTTTAGGCAAGTCACTTCACTGCTCTGTGCCTCAGTTACCTCATCTGTAAAATGCAGATTGAGACTGTGAGCGCCAAGTGGGATAGGGACTGTGTTCAGCCCTATTTGCATATATAGAACCCAGTACTCAATACAGTGCCTGGCACAATAGTAAACACTTAAATGTCAAAAATGATTACCCTAGCTGATTCATTCATATTTATTGAGGGCTTACCATGTGCAGAGCACTGTACTAAGCACTTGGGAGAGTACAATATAGCAATAAACACATTCCCTGCCCATAATGAGCTTACACTCTAAAGGGTCAACAAGAGCAACAAAACAGGGAACTGATTTTCACACAAAAATATGTGATGCACAGTACACAGCTGATGAGAGCTAATGTTGGCTTAGTGGAAAGAGGATGGAGTTGGGAGTCAGAGGATGTGCATTCTAATCCCACCTCTGCCACTTATCCGCTGTGTGACCTTGGGCTAGTCACTTAACTTCTCTGTGCCTCAATTATCTCATCTGTAAAATGGGGATTGAGACTGTGAACCCCAAGTGGGACAACTTGATCACCCTGCATCCCCCGGCGGTTAGAACAGTGCTTGGCACATAGTAAGCGCTTAAGAAATTAAAAAAAAAACCCCTGATTACCTTGTATCTCCTCCAACGCTTAGAACAGAGTTTGGGACACAGTAAGCGCTTAAATATCATTATTATTATTATGTGATAGAAAGGTCGATTTGGAGGCCCCTGAGGAGGGGGTGAGATCGAGTCCCTCAAACTGGGCTCTTGCTGGGTCCCCTCACCACCCTCCTCTCCCTCCCCCAGGCTCTCAATCGGCCCCTCCTCGAGGCCTTGCCCAATGGCTTGCAACATTCCCTCCTGGGTCACCCGGGAGCAGGGGGTGCTTCCTGAGAAGACACAGGTGTGGGGTGACCTGAAGCCACTCAGTCGAATTTATTAAGCATTTACTGTGTGCACAGCACTGCATTATGCGCTTGGGAGAGTACAGTATAACAGTATAACTGACACATTCCCTGCCCCAAACGAGTTTACAGTCTAGAGACTTGGCAATCTAGAGTCTTTAAGGGTCACAGGTGTGCCCAAGCTATTGAACAATAAAGTCGACCCCTCTCCCCACCCCTTGAGCAGTTTACACCGAAGCTGGAGGAAGGCAAGACGACAGAGGAGTAAGTTATTGACCTAATGTGCTTCAATCACCTCATCTGTTAAATGGGGATTAAATTTATGAGCTTCAGGTGGGATAAACCTGCCTAATTTAGTACAGTAACTGGCACATAGTAAGTGCTTAACAAATGCAATAATAATAATGATGAGGAGGAGGACCAGGCCTGATGCCTCTGCCCAACTGAGGCAGACAGGGTTAGGGAAACTGCAGCGAGTGGGATCTGGGTTAGCCACAAGGAAGAACTTCCTGATGTGTTGTTGAAACACTAAATTTGGTAAATCGTCCAATAGAGTGTTGGGTACTGCTCTGCCCCAAGGCAGGGCAGGATGGAAGGTTGAAGGATGCCCCCGGGGTGGGAGAGGGGATGGCCTAGGTTTGAAATTATCTGCTTGAAAACGGGGTGGGGACTTAAACTCTGTCTTTAGGCTTTGCTTAGCCCCGGGGCACCCTGCCCCTCCAAGGCCAACGGGAGGTTTGGAAGCTGCATAATTTAGTGGAAAGGCCTGGGTGTCAGAGGACCTGGGTTCTAATCCTGCCTTTGCCACTTACCTGCTCTGTGACCTTGGGAAAGTCACAACTTGTCGGTGCCTCGGTGACCTCATCTGTAAAATGGGGATGAAGACTGTGAGCCTCACGTGGGACAACCTGATTACCCTGTATGTACCCCAGCGCTTAGAACAGTGCTCGGCCCTTATGAAGCGCTTAACAAATACCCACATTATTATTATTACACATACACGGGACCACTGCTCGGCTCCAGGCGGGCCTCTGCCAACCACCCCGTGCGGTAGGAAGCTCTGATTTAGCCCCGGGGGGGGTGAGGGCATCTTGCAAACAAACTCGTTGTTTCAACTGCCTGAAAGGGGTGGAAAGTCCCCGCCGGCCTGGCGCTGGTTCGTGACCTACCAAGGTCAAAGGTAGCGTGTGGTGTCCTGCCCTGGCCCAGCCCCCGTTAATGTCCGGTGGGCGTCCCTCGGTGTCTCGCTGGACAGCTCGGGCCGTCGGACAGTAGCCGCTTCCAGGATGCCAGAAGGACCCAGCCTGAGGCAGTTCCACGCGCGGGTCTCTCCCTTCGTGGGGCACACGGTGGTCCGGGCCGGAGGCAGCAGCCGCAAGCTCCCCCCGGCTCTCTTGCAGGCTCGGAAGCTGCAGGCCGCCCAGGTAAATTGAGCCCCAACCCTTCGGGCCGCCCAGGTGAGCTGGGTCCTGTCCTTTGGACTGCCCAGGTAAACTAAATCCCGCCCCTGGGGCCGCCCAGGTGAGCTAGGCCCCACCCCCTCGGGCCACCCAGGTGAGCTGGCCCCCACCTCTTTAGGCTTTCCAGGAAAAATCCACTCCACCCCTACCTAGGAACCCTCCCCCGACGGCCCAGGTGAACCTCCCCTCCCTCTCCCACCAGTTTTCTCCTCTAAAATGGATCAATAGCTGAGCTGGCCCCCACCTCTTTAGGCTTTCCAGGAAAAATCCACCCCACCCCTACCTAGGAACACTCCCCCGACGGCCCAGGTGAACCTCCCCTCCCTCTCCCACCAGTTTTCTCCTCTAAAATGGATCAATACCTTTCATTCAATAGTATTTATTGAGCGCTTACTATGTGCAGAGCACTGTACTAAGCGCTTGGGATGAACAAGTCGGCAACAGATAGAGACCTGAGCTGGCCCCCACCTCTTTAGGCTTTCCAGGAAAAATCCACCCCACCCCATCTAGGAACACTTCCCCGACGGCCCAGTGAACCTCCCCTCCCACCAGTTTTCTCTTCTAAAATGGAGGATCAATACCTGTTTTCCTGGTAGCCCTTCAAGGACAGGAAGTGTGTCTCACCTGAATTGTACTTTCCAAGCGCTTAGTACAGTGCTCGGCACACAGTAAGCACTGGGTAAATACGATTGAAATGAATGAATCTAATGATAATAATAATTATGGTATTTGTTAAGGGCTAGGTACAAGGTTATCAGGTTATCCCTCGCGGGGCTCACAGTCTTAATCCCCCTTTTACAGTTAAGGTAACCGAGGCACAGAGAAGTGAAGTGACTTGCCCAAGCTCACACAGCAGACAAGTGCAGAGCAGGGATTAGAACCCATGACCTCTGACTCTCAAACCCGTGCTCTTGCCACTTGGCCGTACTGCTGCTTGTAGGTCATGCTGCTGATTTTACCCCAGTGTTTGCATAAAGCTGGACACATAGCACAAAACTAATTCCATCTTTATTATTATTAGAAGCAGCAGTGGCATCATCACTTCACTTCTCTGTGCTTCAGTTACTTCATCTGTAAAATGGGGATTAAGACTGTGAGCTCCACGTGAGATAGGGACTGTGACTGACCTGATTTACTTGTATTTACCCCAGCAGCACATTATTACTAAGTAAATGCTTTACAAATTCCACAATTATTATTATTATAATCCCTGCCAGCAAGGAGCTCCCAGTCGAAGTTGCGCAGAGTACTGTACTGGGAACTTGGGAGAGGACCAAGTTGGCTGCTACGATCCTGGCCCTCGGGGAGTTTACAGGTTGCTGTGTGCAGAACACTGTACTAAGTGCTTGGGAGAGGACAATACAAGTGAATTAGTAGATGTGAGCCCAGCACACAAGGAACTTCCTCTCTAAAGCGGAGTCTGAGATGTGGTCATTTACAGATGGGAGGAATGGGCTGTGGCAAAGGAGGGTGGAAGTCTATCGAGGCCGAGATGTGGTCGTAAACCCACCTTTTCCTCAGTTCCCCCTCCCTTCCCCATCACCCCAATTCACTCCCTTTGCTCTACCCCAACTCCCCGCCCCACAGCACTTGTGCATATATATACCTATCTGAATTTATATTAATTCCTGTTTACTTGTTTTGATGTGTATATATCTATAGTTCTATATTGATGCTATTGTTGCCTGTTTACTTGTTTACTTGTAAGCCCGTTGTGGGCAGGGATTGTGTCTGTTCTTTTGCTGAATTGTACTTTCCAAGCGCTGAGTACAGTGCTCTGCACACGGTAAGCGCTCAATACATACGATTGAATGAATGATTGACTGGAGCCATCTCTGGGGATGCTGGACACCGGTTCTCTCTTCCTCTCCTAGGTCCATGGAAAGAACCTGTTCCTGGAGTTCGGCCCAAGGCAGAGGGCCGGACCTCCTGCAGTTGGCCTCTGCCCAGAGCCTCGTGGGGAGGGGGCCGGCTGCTTGCAGCGGGATGCCAGCCTGGAACCGGGCCGGCCCCTGGGAGAGAAGGGGGTGGAATCCCCCGACACCTCCCTGACTCCAGGCATGGCCCAACCCCAGTCCCTGGAGGGTGGCGAGGCCCCAGGAGCCGAGGTGCCGATGGCAGAGGCGGGCGGAGACGGCGAGACCTCGGGAGGAGGGGTGTCAGGGGCGGAGGATGGCCAGAAGTGGCTCCGTTTCCATTTTTGGCTCTTTGGCAGCGTCCGGGCCAATGAGTTCTCCAGAGCCCAGGGCCCCAACAAGAGAGGTGACTGGAAGGACCCAGTGCCCAGGTAGGATCAGGGTGGTTGGCGGGGGGATGTGTGTGTGGTGTGTATGTCTGTGTGTCTCTGGCAGGGCGAGCAGCCTGGTTCCATGACCCCAGCGGGGAGCAACAATCTGCCCGTTCTAAGCCTGGAGCCACTGCTGCTGTGCTGAGTCTCCGGAAATGTGGCCTTTGCCTCCAGACCCAAGAGATCTGGGAACTGTTCCACAACTGTGGAGAGGGCCTGGGGAAGGGCCAGCTCTCCAAAGACCACCCTCCATCATCAGTCCAGTCACAAGGACATGGAGGATTGGAGGCTGCCTCGGCTTCCCCCTGCACCTCTGGCTGTAGAAGGATTGATTGATTGACTGGGTAGGCCGGAGAAGAGCTGAGGGCCTGGGGAGGGAGAAGGGACGTCAGTGGGGGCTGACTTGGCATGCAACTCTCCTGATTTGGGGGGTGGGGGAAGAGGCCTCGGCTGAAGGCGGAGCTGGTGACAGGATTTATTCAGCGCTTACTCTGGGTCCACCACTCTGTTAGACACAGCTTGACCGGGCCAGATCCACCCCTTGTCCTGCACTCAGCTCTCAGTCTGAGTAGGATGGGTTAGGGGGGAGGGATCTCTGCCCATTTCACAGATGGGGAGCCTGAGGCCCCCAGTGGTGAAGTGACTTTATGGGACCAGACCCCTTGACATCCCAGCAGGGGGACAAGACCACCGGTCCCCACCAAGTCTGGAGGGGCTGCCCCCGGGGCAACAGCACTGGGCATGGCCCCATCCAGCCATGAGGGCTCCATCGCCTTGGCAAAGTCTCGTGCTCTCCCTTCCATTTCCCTCCACCCCCCAGGCTGGTCCTGCACTTTGCCCACGGGGGCTTCCTGGTCTTCTACAACTGTTGCATGGTGTGGGCAGCCCATCCCTGGGCCGGGCCCTCCACGGACATCCTGTCCAGAGGCTTTCATCGCGGCCGAGCCCTGGAGGCCTTGAGGCAGGACAAGCCCGTCGGCTTCACTCTCCTGGACCAGAGACACTTCGCTGGGCTGGGTAAGCGTTAGGCAGGTGCCAGGGGACTGCCGGGGTTGGACTGAGAGATGGGAAGTAGAAGCGGGCACCTCTCTTGGTGGTTCTTATTATTATGAGAATTGCTATTAACAATAATATTAATGACTGTAACATCAGCAGCAGCACTGCCTAGTGGCAAGAGCAAGGGCTTGGGATTCAGAGGTCGTGGGTTCTAATCATGGGTTCTAATCCTGGCTCCGCCACTTGTCTGCTGTGTGACCTTGAGCAAGACACTTAATTTCTCAGTGTCTCAGTTACCTCATCTGTAAAATGGGGATTAAGATTGTGAGCCCTATGTGGGACAGGGACTGTGTCCAACCTGATTACATCACGTCTACCCCAGTGCTTAGAACAGTGCTTAGTACCTAGTAAGTGCTTAACAAATACAAGAATAATGATAATTATTAACACATATGACTATTATTATGTGCCAAATATTCTGGTAGAGACACAAAATAATCAGGCCAGACACAGACCCTGTCCCACAAGGGGCTCACAGTCTAAGGGGGAGGGAGAACAGGGATTGAATCTCCATTTTACAGGAGAGGAAACTGAGGTCCAGAGAAGTTAAATGACTTGCCCAAGCTCACACAGGAGACATGGGACGAAACTGGGATTAGAACCTGGGTGTTCTGACTCCCAGGCCGGTGCTCACTAAGCTCTGCTGCCCTCATTGTGGACGCAGGGACAATGAATAGATTTACCCTTCCCCTCCCGACCCTCCCCAGTTTGCCAGATCAGTAATTAGGTGGTAATCCAAGACGGCCTCCTGGAGGAGGTGTCTCTGGCGGAGGGGGAGGGGCCCAGTTGGGCCAAGCCAAAAAACGCCAGAGTTTCCACAAGTGGAGGCATTTCCCCACCCCGTGGCCTCTCTGTGTTCCAGGAAACATCATCAAGAACGAAGTTCTGTACCTCGCCGGGATCCATCCGCTCTCTCCAGGCTCGGCCCTGTCCCCGTCGAGCCTGGAGACCCTGCTGGACCTGGTCCTGCAGTTCGGGGGGGAGTGGCTGCAGGCCAAGCAGCAGGGGAAGCGGCAGCCCTATCGCATCTACCGGAGGAGATGCTGTCCGGAGGGGCACCCGGTGACCAAGCAGAGCCTCGGCCCGCCGGGCAGACTGCGGAGACTCACCTGGTGGTGTCCCCTGTGCCAGCCGCTCCTCTCCCGGGCATCTCCTGAGCCCAACCGTCTCCTGTGATGATGTGGGCCGCCGGGCTGGTTGGAGCCGGGAGGGCTCAAAGTTTACTTCTGGTTTTGTTGGGTGGGTTAGTCCTGAGGGGTGTGGGTGGCGGGGCAGGGAGACTTCCATCCCACACAGGGGGTGGTGAGGGGTGAAGGAGGGAGAGAGCGGCCCCCTCCTACGGGGCAGGAGGAGGCCAACCGAAATATAATGGTTGAAAATAAAAACACGAATGGTGAAGAGAAAATAATTCTTGTGGTATTTATGAAGCGAAAACTATATGCTAAGTACTGGGGTGGATACAATCAATCAATCGTATTTATGGAGCGCTTACTGTGTGCAAACAGACACATTCCTGCCCACAACGAGCTAACAGAATAGAGGGAGAGACAGACATTAGCATAAATAAATAGATATAATAAATTACAGATATGCACATATGTGCTGCGGGGATGGGAGGGAGGATGGATGAAGGAGCAAGTAAAAGCTCCAAACTGGGCTTACTCCTCCTTTCCCTTGCTGCCCTCTCAGCACCGTCAGGGAGCTGGAAACTCTATGCTCTTCTCTGGGACCGTTGATTGAGCGCTCACTGTGTGCAAAACATTGTACTAAACACTTGGGAAAGTACAGTCCAATGGAGTTGGTGGAACCGATCCCTGCCCTCAAGGAGCTGACAGTCTAGAGGGAGAGATAAATCCTGAAAAAAATTACAAACAGGAAAAATCAATCAGTTGTAATTATTGAGTGCTTAGTGTGTGCAGAGCACGGTCCTGAGCACTTGGGAGAGGACAATATAATGATAGAATAGTTACATTAGTGCTCCTGCAGGGATGAGGGCTGAAGCGACGTTTGTGGGGAAGATGAGAGATGAATCAGGGAAGACTTCCTGGAGGAGATGTGATTTGTGAAGAGCTTTGATGATGGGGAAGGGAGTTCGAGGTATGGGCAGGGAGAGAGCAATGAGGTGAGACTGAGGCAAGGTAAGAGTGTTGGCTTGAGAAGAATGAAGAGGGCAAGATGGGGTGTAGAGGGAGAAGAAAATGGACAAGTAGGAGGGAGAAAGCTGATTAGGCATCTTAAAGCTGATCATGACGGCGTGTATCCTTTACACGGAAAGGGATGGGCTGCCACTGGAAGTTCTGTGAGGGTAGGGAGATGTAATAATAATAATGTATTTATTAAGCACTTACTATGTGCCAAGCACTGTTCTAAGCCGTAGGGTAGATACATGGTAATGAGGTTGTCCCTCGTGGGGCTCACAATATCAATCCCCATTTTTACAGATGAGTTAACCGAAGCTCAGAGAAGTTAAGTGACTTGCCCAAGGTGATACAGCAGACAAGTGGCAAAGCTGGGATTAGAAGCAGCATAGCCTAATAGCAGGAACACGGGCTTGGGAGTCAGAGGATATAGGTTCTAATCTCGGCTCCACCACTTTACTGCGTGATCGTGGGCAAGTCACTTAAATTTCTCTGTGCCTCAGTGACCTCATCTGTAAAATGGGGATTGAGACTGTGAGCCCCAGGTGGGACAGGGACTGTTTCCAACCAGATTACCTTGAATCTGCACCAGTGCTTAGAACAGTGCTGGGCACCTAGTAAACACTTAGCAAATACTAATGGTAACCTTATCACTATACCTCGACATAGTCTAACTCACCACCAACCTCTCGCCCACATCCTGCCTCTGGCCTGGAATGCCGTCCCTCCTCCTTTCAGACAGACAATTGATCTCCCCTCCTTCAGAGCTTCACTGTAGGAACATCTCCTCCAAGAAGCCTTCCCTAACTAAGCTCGCCTCTCCTCTTCCACTCCCTTCTGCGTCACCCTGACTAGTTCCCTTCATTAATCCCCCCTCCCAGACCCACAGCACTTATGTATATATCTTTTATTTATTTATATTAATGTCTGTCTGTAGACTGTGAGCTCATTGAAGGCAGGGAACGTGTCTATTTAGTGTTATAGTGTACCCTCCCAAGTGCTTAGTACGGCGCTTTGAACGCAGTAAGCGCTCAATAAATGATTGAAAGAATGAATGAAATACCATAATTATTATTACTATTAATTTAGGTCCTCTGACTCCCAGGTCCATGGTCTTTCCAACAGGCCACCCTGCTTCTCCCAAATATTTTCAAAATGTCATAGTGGGAGGACTGATACAATTCGTCAACAGACTGAGTGGGGGGGAACTAGAAGGGAACTCCTTATTAACAGGTTTAAGGCACTTAAGCAGCTTTCCCCATCCTACCTACTTTCTGATGCCCTCCTACAACCCAGCCAACACACTCTGCTCCTTTAACACCAACCTCCCCACTGTACTTCGATCTCTTCTATCTCGCCACTGACCTCTTGCCTATATCCTGCCTTTGGCCTGATTTCTGTCCTAACTCCCTCCCACCACATATCTGCCAGGCTACCACTCTTCCCACCTTCAAAGCCCTCCTAAAATTACATCTCTTCCAAGAGGTCTTCCCTGACTAAATCCTCATTTCCCCTTCTCACTCTCCCCTGTGTATCACTCGTCCTGAGTGTTTACTGTGTGCAAAACACTTTACTCAGCTCTTAGGAGAATAAAATATAACAGAGTTGGTAGATATGTTCCCTGCCCATGAGGAGCTTACAGTCTAATAATAATAATAATGGTGTTAAGTGTTTACTATGTGCCAAGCACTGTACTAAGCGCTGGGGTGGATACAGGCAAAGCAGGTTGGACTCAGTCCCTGTCCCATATGGGGCTCACACTCTTAATCCCCGTTTAACAGATGAAGTAACTGAGGCTCAGAGAAATGACGTGACTTGCCCAAGGTCACCCAGCAGACAAGTGGCCGAGCTGGATTAGAACTCAGGTCCTCCTACTCTAGAGGGGAAGACAGACATTAATATAAATAAATTATAGAGAAGCAGCGTGGCTCAGTGGAAAGAGCACGGGCTTTGGAGTCAGAGGTCGTGGGTTCGAATCCCGGCTCTGCCCCTTGTCAGCTGTGTGACTGTGGGCAAGTCACTTAACTTCTCTGTGCCTCAGTTACCTTATCTGTAAAATGGGGATTAAGACTGTGAGCCCTACGTGGGACAACCTGATTCCCCTGTGTCTACCCCAGCGCTTAGAACAGTGCTCTGCACACAGTAAGCGCTTAACAAATACCAACATTATTATTACCCAAGTTCTGTGGGCCTGAGGGAGAGGTGAATAAAGGACGCAAATCCAAGCGCAGGGGTGAGACAGAAGGCAGTGGGAGTAGAGGAAATGAGGGCTTAGTCAGAGAAGGCCTCTAGGAGGAGATGAGGTTTTAATAGGTTTTGATTAGGCTGTGAGCCCGTCATTGGGCAGGAATCGTCTCTATCTGTTGCCGAATTGTACATTCCAAACGCTTAGTACAGTGCTCTGCACATAGTCAGCGTTCAATAAATACTACTGAACGAATGAATAAGGCTTTGAAGGTGGGGAGAGTGATGGATATGAAGGGGGAGGGAGTTGTAGGCCAAAGGCAGGACGTGGGTGAGAGGTTGCAATCATCTTGGATCTGTTTCCTTTAAGCAGATGATATTCACCATCCTCAGCCCCGCAGTTTTTACATAGGTATCAATAACAATAATAATAATGCAATGGTATTTCTTAAGCACCTACTATGTGCCAGGCACCGTACTAAGTGCTGGTGTGGATACAAGCAAACTGGGTTGGACACTGTCCCTGTCCCACATGAGGCTCACAGTCTTAAACCCTGCCTTTTCTAGATGGTGAGCTACTTGTGGGCAGGAATATGTCTGTTTGTTGTGGTATTGTACTCTCCCAAGAGCTTTTGTACAGTGCTTTGCACCCAGTAAGCCCTCAATAAATACGATTGAATGAGTGAATGAATGAATGAATGACATTTCCCCTAGCTGTATTTATTTCAATGTCTGTCTCCCCCTCTAGACTTTGGGCAGGGATCCTGTCTATCAACTCTTTCATACTGTACCCTCCCAAGCATTTAGTACAGTGCTCTGCACACAGTAAATGCTCAATGAAGCAGCGTGGCCTGATAGAGTACAGACTTGGGAGTCTAAAGGACCTGGGTTCGCATCCCAGCTCTGTTACTTATCTGCTCTGTGACTTTGGGTAAGTCGCTTCACTTATCTGTGCCTCAGTTATTATCTCTCTATAAAATGGGGATTAAGACTGAGTCCCTTGTGGGACATGGACTGTGTCCAGCCTGATTATCTTGTATCTCCCCCAGCACTTAGTACATACAGTGCCCGGCACATAGTGCTTAACAAATACCATAAAAATAAATAAATAAATACTACTGATTGAGGAATGAGGGATAACTCCAAGGTTTCAAGCTGGAATGGCGGTCTTGTCAACTGTGATGGAAAAGTTGGGTGGAAAAGTGAGGTTGGGAGGAAAGATGAGGTCAGTTTTAGACATATTAAACTGGAAATTCTGGCAGGAGAGCCATGTAGAGATGTCCTGGAGGCAGGAGGAAATTGTGTGAGATTGCAGAAGAGGGGAGAGGTCAGGGCTACTGAGGTAGACTTGAGAAGTGGTAGATGAAACCGTGGGGGTGGATAATGATAGTGACGGTATTTGTTATGTTCGCCGCACAGTGCTGACACACGGCATCAGACACTGGAGCTGAGGCTAGATCATCAGATCAGATGTGGCCCTGGGACAGGCAGGGCTCACAGTCTTAAAACCAAGAGGAGGGGCTTCTCCTCATTTTAAAAATAGGGAAATTGAAGCTCAGATCTGCCCTCTTCTCTCCATCCAAACTATCTGTTAATCTAATCACTTATCCTATCCGGCCTTGATTACTGTATCAACGTCCTCGCTGACCTCCCTGCCTTCTGTCTCTTCCCCGCTCCGACCCATACTTCACTCTGCTGCCTGGATCATTTTTCTACAAAAACGTTCAGGTCGTGTTTCTCCACTCCTCAAGAAACTCCAGTGGTTGTTGCCCATCGACCTACGCATCCAACAGAAACTCCTCACCATTGGCTTTATAGCATTCAATCACCTTGCCCTCTCCTACCTTACCTTTCATTCATTCAATCATATTTATTGAATGCTTACTGTGTGCAGAGCACTGTACTAAGTGCTTGGAATGTACAATTTGGCAACAGATAGAGACAATCCCTGTCCAAAAACGGGCTCACCGTCTAAAAGGGGAGACAGACCACAAAACAAAGCAAGTAGTCAGGCAGTAGTCGGTACCTCACTACTCTCCAACTACAATCCAGCCGGCAGACTTCGCTCCTCTAACGTTATCCTTCTCACTGACCCTCGTTCTCATCTCTCTCGCGCCTGGAATGCCCTCCTTCCTCATATCCTTCCTCAATTACTCTCCCCACCTTCAAATCCTTATTGAAGGCACATCTCCTCCAATAGGCCTTCCCTGGCTAACCCTCCTTTCCTCTTCTCCCACTTCCTTCTGTGTCACCCTGATTTGCTCCCTTTATTCATCCCCCTCCCAGTCCCAAAACACGTACATATCTGTAATTTATTTGTATTAATGTCTGTCCTCCCTTCTAGACTGTAAATTCTCTATGGGCAGGGAATGTGTCTTTTTATTGTTGTATCGCTCTCTCCCAGGCACTTAGTACAGTGCTCTGCACACAGTAAACACTCAATAAATAAGATTCACTGACCGAATGACCGACTGACTTCAGCAACCTGCCCATGATCACCCAGCAGAGATGGTGGAGCTAGAATTAGAATCCCCTTCCACGGACTCCCATTCCTGCACCTTTTTTAAAAATGCTATTTGTTAAGTGCTTACTATGTGCCAGGCATTGGATCCATCCCAGTGCTTAGTGTAATCAGATTGGACACAGTCCATGTCCCATATGGGGCTCACAGTCTCAATCCCCATTTTACAGATGAGCTAACTGAGGCACAGAGAAGCAAAACGACTTGCCCAAGGTCACAGAGCAGACAAGTGGCGGAGGGAGGATTAGAACTCATGGCTTTCTGATTTCCAGGCCCTTACTCTAGGCACTAAGCCATGCTGCTTCTCATGCTGCTGTGTGACCTTGGGGAAGTCATTTTGCTTCTCTGTGCCTCAGTTACCTCATCTTTTCCAGACCAAGCCTCCCTTTTCCTCAGCTCCCCCTCCTTTCCTCATCACCATGACTCACCACTCCCTTTGCTCTTCCCCCCTCTGCCCGCACTTAAGTATATTTATATACTTCTATAATTCTATTTATTTATATTGATGCCTGTTTCCTTATATTGATGTCTGTGCCGTGTCCCCCTCGCTACCAGAATCTGAGCCCTTAGAGGCAGCGATTGTCTTTCTTTATTGCGGCATTGCATTTTCCAAGCACATAACACAGTGCTCTGCACACAGTAAGCGCTCAATAAATACGTTTGAATGAATAAATGAAGGATTTGCTTGTATCCACCCCAGGGCTTAGCACAGAAGAGAAGCAGCGTGGCTCAGTGGAAAGAGCCCGGGCTTGGGAGTCAGAGGTCATGGGTTCTAATCCCAATCCCATCACTTGGCAGCTGTATGACTTTGGGCCAGTCACTTCACTTCTGTGTGCCTCAGTGACCTCATCTGTAAAATGGGGATTAAAGCTGTGAGCCCCACATGGGACAATCTGATCACCTTGTATCCCCCCCCCCCCCCCCCCGGCGCTTAGAACAGTGCTTGGCACATAGTAAGCGCTTCACAAAGACCTATCATTATTACTATTACTGCAGGGCTTGGCACATTCTAAGAGTTTAACAAATACCACAATTGTTATGATTATGATCTATTGTAGAGCTTAGACCAGTGATTGGAACATAACGGGCACTTAAGAAAAGCAGCGTAGCTCAGTTGAAAGAGCCTGGGCTTGGGAGTCAGAGGTCATGGGTTCGAATTTCCCTTCTGCCACTTGGCAGCTGTGTGACTGTGAGCAAGTCACTTCTCTGGGCCTCAGTTCCCTCATCTGTAAAATGGGGATGAAGACTGTGAGCCTCACGTGGGGCCACCTGATGACCCTGTATCTCCCCCAGCGCTTAGAACAGTGCTCTGCACAGCGTGGCTTGGTGGAAAGAGCCTGGGCTTCGGAGTCAGAGGTCATGGGTTCGAATTCCCCTTCTGCCACTTGGCAGCTGTGTGACTGTGAGCAAGTCACTTCTCTGGGCCTCAGTTCCCTCATCTGTAAAATGGGGATGAAGACTGTGAGCCTCACGTGGGGCCACCTGATGACCCTGTATCTCCCCCAGCGCTTAGAACAGTGCTCTGCACAGCGTGGCTTGGTGGAAAGAGCCTGGGCTTCGGAGTCAGAGGTCATGGGTTCGAATTCCCCTTCTGCCACTTGGCAGCTGTGTGACTGTGAGCAAGTCACTTCTCTGGGCCTCAACGACCTCATCTGTAAAATGGGGATGAAGACTGTGAGCCTCACATAGGACCACCTGATGAGCCTGGGTCTCCCCCGGCGCTTAGAACAGTGCTCTGCACAGCGTGGCTCTGTGGAAAGAGCCCAGACTTGGGAGTCAGAGGTCATGGGTTCAAATTCCCCTTCTGCCACTTGGCAGCTGGGTGACTGTGGGCAAGTCACTTCTCTGGGCCTCAACGACCTCATCTGTAAAATGGGGATGAAGACTGGGAGCCTCACATGGGACCACCTGATGACCCTGGATCTCCCCCAGCGCTTAGAACAGTGCTCTGCACATCATAAGCGCTTAACAAAGCAGCAACAAAGCGCTTAACAGAGAAGCAGCATGGCTCAGTGGAAAGAGCACGGGCTTTGGAGTCAGAGGTCATGAGTTCGAATCCCAGCTCTGCCACTTGTCAGCTGTGTGACTGTGGGCGAGTCCCTTCACTTCTCTGGGCCTCAGTTCCCTCATCTGGAAAATGGGGATGAAGACTGGGAGCCCCACGTGGGACAACCTGATTCCCCTGTGTCTCCCTCAGCGCTTAGAACAGTGCTCTGCACATAGTAAGCGCTTAACAAATACCAACATTATTAACAAATACCAATATTATTATTATTAGAGAAGCAGCGTGGCTCAGTGGAAAGAGCCCGGGCTTGGGAGTCAGAGGTCATGGGTTCGAATCCCACTTGGCAGCTGGGTGACTGGGGGCGAGTCCCTTCACTTCTCTGGGCCTCAGTGACCTCAAGTGGAAAATGGGGATGAAGACTGGGAGCCCCACGTGGGAGAACCTGATGGCCCTGTATCTCCCCCGGCGCTTAGACGAGCGCTGTGCACAGAGTAAGCGCTTAACAAATACCAATATTATTATTATAATTATGATGGGGGAGGGAGAAAGGGGAGAAAGTCCTCCAATCGGCTTCGAGAAGGCGCCCCGGCTCACCCCACCCGGCTCGGCCTCCGATTGGCTGGCATCCTCCTGGTGCGAGAGGGGCCGGACCAATGAGCGCCCGTCAGCCCACCCGCCCGCGTGCGGCGCCGGCGGGTGGGGGCGGGGCGTTGCCGGGGCAGCCGCCGGGCCCCGCCCCCTCGCCGGGATGACGTCACGGAGGCCCCGCTCCCTCGGCTGGGCCCCCTCCCCCGGCCGGAGAGGGGCAGGTTCCCAGGCCGGGCAGGCCAAGCCAGGGACAGGCTGATCGGGGCTGCGGCGCGCGCCTCCTCTCCCCCATCAACGACATTGTCCTCCCACCATCCCTCCAGCTTGGCCTCATCTCCCCCACCTCCCACCCTTGCTCTTTTCTCATCTCCCCCACCTCCCACCCTTGCTCTTTTCTCATCTCCCGGCATCCTCTTCTCTGATCCCCCATCATCCTCCCCCCTGAACCCCCATCTCTGACCTCCCCCCCAGCCCCTCATCTCTAAAAGCTTCATTCCCCCGGTCTGATCCTCCACCATCCCCTCCCCTGAACTCCCATCTCTGGCTTCCCCCCATTCCCCCACCTCCAAAATCCCCCCCAACTGATTCCCCCATCACCCTCTTATCTGAACCCTATCTCTGACACCCCCTTTCTCTGCTCCCCAATTTCATCATCTCCAAAAGCCCCATCCCTCTGGTGTGATCTTCCTCTAATTCCCCATCACCCTCCTCTCTGATCCCCCATCTCTGACCCCCCATTCCCATCCCTCCCCCATCACCCTCCCCTCTGAACCCCCATCTCTGACTCCCCCTCCCCATTCCCTCAGCTCTAAAATCCCCAGCCCCCCCATCCTGTGTGGTCCTGCCTCTTGCCCCCCCCGTTGCCCCCATGGAGTTCGTCAAATGCTTGGGTCACCCCGAGGAGCTCTACAACCTGCTGAAGTTCAAGATGGGGGGCTGCAAGACCGTGCTGTCCAAGCTGGACCAGGTGAGCAGGGGATGGGACCTTGGGGAGGTCTGGGGGGTAAGATCAGTAGGGCCTAGTCTTATCAGTCCTTCAGCCACCTCGATCAATCAATCAGGGGTATGTATTCTTTAATGGCATTTATTAAGTGCTTACTATATGCCTGACACATTTCTAAGTGGTGGGATAGATGCAACTAATCAGTAGACATAGTCCATGGCTTAAACCCCATTTTACAGTTGAGGTAACTGAGGCACCGAGAAGTGAAGTGACTTGCTCAAGGTCACACAGCAGACAAGTGGCGGAGCAGGGATTTAGAACCTGGGTCCTTCTGACCCCCAGGTCCCTGCTCTACCCATTAGACCATGCTTCTCAATTGCTTTACTGAGTGCTTACCGTGTGCGGAGCACTGTACTAAGCGCTTGGGAGACTTTAATATAATAGATTTGATAGGCACGATCCCCGTCCTTGAGATGCTTACAGCCTAAAGAGGGAGATGGATATTAATATAAATTAGAGATGGGGGAAGGAACAGAGTATTAGGATATGTTCATATGTATATAAGCGCTTAATACAGTGCTCTACACATATAAAAGCTTAAATCCACTGATTGATAGATGCTCTGAGGGTTGGGGGTGAGCATTAAAGTGCTTAGAGGGGATGAACCCAAGTGTTTAGGCAACACAGAAGGGAGAATAGGGTGGGTCATATCTTCTTCCAGGAGAAGGTATGATTTTAGTCACATTTGAGACTGGCAGAACAGTGGTAAGTCAGATAAGAAGGGAGAGAGAATTGCAGGTAGGAGGGAGGAGGTGACCAAGAAGTCCAGCGGTGACAGAGAAGAGATCAAGGCACGTGAATAGGTTGGTGTTGGAGGAGTTAAGTGTGCGAGCTGGGTTGTAATAATAGAGGAGGGAGCTGATTGAAGGCATTAAAGTTGAAGGTGAGCAGTTTCCGTGTAGTGCCCAGGTAGATGGACGACCACTGGGAGGTTTTAGAGGGGTGGGGAGACATGCCCAGAATGATTCTGTAGAAAAATGATCCGGTCAGCGGACTGAAGGAAGCACTGGAGCGGGGACGGACGGGAGGCAGGAAGGTCAGCGACGAGGCTGATGCAGCAGTCGAGGCAGGATATGTCAAGTGCTTGGACCAGCGTGGGATCAGTTTGGACGGTGAAGAAGGGGTGGATTCTGAAGATGCGAGGGTAGAACCAACAGGATTTGATGACAGGCCGAATATGTGGTTTGAATGGGAGAGATGAGTCTAGAATAATGGCCCGGTGGCAGAGAGGTTTGGCGGTGTTGTCTACAGTGAAGGGAAAGTTGGCTGGTGGAGAACACAGTTTGGGTGGGAAGATAAATCAGTGGTATTTTACTGAGCACTTCCTGTTGGCAGGCACTATACTGTGCTTTTTTGTGGTATTTGTTAAGCGCTCACTACGTGACCGACACTATATTAAACGCTAGGGTAGATACAAGCTAATTGGGCTGGACATAGTCCATGTCCCACATGGGGTTCCCGGTCTTAATCCCCATTTTACAGGTGGGGTAATGGGGACACAGAGAAGTGAAGTGACTCACCCAAGGTCACACAGCAGACAGGAGGTGGAGCAGGATTAGAACCCAGGTCCTCCTGACTCCTTAGCCCATGCTCAGTACACTAGGCCATGCTGCTTCTCAGTGCAGTATAACACAGTTGGTGGGCACAATCCCTGCCACACGTACCCTTAGAAGCAGCATGGCCTTGTGGATAGAGCACAGGCCTGGGGGTCAGAAGGACCTGGGTCCTAAACCTGCCTCTGCCACTTTTCTGCTGTTTGACCTTTGGTAATAATAATAATAATTGTGGTATTGTTAAGCTCTTACTATGTGCCATGCACTGTACTAAGTGCTGAGGCGGATCACTTCACTTCTCTGTGTCTCAGTTACTGAGTCCCCATGTGGGACAGGGACTATGTCCAACCCGATTTGCTTGTATCCTCCCCAGAGCTTAGTGCCTGGCACATAGTAAATGCTAAACAAATATTATTAATAATAATAACGGGCTGAAGATGAAAGGATCCCCAGCTGTCCTGGTGGATGCTGAAGACTCTATTCCTTTGGGATATATGTGGACAAGGCCCCCCAATTTCCCTGTCCTATGTCCAGTCTAGGAGAGCACCCGAACGAGCCTATCCCGCTCCAATTTGCCCTGGCTAGGCCGGCTGACTTAGCCTACAATGCAGTTGAGAAACAGGCAGAACTGGTCTGTTCTGGGTTCGAAAGAAAGGGAGGTGACAGAACCAGTATTCCGGTCTGGAGGTTGCCCCAGTCATTATATGTACCGAACTTCTTCTGGGTGCAGAGCACTGTACTGAGCACTGGGCAGAGGACAAGAGTTACTGGATACAGTCTCTGCCTTCAAGGAGCTGACGGTCTACTGTGGGCAGAGCACTGAGCTGAGCACTTGGGAGAGTCCAATAGAGTTAGTGAACATGATCCTTACCTCAAGAAACTGACGGTATAATGTTGGTATTTGCTAAGCGCTTACTATGTGCAGAGCACTGTTATAAGCGCTGGGGGAGATACAGGGTCATCAGGTTGTCCCAGGTGAGGCTCACAGTCTTAATCCCCATTTTACAGATGTGGTAACTGAGGCACAGAGAAGTTAAGTGACTTGCCCACAGTCACACAACTGCCAAGTGGCAGAGCGGGAATTTGAACCCATGACCTCTGACTCCCAAGCCCGTGTTCTTTCCACTGAGCCACGCTGCTTCCCAGTGTGCAGAGCACTGTGCTGAGCGCTTGGGAGAGTACAATAGAGTCAGTAGACAGGATCTCTGCCCTCAAGGAGCTTAAAAGCTACTGAGGGAGATAAATAAAGATGAGCCAAAGCCTTTCTGGGATCAGGGTTGGGAGCGGTATCAGTGATGGGAGAGCTAGGTGGAGGAGTAGGCTGTGGGGAGATGGATGGGGTTATTTTGTTTTTTAATAGTATTTGTGAAGCGCTTACTCTGTGTGAGGCACTGTACTAAGCGCTGGGGTAGGCACAAGCTAATCAGGTCGGAACCAGTCCATGCCCAACATGGGGCTCCCAGTTTTAACCCCCATTTTATAGAAGAGGTAATCGAGGCCCAGACAAGAGAAGTGACTTGTCCGAGGTCCCACAGCAGACAAGTGGCGGAGTCTGACTCCCAGGCCGGGGCTCCTTCCACTAGTACATGCTGGTTCTTGGCCAGGGCTCTGCACACAGCAAATGCTCAGTAAATATGATTGATTGACACCCCCTGCTCCCCCCCCCCCCAGTGTAGCACCAAAGGGGTTAACAGGGGAGGGGGCGGTGCATCCTTTGGGTTTGTTTGGTGGGGGCGGGGAGGGGCGGTCTCTGTCCTGCCCCGTGGTGGTGCATGTGTAGGGGTTGGGCGGCAGAGGGGGGGAAAAGGGGGTCCGGTCCCATGGCCCAGCCTCCAGCCCCAAACCACGCCCCTATGGCCGCCGCCTGCAGCACGAAGGCCGTGTTGCTGTTCAAACGCACGCTGGCCCTGTCCCCCACCGCCGCACCTAGGGGGTCTGGGGTCCAGCGTCGCCGCCGCCGCTCTTCCTCCTCCTCCTCCTCATCTCCGTCCCCCTCCTCCTGCCCTTCCCCCCGCTCCCTTGGATCCCCCACCGCCCCTCGCCTCCCCTCGCCCCTCGCCGCCTCCACCCCTGCCTGTCTCCTCTGCCCGCAGGACTCACTCAGCGACAGCATGAAAACCTGCTACAAGTACCTGAACGAGACCAGCCGCAGCTTCGCCGCCGTCATCCAGGCCCTGGACGGGGAGCTGCGGTCAGTGCCCGACCCCCGGGACCCCCCGCGCCACCCACCCATCTCCCTCCGCGCCCCTCAAGACCAGGGCCGGCGCCTACAGATTCTCCCTCACAGACTGCGGACTGTTGGCAGGGTCCTCAGACTTCCCTGCCCTACCCTATCCGAGACCCCCTCCCATTTCCACCCCCTCCTCCCGTGGGATCACCCAGTCTGGGGACTCCTATCTTCTTGGGGGGACAGGGGTAGAGAAACAGCCATACAGTTGGGCCCCCCAGTATACAGCTGATGGGGCAGGAAAGCTAAGCCCTCCCCCAGCCGCATGAAGTGGAGACGGGGCAGTGCCAGATGCTCCCCCAATACCCCGCCCCCCTGCAGTTTGTGTAACTTCTCCTCCATTTGGAGCTCTCCTCGGGCCCTGTGCCTTGGCATCTGGCAACCACCTGTTGACAGTAAACTCCAACGGTTTCAGCCTCCACCCACGTGGTCCCTGACTTGAGCTTCTTCTCTCCGGGCCCAAGGGTTAACCCCGACTTCCCAATCCCGAGGAGGGTGGACCTGTCCCCATTAATGAGCACTCTGGAGTTGAGCACGTCGATCAGGTGGATTTGGCATTTTCCAGGTGCCAGCGCTAGGCTAAAATCAGGGTGGATGCAAGGTCATCATATTGGACATGGACCCGTACCCAAGGGGAGCATAGACTATCTTACCCTCATTTGACAAATGAGAAAACTGAGGTCCAGAGGAGATATGATAGACTGTGAGCCCTGTAGGCGACAGGGACTGTTTTCGACCCGATAGCCTTGTCTTAGTCCTTAGTGAACATTTAGTAAATGCCATTAATAATATCATAAGCCCATTTAACAGGTGAAACGGTGGGCTCAGAGAAGCCAAGGGACTTACCCAGGATCACACAGCAGATTGACAGCAAGCTGGGAACCAGGTCTTCTGAATTCCAGAGCTGGGTTCTCTCCATTAGACCTTACTATCAGATAGCTGGGTACTGGGGGAAAGTTAATTTTGAGGGTTATCGTCATCATCGTCATCATAATTACTATTATTGTCATTAACAATAATAGTGGTATTTGTTAAGCGCTTACTGTCTGCTAAACTCCGGGGAAGGCACAAGACAGTGTCATGTGTAAAATGGGGATCAAGATTGTAAACCCCATGTGGGACAGTGACTGTGTCCAACCTGATCAGCTTGTACCTACCATAGTGCTTAGTTCAGTGCCTGGCACATAGTAAGCACTTAAATATCATTAAAAAAGGGGGAGATCAGGGTTCAGTGCAATGCTGCCTCATGCTGCCTGGTCGTTTGTGGACACAGATGGAAGCCCAGAAGACATTCAACCTGCCATTTCCATCCTCAGTTCATACTCTCCTTTGCATATGGACACCAGTGCAGAGGTGGAAAGTAGATTTTCATTCCCTTTAGTTTATAGATTTACGGTCAGTGGCTATAGCCATCTCTTTCTGCTGCAGCCACGCCGTGTGCATCTTCTACCTGGTCCTCCGTGCGCTGGACACCGTGGAAGATGACATGACCATCAGTTTGGAGACCAAGGTTCCCATGCTAGTCAATTTCCACTCCTTTCTTGATCAGCCCGACTGGAGGTTTCTGGAGAGCAAGGAGAAAGACCGCCAAGTCCTGGAGGATTTCCCCACGGTAACCTCTGACCTGGAGCTTTGAAGAGGGATTGGGGTGGAAGATTGGGGATGGAGGGAGGAGCTGACCTGGAGGCTGGGGAGTGGGCCTCTCCAAATCCTCCCTCTGAAAGGATTATCCTGGTTGAGAGCAACTCCTCCCGAGAGGTGGCCTGGTCTAGTGGAGAGGACCTGGGTTCTGATTCTGACTCGGCCACTTCCTTGCTTTGTGAACTTGGGTAAATAATTTCCTCATCCATAAAGTGGGGGTTCAGGATCTGGAATCCCCCATTCTTAGACTGTGAGCCCTGTGGGACAGGGAATGTGTCCCACCTGATTATCTTCTATCTACCCCAGGGTTTAGAAAAGTGCTAAACGCAGTAAATGCTTAACGAATACCATCATCATCATTTTTCTAAAATAAAAGTTCAGAGTATATCTCCCCACTCTTTAAAAACCTCCAATGGCTGCCCATCCACTTCCACATCAGACAGAAACTCCTCACCATCAGCTTTGAAGCAATCCATCTGCTTGCCCCCTCCTATCTCACCTCGCTGATTTACTACAACCCAGCCCACACACTTTGTTCCTGTAACTCCAACCTACTCTCTGAACCTTGATCTCATCTATTTTGACACTGACCCCTTGCCCACTTCTTCTGGCTCAGAACTCCCTCTCCCTTCCTACTTGACAGACCACTGCTCTCTCCACCTTCAAAATCCTCCTAAAATCCCATCTCCAAGAGGCCTTTCCCAGCTAAGCTCCAATTTCCCCTATCTGCCATATCCTCTGCATTACCTATCAATCAGTGGCATTTATTGAGCTATCAATGTGGGCCAAGCACTCTATTAAGCCCTTGGGAGAGTACAGTACAACAGAGTTGGTAGACTTATTTCCTGCCCACAGTGAGCTTACAGTTCAGAAGGTGAGATGGACATTAAATAAATTATAGTTAATGGACATAGGTGTTGTGGGGCTGAGGGTGGTGCAAATATCAATTTGGAGCTGTACCCCTAAAGAACTTGATAGTCACCTCATCCTCAGCTCCTCAACACCTATATATCCATCTTGTTATTTTACCATTTCCCCATCTAATTTATTCTAATGCCTGCCTCCCCTTCTAGACCAGAAGCTCCTTTAAGGCAGGGATCGTGTCTACCAACTCTATTGTATCATCCTTTCCTGCGTGCTTACCGCAGTGCTCTGCGCACAGGAGTCGTTCAATACATACCACTGGTTGATTGAGGATTGAATGCCCGTTGTCCCTCCTACTTAGTCTGTGAGCCCCACGTGGGACAGGGCCTGTGTCTGGCCTGATTACCTTGTATCGATTCCAGCGCTTAGCAGAGTTGGCACATGGCAGGCTGTTCTTAACAAATACTACAACGATTGTGGTATTTCAGGGGCGTTGATAGTTGAGCAACTGAGGATTCCCTCCTAATCGTCTTCCTTACTGGTCATCCCTCCCTACTGCTTCCGGTGTGGGTGTCTGGGGGGAGGCCTTCTAACTGAGACGCCCCCACGATTAGCCCTGTGCCTGGAGAGAGCTGTGGAAGGGGACATATAAGGAACGACATCTCTTCTGCCCAGCCTCTCTGCCAGCGGTCCCCCAGCCCCACCCCTGGGGTTTACAAAGCTCCCTCCTGGGCCCTTTAGGTTCTGAATTCAGAGGCACAGAAGATGTTCAACCTGCCATTTCCATCCTCAGTTCATACTCGTCTTTGTATATGGACACCAGTGCAGAGGTGGAAAGTAGAATTTTCTTTTCCTTTAGGTTATAGATTTACGAGCTAGCTTCCGCCGCCTCATCAACGGGAGCTCCTATCGGCTTTAAAGTCTCCACCTCTTCCCTTCTACCTAGGCTCTTTCCTCTCTCACCACACCCTAGCTCGCACTCTTTAGGTTATTGGAGCTAACCTACTGTCTGGACTTCCTTCTCGTGTCGACTGCTTTCAGCCCCTTACTCACTCCCTGCTCGTTCACATCTCATAGACCACTGCTGTCCCACATCTTCAAAGCCGTTCTGAAATCACATCTCCTCCAGGAGGCCTTCCCTGACTAATCCCTCATCTCCCTATCCTCTTTCCTCCGAATTACCATTTTACCATCACCCAAGTGCTCACACATGCTTTGTTGCTTAAGCACTAACTCATGCCCATCTCCCATTTCCTTTCCTCCCATCTAGTTCATTTCAGTGCCTGTCTCCCTTGCTAGATTGTGAGCTCCTAGAAGGCAGGGATCGTGTCTACCTGTTAGTAATGATAGTATGTGTTAAGTATTCACTTTGTGTCAAACACTCTTCTGAGTGCTGGGGAAGACACAAGATAATCAGGTCAAACTCAGTCCCTGTCCCATACAGTAAGCACTTAAATACCATTTTAAAAAAAACAAACCAGGTGTCAAATCCCCATTTTACAGATGAGGAAATTGTGGCACAAAGAAGTGAAGTAACTTGCCCCAGGTCCCACAGCAGGCAAGGGGTGGAGCCATGATTAGAATCCAGATCTTCTGATTCCCAGGCCCATGCTCTTCCAAATAGGTCACGTTGCCTCCTCTACTTATTCCACTGTACTTTCCCAAGCGTTCAGTAGAGTGCTCTACACAGAGTAAGCACTCAGTACCACTAATCGAATGATTAGGGCAGGACAGAGAAGTAAATATATGAAATATTATGGAGGAAGAGGGGGCAGCCCTTAGTAGAAGAAGATTGACACATTTTAAATAAATTTTGGTATTTATCAAGCACTTACCCTGTGCCAAGCACTGGAGCCGATAAAGGAGAATCGAGTCAGACACAGCCCCTGTCCCAGGTGGGATTCACGGCCTACGGGGAGAAGGAAAACAGGCTTCTTATTCACATTTTTCTTAAACTGTAAGCTACGTGTAGGACGGGGAATGTATCCTGCCTGATTATCTTGTATCTACCCCAGCACTAAACACGATTCTTAACACAAAGTAAGCACTTCAAAAAACACCACAATTATTATCATTTTACCAAGGAGGAAACTGGGGCCCTGAGAGGTTAAAATGGGAAGTAGAGAAGAGCATTCTGATATAGGCCAAGGTAAAAGAGGTCTTCATGGCTAGTTGAGGTGGACGGAGGTGGAGAGGTTTATTTCAGCACCGTCAGGGCAGCCCTAGGTATTTCTCTTTAGAAAATATCCCTCTGGCAAGGGGTGGGCACTGGCTGACTGTCTTCCTTGGGCTGACCTTTCCCCGGCAAGCTGGGAAATTCTCCATATGGAGGGTCCCCCTGCCCCCTCCCTTTCTCCCTCCTCCCCAGCCTTCTCCCACATAAAGTCTGCAGAGGAAGATACTGACAGACTCCTGCTTCCCGTCCCCTCTCCGGGACTGAGTCCCAGAGAATCAAACCCTGAAACTGGGGCGGGCTCAGAGGTCACCCTCCTTCCCCCCTCCTCTTGGCTGCCTGGGCTTTCTCCAGAAAACCTGGCACCAGCTGGTGATTGAGTCAGCGGCTTGGCTGGCGGAAATGTTTCCCCTCGCTGTTGTTCAACCTTGGGAAGTCGGGAGATTTAAGGCAGCAGCAAGGCCCTGTCTGTTTGGCTGGAGAAGGGCCAGCATGGCCAGGGTCCCTGGGATCAAAACAAGATTAATCAGGTCAGACACAGTTCCCTCCCCACATTGGGCTCACAGTCTAAGGGGGAGGGTGAACGGGTATTGAGTCTCCATTTTACAGATGAGGAAATGGAAGTCCAGAGAAGTTTAAAGACTTATCCAAGGTCACACAGCAGGCAGGTGGGAGAGCTGGGATTAGAACCCAGGTCTCTGACTCCCAGGCTCCGGCTCTTTCCGCTAGACCATGCTGCTTTTTGACATTCCTATCCTATCCCCCTATCTTAGCTTGGGGACTCACACCCACCTTGGCTGCCTTCTGACACGGGTGTTTTCAGAAACACCAATTTTGCTCCAGACACCCCAAGGCTGCCTTGCTCTGGGGCCGGCTCTGCCCGTGGGGGTCCAGGGCTCTGAGCGGGGCATGTGGGCCACGGAGGGAGGGGCTGGTGCCTGACCCCCCCCATCCCTGCCACACTGTTGGCATCCCAAGATATCCCTAGAGTTCCGGAAGCTCTCCGAGAAGTACCGGGCTGTGATCGCGGACACTTGCCACGAGATGGGAGTCGGGATGGCCGAGTTCCTGGAGAAGAAGGTGGACTCCCAGCAGGACTGGGACAAGGTCAGTGGCCCCACTTACCTGGGCCTAAGGGCGTTGATCCACAGGGACAGAGCCAGCATCTGTGTCTGGACTCGAAAGGCAGATATGTTTGCCAGCCCTCCTTCCCTAAGCCCCTCTTTCCTCTTCTCCCACTTGCTTCTGCATCACCCTGACTTGCTCCCTCTATTCATCTCCCTACTCAGCCCCCCTACAGCACTTATGTACATAGCTGTAATTTATTTATCTTAATGTCTGTCTCCCCATCTAGGCTGTAGGCTTGTTGTGGACAGGGAATATCAGTTATATTGTTATGTTGTACTCTCCCAAGCACCTAGCACAGTGCTCTGCAAACAGTAAGGTCTCAATAAATACGACTGATTGAAACCCAGGCTTAGCGATAATCACATTAACAGTGATATTTAGTCAGTGCTTACTGTGTGCCAACTGCTGGAGTGGATACAGTAAGATCTGATCCGAACAGTCGTTCCATCCCCAGCAGATCACAGTCTCAAAGGAAGGGAGAAAACATATTAAATTTCCATTTTACAGATGAGGAAATTGAGATCCCCCTGATTTCCATTTAGAGTAATAGGTGGTGATACTGTACAACTGGAGGTCAGATGCCTTCAAGAATCTCTAAAAGACCCGACTGGCCAGCCAGCGCCCAAAGGCCAGTGCCGAGAGGCCAGCCAGGAGCGGCCAAGAACGGAGGAGGGGACGGGTGTGGAGGGGACGGGTGTGGCCAGGACCGGCTGAGCCCCACGTGTTGAAACCTCCCCCGCAGTACTGCCACTATGTTGCTGGGTTGGTGGGAATCGGCCTCTCGCGCCTCTTCTCCGCGTCCGAGATGGAGGACCCCATCGTGGGCGAGGACACCCAGGTGGCCAACTCCATGGGCCTCTTCCTGCAGAAGACCAACATCATCCGGGACTACCTGGAGGACCAGCTGGAGGGCAGGGAGTTCTGGCCTCGAGAGGTAACGCCAGCCAGGGTTCTCTGAAAGGAGGTCCTGGCATCCGGCCATCCATTCCTCCTGTCCATCTCCCCCCGGTCCGTCTGTCCATCCCCGCACTACTGACAGAGAGGATCTCTGACAGATACATGCCAGTGTGGTCTCGCTCCCAGGGGGGACCCACAGCTCCGACGTGAAAAGCCCTGGGCGCCAAGTCCTCTCGGCTTATCTTGTTCCGGTCGAACCTTTGGTTGGATTCTCGCATCCCACCCCAGGCCAGACTGAGCACAGCAGAGCACAGATCCTTACGATTCAGAGTCGAGGCGAGACCACCTTCCACCCACCCGCGGGGACTCCCAAGGAACCAGGCCTGGGGTCTGGCTCCTCTCCACCACCTCAGTCCTCACTGGCCGTCCCGGGAAAGGATCCCAGAGCTGGATGCTGGGAGCATTCTGTGTGTGGGAAGCAGCATGGCCTAGTGGAAAGAGCCCGGGCCTTGGGGCCAGAGGACTTGGGTTCTATTCCCAGCTCTGCCACTTTTCTGCTGTGCGACCTTGGACAAGTCACTTAACTTCTCTGTGCCTCAGTTTCCTCATCTCTAAGATGGGGATTAAGACCGTGAGCCCTGTGTGGGACAGGGACTGTGTCCAACCTATCTCAGTGTTTAGTACAGTCCTGGTACATGTAAGAACTTATCAAATACCACAGTTATTATTATCTGCCACCAGTGTCACTGAGCCAACAGGGAGGGCTCCCGCCCCTTCTCCCTAGGTGTGGAGCCGCTACGCCAAGCAACTGTCGGATTTCGCCAACCCTGAGAACGTGGACCTGGCCGTGCAGTGTCTGAACGAACTTGTAACCAACGCCCTGCACCATGTCCCCGATGTCCTCACCTACCTGTCCCGTCTGAGGAACCAGAGCATCTTTAACTTCTGCGCCATCCCCCAGGTAGGCTGCCTGACCCCATCCAAGACCCATGACCCCAATCACCCCCGCCCCAACCAATCATTGGTCCCGGGCGAGTCCACCAGACTCAAACACAGAGCTCACCCTCGGCCAGGAGAGGTGTGCAGGCAGGCCCGTAGGGGAGGTTGACACAGGGCGCAGGCCCGAAGGGGAGCATCAGAGCAGGAAGCTGCCCCAATCTCCCCGGGGGAAACAATGAAACCAATAACCGAGCCAGCAGTGGCGAAGACGTCAGTCGAGAGGTGCAAATACGTCGGGGCTCAGGCCGCCCCGGGCAGGGTGGTGGGGGCAAGCCTGCCTCCCTCTGCCTGGAGTGAAGTTTCTGCTGGCTATAAATAGCCCCGGGATGGGGGAGGGTTGGGCCTGGGGGGGGCGGGTGCTGGTGAGTCACCCTTGGCTCATCTGGGTCTCAGCAGTCAAGGGAGGTGCGCTTTGGTGAAACAGAAAGCTTCCTCTCACGCATACGGCAGAATCGTTTTGGAACCACAAAATGTCATCTAGAACAATTTTGAGAGTGGGGGCTGGGAGAGGCTGTGTGTCAGGGAAAGAGGGATGGGGGAGGCCTACAACAGTTTCCTTTTGCTGTTCGTCTTGGTATATATATACACCAAATACTATTATATAATATTATTGTATTATGTAATATAGTATTTGTTAAGCGCTTGCTATATGCCAGGCATTGTACTAAGTGCTGGGGTGGATATGAGCTAATCAGACTGGACGCAGTCCTTTCCCACATGGGGCTCACAGTCTTAATCCCCCTTTTGTAGATGAGGTCACTGAGGCATAGAGGAGTGAAGGGACTTGCCCACGGTGACCCAGCAGATAAATGGCAGAGCCAGGATTGGAACCCAGTTCCTCTGACTCCCAGACCTCGGCTCTTTCCACTAGGCCATGCTGCTTCTCGATAATAATGGGGGTGTTTGTTAAGTGCTTGCTCCATGCCAAGCACCAGGCTAAACGAGGGGATCGAAACAAATTAATCAGATCAGATGCAGTCCCACGCAGGACTCAGACGGAAGAGGGAACTGAGGCTCAGAGAGGTTAAGAGAGTTGCCCAAATCACACAGCAGGAAAGTGGAGGAGCTGCGTTTCATGCCCTCAGCTCCACCTCTCTGTGTCCCCACAGGTCATGGCCATCGCCACCCTGGCCGCCTGCTACAACAACCAGCAGGTGTTCCGGCGGGTAGTGAAGATCCGTAAGGGGCAGGCCGTCACCCTGATGATGGGGGCCACCAGCCTGCCAGCTGTCCAGGCCATCATGGGCCAGTACCTGGAAGAGGTGGGTGATGCCCCCTCCCCCCCGCCCGCCCTGGGGGGTCAAACATATGGTCTGCTGGGAAGAGGGGGGTCCCCCTATTTCAGGGTGTCATTTCCCAGCCTGAAAGAAGGCAGAGAGGGGAATCAATCG
The DNA here is from genome assembly GCF_004115215.2 of Ornithorhynchus anatinus. Classification (NCBI taxonomy): domain Eukaryota; kingdom Metazoa; phylum Chordata; class Mammalia; order Monotremata; family Ornithorhynchidae; genus Ornithorhynchus; species Ornithorhynchus anatinus. The sequence continues at coordinate 1,002,771 of NC_041750.1, forward strand.
TGGTCTCTATTGAGCACTTAAGGTGTGCAGAGTGCTGTGCTGTGCATCTGGGAGAGTGCTGTAGAGGCTGCCTCCCCGGGTTTGGGGGGTGGTCCCCGTCCTTGGGGGGCAGCGACCACCCTCACCCCCTGGTTGGACCGTGGACAGATCCAGCGGCAGATCCCCAGCTCGGACCCATCCTCCAGCAAGACAGAGAAGATCGTCTCCTGCGCCCTCACGCTCAGCCTGCCCGGCGGCCGCCTGACCAGTCGTGCCCACTACTCCCCGATCTACCTCTCCTGTGCCATGGTCCTGGTGGCCCTCAGCTGGCAGTACCTCAGCAGCCTGGCCCAGGGCCCAGAGGATTGTCTGCGGACTGGAGAGAACTGAGGGCCCAGGCCCGCTGCCCCAGAGGACTCTTGCGAGGGGACCGCTGGCCAACGTGGCCACCCTGGACAATGAGCTCATACCTGGCCTGTGAGGAGGAGACCGTCACACTCGTCTCCAAAGGCCGAGCCCGGCGCAGGATCCCGCACCCCCAGCTGAAATTAAATGTATTTAACAGACTGGGCGACCACCTCTCTGTCCCTGGGGCTGGCTCCCGTCCTTCCTCGCTCTAGGTCACTCTGGTGGCTCCAGGGCCTGGCCCAGCATATCACACTCCTCAGGAGCAACACGTTGCCCCTGGACACAGGCAGGGCTGAAGTCTGACTCTCTGGGGTCTCCTCCATAAGCCATCCTGATGGCCAGCTGGCCCAACGCCAGCTCACCCCCAGCCTGCCTGCTGGGGAACAGAGGTACCTGCTTGGTCTTTCAGAGTCAGTCACCATCTAAGAACCCTGTGTTCAGGGGAATAATTGTGGTATTTCTTAAGCGCTTACTATGTGCCAGGCACTGTATTAAGCATTGAAGTAAATGTAAGACCATGGGGTTGGACACAGTCTCTGTCCCAAAGTCTTAATCTCCATTTTCCAGTAAAGGTAACTGAGGCACAGAGAAGTGAAGTGACTTCCCCAAGGTCACACAGCAGATACATAATTATGGTATTTCTTACATGACAGCCCGGATTAGAATCCAGGTCTTCTGACTCCTAGGCCTGTGCTCTGTCAATTAGGCCATGTTTCAGGCCTCAGTTCACTGCCAGTGGGGATATCCACAAATCCTAAAGTGGGGTGAGTAGAAAGGGGCATGGGAGAAGTTCCTTGACAGCAACCGTCACCTCGGTGCCCAGGACTGGTCGAGGGGTGGGAGGCAGGCACCAGGTCTCTGCAACCAGACACTTTTCATCCATTCAACTGTATTTATTGAGTGCTTACTGTGTGCAGAGCACTTTACTAAGTGCTTGGAACGTACAATTCGGCAACAGAGACAATCTCTACCCAACAACGGGCTCACTGGGCCCATCTTGGGTGCAGAGTATCCTACCCCCCGTTGCTCTTTCACAGTACTAGATGCTGTGAGGTGGGGGAGACATGGTGTGACACAGCCAACCCTAGGCAGGGCGAGGAGGAAGCCAGGAAGCGTCATAACTTTACACCTGATGGTCACTTCACACTTTGCCTGGCCACTTGTCCCTGTCTGTGCCCATGGGGGTGGGGGGCGAGAGCCTTTCAGGCGGGTGCCCCCTGATTTTCCTCGCCCGACCTCATGACTGCAGCACGATGAAGAATCCAGGAGAGCCCAGCCAACTGGCAGAAGCAGTGGGGGGCTGGGTCAGGGAGGCATGCACAGGTTCCTGAGTTGCACAGTGTGATTTACATAGCCTGGCAGATAGCTGACAGGGATAAGGAGCACCCCACCCCCAGCCCTACCCAATCAGGGTGACTGTGGCCACCTGCCTGTCCCCAAGCCTCTCAGTGCAGGACCTGCATCATCTCCCTTCTGTCCACTGCCAAATTGGTCCCTGTTGCCAGCCACCCCTTGGGCAGGGCTCCCCCCTCCCCAAAAAATGGGGCGGGGAGACTGTAGTTGCATAGGGGTCGACCAGCTGTAGCTGAGGGCTATGAGCCCTTGGGGGAGCCGGGGGGCTTAAGTACCCCAGCCCAGAAACAATAAAGGCTATCATTACAACAGGGTGGGATATAAGGACGGAAAATTGGACAAATGGGGTTCACTTCTTTTATAGAGGAGATGGGGCCCAGAGAGGGTGTGCTCAAGGTCACTTAGGTGGGCCTTGGCAAAGCTTTGTGGGGTGCAGAGATGGGGAGAATTCCTCTCCTCTCTGTCCCAGGCCTGGGGGCTTTCCACTAGGACAAGTTGGAAGAAAGCAGGTGGTGTGTTCTGTGGAGGAGGCCCTGAAAGCTGGATAACACCAGAGTGCTGTTAAAGACCCCCCATTTTTCCAGGAAGGGAACCAATGGCCCTGTCTAAGATGGGAGGGCAGGGAGAAGAAAGCCCCCTGCCCTCCTAAAATACACACCTTCGGATGTCAGCCCTTCTCTGCTTAGAATTGGGGCAGGTAGCCAGATGGTCTTCCTGGAACCTTGCAACAGCTGTGGCCTGAGGCCACCCAATCCCCCCACCCCTCCCCTCCAGGAAAGCCCCAAAAAGCAGGGGAGGGGGGCAAATAACCCAAGGAGGGAGCTGGAGTTGGGCACAGGGGACACAGGAGATGTGTTAAAAGAAGGCCAGAGTCGCTAAGTAACCGCCACGGTCAGGCCGCTGGGTCTAACAGGCCCTGGAAGGGAAACCTTTTATTGTCAGATGAGACTGTCCATTCTGAGCCCCTCCAAAGTAGCACTGGAGGGGGTTACAGTGTGCAAAACACAGGGCAGGTTTTGTCTCTTCCTCTCCTGCCCCCAGCCAGGCCCCAGCCCTCTCTCCCCTGGGGATACCTTCCTCACAACTGTGCTCCAGCTGTGTTAAAAAATAAAAAATAGAAATCTGGTAGAAAGGCCTGGTCCCTTGACTAGGGACCGGTGGCTGTGCCCCACCCTCTCTCACAGGCCCAGAAGGAAATGCTAATTAAGGGGGCTTGTGGGAGGGGAAATGAAAGGTCACATGCTGATGGGGAGGGGAGAGAAGAGTCAAAAGCAATTGGAAATGCCCCCTTCTCTACCCCCTCCCTCCCATCACATCCAGTCCCAGCTCAGACCTCCTTCTCTCTCCTCCTCCTGGAGGACAAGAGGGAGGTCTCTGATTAGACTGGCATCATCCCTTCCACCCCAACTCTGCACTTAAGTGGGCAGATCTGACCTGAGGGGTAGAGAGGGAGAAGCCACAGAGGGGGGAGAAAATAAAACTTTAAAAACCAAAAAATTTAAAAAAGCTCCAGCAGGCTCAGGCCGTGCCCTAGGGTTGGTCTGAGCGGTTTGTATGCACAGCCCACTACCCCTACCCTCCCTTCTCTCTGCCAACACCTCTCCCCCCTGCCTCATCACCCACCCCCACCCCCCTTACCCCCCAGCTTCTTATAAGCATGGTCAGGGTCTCCCACCCCCCACCCAGTCCCCTGCCCACCCCCCCGAGCGTCCCTCTGAGCAGGACCAGGTCCGGTCCCCGTGCTGGCCACCCTGCAGCCGTTCAGCTCCTCCGGCCCCAGTACAGGTCTGTGCGGGGAACCCCAGCCACGATCTCCGACTCGATCCCGCAGTGGTCTTTGCCACGCAGGATTTTGAAGAAACCTGGGGAGGGGAAGAGCAGGAATTAATCCTCAGGGGAGCTGGGAGACCCTGCCTCTTCGGCCTTCCCAGCCCATAATTATGGTACTTGTTAAGTGCTTACTATGCGCCAAGAACTAAGCGCTGGGGTAGATACAAATCATTCAAGTTGGGCACAGTCCTTGTCCCACATGGGGCTCACACTCTTAATCCCCATTTTACAGAGGAGGTAAACTAAGGCCCAGAAGTGACTTGGCCATGGCCATACAGCATCCAGGTGGCTCCATCAATGGTTTGATAAACCGCTACCGGTGGCTCCACGTACTCACCGTTCTCGCCCCAGTCTGTGTTCCAGGAGTTGGCAGCCAGCCAGTAGGGGGTCCCATTCTCCACACCCCAGCCCAGGATGCGGATGGCATGGCCCCCCACCTCATCCCCAGTCACGTGCTGATACACTCCTGCCGAGAGAAACCGACGCTTCAGACCCCCGCATTGCCCCCCAGCCCCGCATCACATGCTGGTACCCGTCTATGTAGGGAGAACATGGCTTCACACCCATCCTGTCAAATGCTGGTATATCCTTCAGGTGGGAGACCCCAGCTTCAGACCCTCCACCCCCCCGGTCCTCCCAACTCCTCAGTGGTCATCTACTGGGACACCCCACCTCCCTGTTCCCATGATGGGAGGACCCCTCAACCTCTAGTTCCAGCCCCTGGATCTTGAGAGGGCCAATAAGATGAGGGGGAGGGAAGAAGAGAGAGAAAACCCACCCCCTTCCCCCACGAAGGGTGGCACGGTGTTTGAAGGCTACAGGTCCCCTCACCCAGCTCCCAGCAAATTAGGGGGGAAGGGGAAGAGGATGTGACCCACCAGACTTATACTGCAGGAAGTCCTCATACACGGAGAAGGCTCCTTCCACTGGGCCGTTCTTGTAGATCTCGGCCATGATCTCCTGCTCGTTGGATGGGACGCTGTACGAGTTGGAGCCTGGGGGCCACGTGGACCCAATCGTGTCAGGAGGCGGCCCTGGGCCCCCATCTCCCATACTGGCTCATGCTGGGAACCCTACTTCCCCCACGCTCAGGGCCCCATCAATGCTGGCAGAGGTACAGTTCTGGGGGCGGAGGAAGGAATTCCCAGGGCAGCCCACCGGCCCCTCACCAAAGTGCTTGTCCTCTTTGTAGGAGGGGGTGTAGCCATCTTCACACTTCTTACTGCACTTGGGGGTATCTCCACCCTCGCCGGAGCAGGGGGGCCGGGAGCCGTTGACGTGGTGCTCACAGGGAGGAATGGAGTAGGGTCTGCAGCCTGGGGGAATAACGGGAAGCAGGGGTCTCAACACTGTGGCCCCATACACTCTCACACCTCCCCATGGCTGGGGCTCAGACATCTGGGAGATGTGTGGAGCCCCCTCCCCACCTCTAGTCCGGCCCAGTCCCAGCCACGCAATGCTGCCCCAAGCATGCCCAAAACTCTGGGGTCATGTCAACTCTAGGAGCTGTAACCACGGTTACTATGGCAGTGCCTGGTTCTGGGGTCCAGCCTGGTCCCCCGGCTGCCCAGAGCCGAATACTTACCCACATGGGAGTCGTAGAGACCTCCGGACACCAGGCCCTTCTTGGTCCAGTAGGTCCAGGCTCCAGTGGGGTAGCCCCCATTACAGCTAGAAAGGAGAGGGGCAGGTGGTCAGTACCACAGGGGTCTCCCTAGCCCTCACCTGAGGAGATGGAGATCATAGGGCAGGGGTCTGGAGGAGGACCACCCCCAACCCCGCTCATTCCCAGTCCAGCTAATAGCAGCTGTGTCTTCAGGAAGTCAACCAGCCGCAAGAAGCAGCCTACTTTAGAGAGCACGGGCCTGGAAGTCAAAGGGACCTGGTTCTAACCCCTGCTCTGCCACTTGTCTGCTTTGTGGCCATGAGCAAGTTGCTTAACTTGTCTCTGCTTCCATTACCTCATCCACAAAATGGGAATTAAGACTGTGAACCTCAACGTGGGACATGGACTGCATCCAACCAGATTAATCTTATATTTAGCCCAGTGCCTAGTACAGTACCTGGCACATAAGTAAGCATTTAACAATACCTCTCTCTCTCTCTCTTTCTGTATATATATATATATATAAACTAGTCCAGGCCCCTGGCTCCACTCTGGGGCTGAGCTCACTGGTTTGAAATTCCCAACCCTGCTAGAAGGAACTCAAAGATCCCAACCATCCCCTCTTCTGGGGGCCAGTATTCTGGAGGGAAAGATCCATGCCCTGCTGGGGGACCCCAGCCCTCTCCTCCGGCACCAGGCGGGGGGTTTGGTGCTCCAGGGGAATCCCAAGCTCCTCCCACAGTCCAGGTCTCTGGGCCTCCCCTGCCGCTCCCCGAGAAGCTTTACTCACCCCATGCCACACTCCAAGCCGCAGCATGTCAGCAGGTCCTCGGCGGACACCTCGACACTGACCTGGCCATTGGTGTGGACGCAGACCCGATCCGAGATTGCCTCCACGGCACCGAACGCCTGCCCATAACCGGAGAAGGGGGGTCACCAGAGGCAGGGCCCACCGGCAGTTGCTCCAGCCAACACCTGCCCCTGACCTGCTTCCCTCCTCTCCCTCCCCATCCCCGATTCCTCAAGCATCAGGGGCTAAACCACAAGTTGGTGCCCGCAGGGACTTTCTGTACACCCCACCAAACAGGAAGCGCTGCCCCCACGCACCCCCTACTCAACAGGAAGCCCTGCCTCTGCCACCAGCCCCAGACCACTTACCCAGCAGGAACCGCAGGACCCTTGATCTCTGATCTCTTTGATGGTCGGGCAGTTGGGCCACTGTTGCCGTGCATCAAAGTTTTCGGGCAACTTCATGTCAGAGTTGGCTAGTCCCACCCTAGGTTGGGGAGGGGGATAGCAAGGTGTCGTTAACTAGCCTCCTGGCAAGAGGCCCTCCTCCAAAACCCACCAGACCTCCTTGTCTTCAAAGCCTGCTGAAACCCCACTTCTTCCAGGAGCCTGGCCTTTTTCATCGACCCCAGTCATAGCTGCCACCTTTGACCCGCTCCCGCCGAGGAGGCCTTCCTCCGTTCACCCCTTACCACCCCACCGCAGGCTTAGCCTTACTCAGCCCCCTCCCCTATAACAACAGCCCCGATTGGACCCTCCCCGATCGCCACAACCATGAACTTCCTCAGCCACCTCCTCCAGGAGGCCTGCCCTGACCCACAGGTCTTCTCCTCCAGGCAGGTCCTCCCACCCGCAGCAGATTTATATCGATGCTTCCACACTGCTCTTCCCTCCTCTCCACCCAGCACTGAATGGTCATCCGACTGTCTGTCTCATGTGACATTCCGTGCTTACAGGGAGCTGCCATCATCAAAGTTCATTTCCCTTTTTTCCCCACTCCCTTCTGCATCGCCCGGACTTGCTCCCTTTATTCGCCCCTCCCCTCCCGGCAGCATTTGTGGACATATCCATAATTTATATTCATGTCCATCTCCCCATCTAGACTGTTAGGTCATTTTGGGCAAGGAATGTGTCTTATTGTTGTGTTGTACCCTCTCAAGCATTTAGTTCAGTGCTCTGCACCCAGAAAGCGCTCAATCAACACAATTGATAGAGCTCCTCGAAGGCAGGGATCGGGTCTACTAAGTAATGTTCTCTACCAAGTATTCAGACAGTGTTCTGCACACAGTAAACTAAGCTACTTGAGGGTAGGGATTGTGTTCACTAACTGTACTGTATTATCCCAGTGCTCAGGACAGTGCTGTGTACACACTAGTCTGTCAGCTCCTTGAGGGCAGGGATTGTGTCTACCAACTGTATAATATGCTCCCAAACACTCAGTACAGCGTTCTGTCAATATTACTGATTGATGGATTGAGGAGCTCACCTCGCTGGGAGTTTTGGGCCATTCAGGAAGGTCCCGCACAGCCTCTTGACATAGCTCATGTCAGCATGGGGGAAGTTGTGGGCGGCCTGAAACAGAGTAACAGCTATGAACTCTGGCCGCCCCCACCCAAGTCAGCCCCCTCCTCTCCCAGTAACTTCACCCCTCCTCCAGGGTTCCCCTCCCAGCAACTCCATCATCCTTTAGGGATCACCCCCCGCTCGGCTCCCTCAACCTAGGAACTTCACTCCGCCCCACAGGGACCACCCCCTGCCCAGGCCTGCCCTCCCCCGGCCCCGGCGGCCCCCGCTGGCAGCCCTTACCCGCCAGGTGGTGTTCAGTTTGTTGATGTAGTTGGTCATCTCCAGGGACAGGGGCGAGAAGGAGGCTCCAGCCTGGATGCTTGTCAGGGCCAGCAGACAGCAGAGGACGGCTACGGACTGCCACATCCTGGCGGCGAGGGCCCGAAGGCTGACCTCCTGAAAAAGGTGTTGGCAGAATGAGGCCCCCGACTTCCGTGTGTCACCCCGTCCCCACCCCCTGGCACCAGGGCCTGAGCAGAGCTGAAGAGACGCCGCCTGTCACAACAGTTGCCACGGCCCAGCGGAGCGGAGAAGCCTGGAGCTGGGACGCCAGCCAAGTCAGGCCCTGCCCATCTCGGGCCGCACTCCCACCAGCCACTTCCCGGGGGCGTCCGGAGGAAATGAACTAGCCCTGACCCGACCCCAGCTCAGCCTCAGGCAGATCCTGCTAGATGACCACAGAAAGGCTCCCCCAAATCATCCCCCAAATCACAGTGGCATGGTGGGGGGGGGCTGCCCACCCAAGGAGGACCGAGACCTCAGGTTCCTGGCTCCCCTTCATTCAATTGTATTTACTGAGCACTTAGTGTGCCAAGCACTTTATTAAGCATGGGGGGTTAGGGGACTGAAAGTACAATGTAACAGACACATTCCCTCCCCTCAGGCTTGTCTCCCTCTCCTCTGCCCACCTCAGCCCCTCAACTCCAGGCCTGGCAGGTGACTGGTACCTGGGCGGCTCCCTCCTCGTAAGTAGCCAGAGGTTTTACCACCATGATAGGTCTGGGTTGTCCCCTGAACCCACTGCCCCCCCTGCCTCATCAGGCCCCTCCAGAAGTGCAGACTGACCACCAAGGCCTGGAGTCAGGATACCACCCCCAAACCCCGCATTCTGGTCCCTGGTCTACGCTGGCCTGCTGTGTGACACAGGCGAGTCACAGACCCTCTCTGTGTCTCAGTTTCCCCCTCTGCAGGACAGGGAAGCGTCTTGCTGGGTTGGGGGAGGTTCTTCCCCAGACAGACCCAGGGTGGGTGCCAGGGAGGGAGGGCAAGCGAGAATCTGGGGAGAAGCCCAGTGCTCAGAACTTCCACCCGCTCACTCTCCTGCCCTTCCCCCCGCCCCCCAAATTACAGGCCTGGTCACGGGGCACAGAGCCAGGGGCCTGGTTGCAGTTCCAGCCCTGACTCAGCAATTCAAGTCTCGACCCTGCAGCTCAGCCTCAATCTTTCCATCTATAAAATGGGTACGGAGGGCCATCCCACCTTCCCCCCAGCTCTCAGCCAGGGAAGACCCGCTGATATCCTAAGCCGGCAGCCTCCTTCGGAGCCGAGACTCCATCTAAACTGTGGAATTCACAGACCTGGCCAGCCATCGACTCCTTGATGGTGACCTCTCCAAGCCCCCTGCAGCCCTTCCCGCCAGACCCCCGCCCACTTCCAGCCTAGCTCAGCTCAGCCTACAGAGGCAGGGAGAGAGGGGAAGGGGCATCTTGCTGTTCAAAGATATGCCAGCTACCTCCAGGGCCAACAGATGGTCTTGGCCAAACCATCATGAGACACCCCACCTTTCAAGAGTGGGGTGGGCAGGCAGGGGAGAGAACGAGGCTCACACTTCCAAAAACATCTCCCACTCGCTGTGCTGGGTGTTCCCCTGTCAGGGTCAGTGAGTAGGCAGAGTGGCCTGAGAGTCAGCCACAGAATCCAATTTGGGGTGCAGCCCAGAGGAGGCCAGGAGACCCTCTAAACTGTAAGCTTGTCACAGGCAAAGAACATGTCTGCTAATTCTGTTGTATCGTACTCTCCCAAGTGCTTAGTACAGGGCTCTGCACATAGTAAGCACTCAAATACGATTGATGGATTGAGAGCTCAGCCCTAGGCTCCCAGCAGGAACCCATAGGCAGCGTGGCCTGGTTGGGGGTATGGGAGGAGCCCCCTATTTGATCCCATGGGTGCCCCCTGACCCCCTCACGCACTTTCGGAGCATGAGAAACCAGCTGGCAGCCCACCCACCTGAAGCAGCCCTGCCTCTTCCAATTGACAGTTGAAGCAGCACGGCCTAGAGGATAGCAAACCGGGCCTGGAAGTCAGGACATGGGTTCAAATCCAGACTCCATCCCTTATATACTGTGTGACCTTGAGCAAGTCACTTCACTTAGTGCCTCAGCTACCTCATCTGCACAATGAGGATTGAGACTGGGAGTCCTTTGTGTCCAGCCTGATTAGCCTGTATTTACCCCAGCGCTTAGTACAGTACCTGGCACATTGTAAGTGTGTAACAAATGCCATTAAAAGAAAAAAAATTGATCCCATTACCCCCTGAGAGGCACAGGCATCTGCAGTAGGAGCAGCTGCAGACTCTCAGAGGTGAGGGGCAATACTGCAGGGAGAAAGACTGTATGTGGAGGGGAGGGGGGGAGAAGAAGGGGGTACCAGGTGTCCCTGCCCCCACTGCAGGGGCTGACTTTTCCGCAGTGACAGGCATGGGTCCAGCCGCCCCTGAGAAGCGGAGGAGCAGCCAGAGTTTACCCCCTCTCCAACGGTGAAATGGGTGGGAGGGAATCACCCACACAGATGGCCCGAGGAATCCAGATGAGAGAGGAAGCAGAGCAGGGAGGAGGAAGTAGAACCAGCAGGGACATTTCAGAAGCTTGTCCCAATTCTCCCTGCAGCTGGGGTGGGGCTGACGGGAAGAGAGGGCAGGCCCACTTCAGTCCACTGTCCTACTGGGCCAGTTCCAGGAGTTCCCTGGGTTGAAAGTCCAGCCCAGCCCACCCTCCCCTGGGGCTGGGAGGGGCTCCCCCCCCCTCCCTCCCATCGGCTGGCACCAGCTGGGTACAGCCCAAGAAGCCAGGATGTGGAGGGGCGAGGGGCCCCTCATGGTTCAGGAATGATGGAAAGGAAGCAACAGGGCCTAGTGAATAGAGCCCAGGCCTGCCTGGGCATCAGAGGACCTGGCTTCTATAGCCCACTCTGCCACCTGTCTGCTGAGTGACCTTGGGCAAGTCACTTCACTTGGCCTCAGTTATCTCATCTACAGATTGGGGATTCAATACCTGTTCTCCCTCCTACTTAGACTGTGAACCCCATGTGGGGACTGATTACCTTGTATCTACCCCAGCACTTCGTACACTATTTGACATATAGTAAGCACCTAACAAATACCACAATTTTATTTTGGGGGCAGGGGCACCTGTTCATTTCCTACAGCCAACAAGCAGTCAGTCAATGGCTGAGCTGGACTGAGAACAGGCCACACTAAGGTCAGACTCCTTGTCCAGGAGCAGCCTAAACCTGGGCCGGAGACTCCAGCTTAAACCCCTCTCTGCACCCCACCAAAGCCTCCATTTCAACATCTACAGGGCAAAGTGTTTCTCTTTCTGTGCTGCCCCTTGGCCAGGGTCTTCCCATCTGGAAAGACTCAGGCAGAGAAAGGGCTGGGCTAGAGATTACAAAACCAGAAAGGGGGCAGATGGGGTGGAGGTAGGGGGTGGAAGATCCTGGATTGCTGATCTCCAAATTACACACCACTGGGGTGGAGGGAGCAAATTCGGAGCAAACAACAGCAACGACTTCTTCCCAGCTTGGGGTGAACATGGGAATGAGTTCCTGGGTGCACAGCTCCCTGTGGGAAGAGCAGGTCCAGAGAAATTTGGACAGATCCATGGCAAACTTCTATACTGGATCACTGGGGGAGTGTTGGGGATGGAGAGGGAAGAGAGTCAGGGGTGTGGAGTGGTCCCTGCTGTGTCATTGGGGAAGAGTCAGAGGTGTGGTCTTTGATATGTACTTGCAGAAAAAAAAAAGGCAGAAAGTGAGTGTGGCCTAATGGATGGAGTAATGGCCTGGGAGTTAGAAGGACCTGGGCTCTAATCCCAACTCCATTTGTCTGCTGTGTGACATTGGCAAAGTCACTTCAATTCTCCGTGCCTCAGTTAACTCATCTGTAAAATGGTGATTAAGTCTGTGAGCCCCTTACAGGGACTGTGTCCAATCTGATTATCTACCCCAGCGCTTAGAACAGTAGCTGGCATTTAGTAAGCACCTAACAAATACAAGTAAACAAAGACCAGCTTGGGGTGGTCCCTGCTGTGTCACTGCGGGAGAGTCAGGGGTGTCGGGTGGTCCGTGTTGCGTCAGTGGGGGAGAGTCAGGAGTTGAGGAGATGTCCACCACCAAAGATGAGGGGGGCAGCCCCCACTTTTTGGTGTCCCTGCTGAGACAGAGTGCTGGACTCTGGACAGAGTGCAGGGCCACAGAGCTGACCAGAGATAAAACAGTCATCCAGTTCACAGATGGGATGAGACCAGTTACATAACACATGAGCCCCTGTCTACCAGGGAAGGGGAGGAGAAAGTGACAGCTGTATTTTGGGGGGCAGGGGAGGGTAACGGAGGGCAGCAGTCAGCCCCTTCCTCTCTCTCTCTCTGAGGCTGCTCTGGGGGGCGGAAGGGCGTTGGGTGGGGGGTCGTGGGGGTCGCCCCAGTGCCGACAGGGCCCTACTGGAGAGCAGCTCAAACCCGTCTGCCCGGTTGGGCCGGCTACCCAGACCCCTGCCGCCCCCGCCTCTGCTCCGGTGCTGAGGTCAGCCCCCCTCCCACCGGCTGCAGCCGTCCTGGCACCGCAGGGCCCCTGCCCGGAGGGGGGACTGGGGGGGCGGAGGGGAGCTGATGCACGGCCCCCGGCCCCCGCACCCACCAGCTCCGGGGGGCAAGAGGGACGGAAAGACTGCCCTGCCGTCCGCTGCTAGGGGCTGGGAAGACCTCCAAACCCACATCCCCAGGGTCCCGGTGATCCCCCTTGCCCCCCCCCCCCCACCTCCAGGACTGGCAGCTCCCAGTTCAGGAGGCCCCTGGCGCACCCCAAATCAACACCCTCAGGATCCCTAGCGCCCCCCACCCCGGGACCCCCATACCCACACCTCCAGGATCCCTAGCATTCTCTACCCCAGGCCCACCAAACCCACACCCACAGGATCCCTAGCACTCTCTACCTCGGAGCCCCCAAACCCACACCCCCAGGATCCCTTGCTCTCCCCCAGCCCGGGCCCCCCAAACCCACATCCCCAGGGCCCCTGGCGTTTCCCACCCAGGGACCTCCAAACCCACACCCCCAGGGCCCTGGCGCTTCCCACTCCAGGGCCCCCAAACCCCTACTCCCAGGGCCCTGGCGCTTCCCACTCCAGGACCCCCAACCCCCCACCCCCAGGGCCCCTGGCGTTTCCCACCCAGGGACCTCCAAACCCAGCTCTCCAGGGCTCCTGGGCCCCCGACACCCACTCCCCGACGTCAGAGGCTCCCGTCCCTTAGCCCCCCCGGGCCTCTCCCCGCAAAACTGAGCCCCTTCCCCCATCGACCCAAATACCACCCTAGTGGAGCTTGGCGAGGACCCTTACCGGAGCGGGAAGGGGGCGAGGGCAGCTTGTGCGGACGCTGCGGGTGCTGGCTTCCCCGACCGGCGGAGGGGAGGGGACAAGAGGGAAAAAGAGGAGGGGAGGGTCGTTCGCCCCAGCCCCGCCCTCCCGCTGACTCATCTCATGTGACTGTCACTGTCACATGATCCCCTCCCCCACCCGCCCCCCACCCCCGCAATCCTCAGGGGCACGTGATCACCCCCCCTTAATAACGACGATAATAATTAGGATAACGCTAATACCAAAGATGGCATTTCTTAAATCCTTAATACGGGCCAAAGCGAGTTGGACCCAGTCCCCCGCCCCATAATAATAATCAGGATGGTATTTGTTAATTGCTTACTCTGTGCTAAGCACTGTTCTCAGCGCTGGGCAGGGTCATCAGAGTGGTCCACGTGGGGCTCACTTTTTTTTTTTTTGAATCCCCGTTTTTACAGATGAGGGAACTGAGGCACAGAGCAGTGAAGTGACTTGCCCCAGGTCACACGGCAGATAAGTGGCAGGGCTGGGATTAGAACCCACGACCTCTGACACCCAAGCCCGGGCTTTTTCTACTAAGCCAAGCTGCTTTTCACCCCATGGTGGGGGGCTCACGGCCTCCACCCCCATTTTACAGATGAGGTAAACTGGGGCATGGAGGAGTGAGGTGACTTGCCCAAGGTCACAGAGCAGATAAGCCTTGTGGCTCAGTGGGAAGAGCCCGGGCTTGGGAGTCAGAGGTCATGGGTTCTATCCCAGCTCCACTGCTTGTCAGCTGTGTGACCCTGGGCAACTCACTTCACTTCTCTGGGCCTCAGTTACCTCATCTGTAAAATGGGGATTAAAACTGTGGGCCCATGTGGGATAACCTGATCACCTTGATTCCCCCAATGCGTGAACAGTGCTTTGCACATAGTAAGCACTTAACAAATACCACCATTTTAATTTTGTTTATTCTCTGGGCTTCAGTTCCCCCATCTGTAAAACGGGCATTAAGATTGTGAGCCCCACTTGGGACAACCTGATCACCTTGTATTCCCCACCCCCAGTGCTTAGAACAGTGCTTTGCACATAGTAAGCGCTTAACAAATACCATTATTATTATTAAGTGGCAGAGCTGCGATTAGAAGGCAGGACCTTCAGACTTCCAGGCCCCGGGTTCCAACCACTAGGCCCTGGCAGCCCATGAGCCGGCTCCCCCAGAAGCAGGCAGGACCCCTCACCCTGCCAGACCTGGGGGTTGAGAAGGGGCACAGTCAGACTCTGTAATGGAGATGGGGGTGGGGGGTGCTCAATGGTGCAGTTTTTTGGGGGGGTGGGGGCTCCGAGATGGGGGCAGAAAGCTTGGAAGGGACAGGCTGGTTTCTGCTCAGACAGACCAGAGTGTGGGACTTTCCAGCCCTTTTTGGATGCTCTCCAGGCTGGGGAGCAGCAAGGCCCCATCATCCCCACAGCCCAAACTCGGGGACCCCAGCCTCATCAACCCCACGCCTGGAACCAGCACGGCATAGTGCTAGAGAAGCAGCGTGGTTCAGTGGCAAGAGCCCCGGCTTGGGAGTCAGAGGACACGGGTTCTAATCCCACCTCCGCCACTTTGCTGTGTGACCTTGGGCAAGTCGCTTTACTTCTCTGTGCCTCAGTTACCTCATCTGTAAAATGGGGATTGCGACCCAAGCCCCACTTGGGACAACCTGATTACCTTGTATCTACCCCAGCGCTTAGAACAGTGCTTGGCTCATAGTAAGCACTTAACAAATAGCATTATTATTATTATAAAGCAGAGGTCTGGGAGCCATAGGACCTGGGCTCTCATCGTAGCTCTGCCACTTACCTGCTGTGTGACCTTGGGGCAGGTCACTTAACTTCTCTGCGCCTCAGTTACTTCATCTAATAATAATAATAATGTTGGTATTTGTTAAGCGCTTACTATGTGCCGAGCACTGTTCTAAGTGCTGGGATAGATACAGGATAATCAGGTTGTCCCACGTGAGGCTCACAGTTAATCCCCATTTTACAGATGAGGGAACTGAGGCACAGAGAAGTTAAGTGACTTGCCCACAGTCACACAGCTGACAAGTGGCAGAGCCGGGATTCGAACTCTGTAAAATGGGGATGAACTGTGAGTCTCACATGGGACAACTGATTATTCTGTATCTACCCTAGCGCTTAGACAGTGCTCTACACATAGTAAGTGCTTAACAAATGCCAACATTATTATTCTTTGTGCCTGTTTCCTCAACTGCAAAATGGGGATTCAATACCTGTTCTCTCTCCTGCTTAGCTGTGAGCCCCACGTGGGACAGGGACTGTATCTGACCTTCTATCTACCCAAGCCCTTAGAACAGTGTTTAGCACATAGTAAATGCTTAACAAATACCAAAATAAAAAAAGAAAATCGGGTGACAAGGGCCCCATCACCCCTGATTTGATCTTTTCCTTTCTTCCCTTGCCTCCACGCTTTCCTGTTAGGCCTTAAAAATTTTTCCATTTGCTTAGTAGACTGTTCTGCACACAGGAAGTGCTCGGTAAAGCTCACTGACTGATTGATCCAAGGCTGAGGAGTTAGCGCTAATGGTGGGGGTAGGGTGTTGTGTCTTCCTCCTCCTCCCCACAGCATCAGCTCACGGCTCCTTTCTGTCAGTTTTTTCTGGGGAGTCCCCACAAGCTGTCAGCCCCATTCAGACCTGGGGTACTGGTTAGAGGCCTTGGGGTCCTCAGGATCCCAGAGTCACCTTTTATCCTTGGAGGCTCTTTTGGATTGAGGGTGGGCTGGGTGGGTGGGGTCCCAGCAGCGAAGACCCCCTCCCCACAGCCTGCCTTCAGGTCTGTGGATAAAGACCCCGTGACACTTCTTAAGACACTGCATATTCCAGGAAAACAAATGACCTTTTCTGTGCTTCCCCACCCTGGCAGGTCAGAGGGGGCAGGGGACCCAGGAGAAGAAGATTAGGGCTGTGTCCACAGGTCAGGACTTCTGCCATCCCCTCTCTGTTCCTCCCCCAACCTCATTTCCTCCCTGCAGCCCCTATCCCATGGCAGAGTCTGGTTAATAATGATAATAATAATAATGGTATTTGTTAAGCGCTTACTATGTGCCTAGCACTGTTCTAAGCGCTGGTGGACATACAAAGTTATCAGGTTGGCCCAGGAGGGGGGTCACAGTCTTAATCCCCATTTTACAGATGAGGGAATTGAGGCACAGAGAAGTTAAATGACTTGCCCAAAGTCACACAGGAGACAAGTGGCCAGAGCCAGGATTGGAATCCAGGGCCTTTGGACTTCCAGGTCCATGCTCTATCCACTGGGCCACGCTGACTCTCGTGCCTTACTGCTTCTCCACACAGCTTTGGCATGCAGTAAGTGCTTAATGAATTCCCTAAATAAATAAATAAAAGCGGGCCCTTTTAAATAAACTCCTCCTCCAGGAAGGCTGCCCTGACTAATGTCTTGGTTCCAGTCATCCTTTTAGTCCTTCTTACAACTCCTGAGCACATCTGTTTGCTTATCCCACGCCTTCACTCATTATTCCAGTTTTTGTTTACCTTTGCCCTTACTGATCCTATCTATTTCCCTCATGTTCCCATTGTTTAATACTGTATGTTAGCCTGCCTCCCCAATTAGATTGCAAGCAGTGGTGGTGTTTATTTAGCGCCTGCTGAATGAGTGCACTGTACTGAGCTCTTTGAAGGCAAGCACTGGGCCTTTTTAACTGTATGCTCCCAAACAACTAGTATGGTACCCAGCTGGTGGCAGGTATTGGTAGTTTAACAAGAGTCCTATTGTGTGTAGAGAGCTGTACTGAGTGCCTACTGTGTGTGAAATGCTGTACTGGGTACCTACTGAATGGAGAGGGTGGAAGTGAGTGCCTACTGTGTGCAAAGTGCTGTACTAAGCGCTTGGGAGAGTACCCCAAGAGAAGCGGCATGGCCTAATGGAAAGAGCACAGGCCTGGGAGGCAGGGCACCCGGGGTCTAATTCTGGCTCTGCCACTTGTCTGCTGTGTCACCTTGGGCAAGTCACTTGGCTTCTCTGCAACAGTTTTCTCATCTGTAAAATGCAGATTAAATCCTCCTTCCTGCTACCTACACTGTGAACCCTTTGGGGTACAGGAACTGTACTCAACCTGATTATCTTGTATCTACACTATTATTATTATTACCCAAGAACCAGAAGACCTGATCCCTGCCTTCAAGAGGCTTACAATTGGATGGAGAAGGCAGACAGAAGTAAATGATTTGTTTTTACAAATAGCGGAGCGGAGGAAGAACCGCACTCAAGAAATCTGGTTGCAGGGACCTGTCAGGATGGAAGAGCTGAACAAATTACTCGATCGATCAAACCCTCTCTCCCTAAGTGCTCTTAAGTGCTTTGGGGCTTCTGGCTTGGGGAAACAAGAGGCTGGGAGGAGGGGAAACCGGGTAGGCTGGGGAGTGGGAGACACAGAGCAGGCCAGGGGAAGACAGCAGGGAGATGGGGCTTGGGCTGGGCTTCTCCCCCTTACCCAGGAATGTCAAATCCCCTTATCTTAGGGTAGGCAGGGGGTGGAGGGACGGTGTCATGTGCTCTCTCTGGGCCTTGTCTTTTCCCCATGGAATGGGGGTGGGAGAAGGGCGAGGCTGTGGGGAAAAGAGAGGGAAGGGAGGAGGGCTAGAAGCCATTTGCAAAGCAAAGCGATCTTGGATTGGCCAAGCTACAGCTTTTGGTTTCAAAGTTGTGCAAGGGGCCAGAGGCCAGAACTGGGGGATGGGGTTCGCTTGGAGTTGGGCCCCCGTCTAGTGGAGCGCGGGCCTGGGAGTCAGAGGATCTGGTTTCTAATCTCAGCTCTTCCACTTTGCTGTGTGACTTTGGGTAGTCATTTAACTTCTCTGTGCCACAGTTATCTCCTCTGTAAAATGGAGATTGAAATTATAAGATCTATGTGGGACAGGGACTGGGTCCAACCTGATTAACCTGAGTCTACCCTAGCATTTACTACAGTGCCTGGGACATAGTAAGCACTTTAAAAATATCATTAAAAAAAGGGCTGTACTGGACACCCGTTGTGTGAGGAGCACTGTACTGGGTTCTTACTGCGTGCAGAGGGCTGTCATGAGCATTTGCTCGGTGCAGAGTGCTGTACTAGGTGCCCACTGTGTGCAGAGCAGTGTGCTGAGTGCCATGCAGAACACAAATGGCAGCAGATCCCACTTGCCAGGGAGTGGGAGGAAAGAGGCAAGATGTTTTCCAGAGGGGAGGAGGGGAAGTTGGGTGGCCCCCAAGGAGGGTGACAGTTCCCTTCGGGAGATGTCGAAGGAATCGGGGTGACAGAACCCCTCTTTTCTCCCTCTACAACTCTCACTGGAGAGAGTGGCCAGTCTCTGTCCCCACTGAAGTCAAAGATTCAGGAGAAGGGACTCCAGAGAGACCCCAGGAAGAACTGGAGGGAAATGGAAAGAGGTCTATTCAATCTGTCACCAAATCCTGTCAGTTCTACCTTCACAGTGTCTCTAGAATCCGCTCTTTCCTCTTTGTCCATACTGCTACCACTCTGATCTAAGCACTTATTTAATCTTGGCTTCACTGATACTGTCCTCTCAATCAGTCAATCAGTGGAATTGATTGAGTGCTTACTGTGGGAGGAGCATTGTACTAAGCACTTAGAGGAGTAGAACAGAACTGGTAGAACATGTGACGTTCCCTGCCCTCAAGGAGCTTACAGTCTAGATCCAAAGGGAGAGGAAGGGGGGGAAATGGTCCATGCGGGACACTGGGGGAGAGTCATGGGTAGAGAGGGGAGGGCAAGGAGTGGAGAGGATTGTCCATTTTGGGTCAGTGGGTGAGAGTCAGGGGTGTTAGTCCATGATGGATCACTGGGGAAGAGTCAGGGATGGAGAGGGGAGAGTCAGGATGATGGATGGTCCATGCTAGGTCCTTGGAGGAGAAACAGAACGGAAAGGGGAGATTCAGGGGTGTGGGATGGTCCGTGCTGGGTCATTAGGGGAGAATCTAGGGTGGGTGGACCATGGAGCTGACTCAGGGGTTGTTGCCCCACAGTTTATGGTCTCAAAGAACAACCTCAGGATTGAGTGGGAATTAACCTGACCATCCTGACGGAGGAGGCTAATTTGGGCGGAGCTGTGCTTGGGCCTGGGGGCGGGAACAGGGGCGGGAAGGTCTGTGGAGCCAAGCAGGAAAACTAGACACTCCTAGGCCAACACTGAACCTTGCCCTAGGCTGTTTTCCAAGGACATTCCTGGAGCGGAGGGTGAATGAGGTGAGTCGGGGTGCCCGCGGGCACTCTGCCAAGCTCCAGTGTCGTGTGGAGACCCCTCTAGACTGTCAGCTCGTTGTGGGAAGGAAACATGTCTACCAACTCTGTTATAGTGGACTCGCCCAAGCGTTTAGTACAGTGGTCTGCACAAAGTAAGCACTCAATAAATATGATCGATTGATTGACTGATTTATGTGGAACTCCTGAGACCCTCTCAGCCCCCGCCCTGCCCTCACAGGTGGTCCCAGCTGCCTCCCACCAGTCCTGGGATGTTTTCCGGGGCCTGATTCTCGCTTCCCCATTTCTAGTTCCTGTTATTGCTGCTCCATATGCCTTGGGGTCGGGCTGCAAGGCTGGAGGTCAAAGGTCGACAGGGAAGAGCACTGGCCAAGGGTGCTAAAGCCCATCACCGGGGGCTTTGGGGCACGGGTCTTCCTGCTGCTGGGGCCCCCAGACCTCCAGCCTCTCACCAGCACAACCCAGACTTCCCCCTACAACCCCGAGGACCCCCTCCTCCAGGGAGTCTTCCTCGACATATTCCCCTCCCACACTCCTCCCACTCCTGGATTTTCATTCATTCATTCAATCGAATTCATTGAGCGTTTACTATGTGCGGAGCACTTGAGGAGCGGGATGACGTGTCCTGAACATTTTTGAAGTGAAATGATCCGGGCAGCAGAGTGAAGTATGAATTGGAGTAGGGAGAGACAGGAGGCTGGGAGGTCATCGAGGAGGCTGATGCAGTAATACAAATGTGATAGGATGAGTGATTGGATTAACGTGGTAACAGTTTGGATGGAGAGGAAAGGGTGTATTTTAGGTGAGTTGTGAAGGTGGGACTGACAGGATTTCTGTGTGGGCTATTTCTTACCTATCCACTGATTCTTCTATGCATCAATCACCTGTTTCCCTTCTCCCTCCTGCTCCCCTGAACATCTCTCCCAGATCTCCAAGAATCCAGAGGTCTACAGGAGGGAAGTGACACAAAGCTCTTCAGCCGCCTCTGAAGAACTTCTAGAGAAGCAAGTTCTTAAAAAATGATATTAATTCATTCATTCAGTGGTACTACAGAAGCAGCATGGCTTGGTGGATAGAGCATGGGCCTGGGAATCAGAAGGACCTGAGTTCTAATCCCAGTTCCACCACATGTCTGCTGTATGACCTTGGGCAAGTCACTTATCTTCTCTTGTGCCTCAGTTACCTCATCTGTAAAAACTGAGGATTAATAGTGAGAGCCCCATGTGGGACAGGAACCGCGACCCATCTGATGAATTTGAATCTACCCCAGTGGTTAGAAAAGTGCTTGGCAGACAGTAAGCGCTTAACAAGTGCCATTATTATTATTATCATTATCTCTCTTCCCACTCCTGCCTCCGCTCTCCCTCTGGTGCTCCTACCCCTACATCTCCCCCCCCCCCCGCCCCCATCTCCCCTCTCCCTCCCTCTTCCCTAAACATCAACATCAATGGTCATAAGCTCCTGGGTCCACAGTCATGGGAACCCACCTCACCTGACAAGCCCCCTCTGCCCACAGGGGATCATGCAGCTCTGGCAGGGTGACAGCGGGGGTATTCGAGTTGGTGGGGGGGGGGGTTCAGGTTATGGGTAAGGGAGGGAAAGCCCATGACATCATGTTTGCTCTGTTTTCCTTGACCACCTCCCCCTCTGTGTTCTCCCTGCCCCGCTTCCCCTCAGTTGTTGACGCACTGTGTCAGTCTAGTGTCCACCTGCAGCACTGCTGAGAAAGGGGGTGACAGGAGGACTGAGGGAAGCCAAAATCCTTTCCCACGGGAAGAAGGCAGAGGGTCAGGGTGCCCTTAGCTCGGGGGATCAGGAACCCATGGGGACTGGAGCACAAGGTTGTGGCTGTGAGACTGGAGAACATAAAAATGACATTAATTGTGACATTTGTTAAGCATTTACAATATGCTAGCCACTGTACTAAGCACTGGGGAAAGTACAAGTTAATCGAGTTGAACTCAGTCCCCATCCCACTATGAGGCTCACAGTCTCAAGAAGGAGGGAGACCTGGTATTGAATCTCCATTTTTTAATGAGGAAACAGAGACGCAGAAAAGAAAAGCTACTTGGCCAAGGTCACACAGCAGCCAAGTAATGGAGCTGAGATTAGAACCCAGGTCCTCTGACATTCCTTTACTGTCTGCAGAGTGCTGCACTTGATGCTTATTATATACAAAGTGCTGGACTGGGCACCTGTTTGCAGAGCACTGTACTGGGTGTCTTCTGTGTGCAGAATGCAGTACTGGGTCCCTATTGTTGTGTAGAGTCCTGTACTGGACATCTAGGTACAGAGTACTGCATAGAGCACTTACCTACTAGGTTCAGGGTGCTGTACTGGACCCTTACTGGTACAGATTGCTGTACTGGGCACAGAGAATGTATGAGCTGCAGGTTACAAGTTGAGAATGACTTCAAGGTGACCAACTTTTGGGACAGGGAGGAGGGGTCCGGCTGACGAGATGGGAAAGCTAGGTGAATAAAAAATAGGTTTAGGAGAGCAAAGGAGAAATTCTGCTTAGTTTTGGATGTGTTGAGTTTGAGGTCTCAGTAGGTCATCTATGAGATTAATATTAATAATAATAACAATAATAATTGTGGTACCCAGCACAGCCTAGCAGGACACCCAGCTGTCAGACACCAGGCACAAAACCCAGCGGACAACCACCTGATATAGAGGTTAGCGGGTCAACCACCGGCTGAGAGATGAGAGGTCGAAGAGGAGACTGAGGAGGAGCTGTCAGAGAAGTCAGAGGAGAAGGAGGTGGGCATTGGGTCAGTGACACCAAGGCCTAAGAGCATTTCAAGGAGAAGAGAGCAGCCGGTAGGGTCCAAGGTGACTGAGAGGCCAAGGAGCACAGAGGGACAGAGTAGGGGAACACATAGGATTTTATAGGAAGCCTGATCCAGGAGCTGGTGAAGGGACAAGAGGAAGGGAAAATGTGGTCCCTACCACCAACTCCACACAGCCTTCCCAGATTAACCTGCCAGGCTTCGGCAGAGGAAACTGGTGATCTAACCTCTACCCCTGCACCGAAACCATTAGACTGTGATTAGACTGTGAGCCATCACTGGGCAGGGATTGTCTCTATTTGTTGCAGAATTGTACATTCCAAGCGCTTAGTACAGTGCTCTGCACATAATAAGCATTCAATAAATACTATTGAATGAATGAATTCATTTTTGCCCTCTTGGATATCCACCCTCCTAGTTGGGAATGGACTACCCCACACCCCTGACTCTCCTCTAGTGACCCAGCATGGACCATCCAACACTCTTGACTCTCTCCTCTCCATCCCAGACTCTTCCCAGTGACCCAGGCCAGACCATCCAACATTTCTGACCCTTCCCCCAGTGACCCAAAGCGGACCGGTGACACCCTTGACTCTCCCCTCTTCATCTCTAACTCTCCCCCCAGTGACCCAGCATGGACGACCTACACCCCTGCCTGTCCCTTTTCCATCCCTGACTCTCTTCCGGTGACCCAGCGTGGATCATCCAACACCCCTGTCTGTCCCCTCTCCACCCTTGACTCTCCTCCTTGAACCAGAACGGAGCATCCAGCATCCCTGACTCTCCCCGGGGTGGTTCGTGTGGACTGCCCATTTCTACTGAGCCCGGAGGAGGCCGCGCTATAGCAAATCTTCGTCTCGCAGGGTGAGAACCGTCGCCCACGGTCAGTCTACGACCCAACCGCTGCCCACGTTCTCCTGTGGGCATATCGCTCCCCCGTGCGGCCAGAGCTGAATGTCAGCCCCCGGCCGCTGCCCGAGGCCCCAGGCCTCAGTAATAATAAAATAATATTGATATTTGTTAAGCGCTTACTATGTGCAGAGCACTGTTCTAAGCGCTGGGGGAGATACAGACTCATCAGGTTGTTCCAAGTGAGGCTCACAATCTTAATCCCCCTTTTTCAGATGAGGTAACTGAGGTCCAGAGAAATGAAGTGACTTGCCCACAGTCACACAGATGCCAAGTGGCAGAGCTGGGATTCGAACCCATGACCTCGGACTCCCAAGCCCGGGCTCTTTCCACTGAGCCACCTTCTGCCGGGCGGAGAAGTGGGAAGGGGTTCGAAGGACCAGGCTCCAGGTTCCCAAGGGAGGGGATTTCTCTCCCTCTTCCCGTGCCCTCTGCCACCCCTAAGCCCCAGCTCCTGGTCGGAGTTCCTGAAAGAAGAGTTCTAGAGGTCGTAATAATAATAATGTTGGTATTTCTTAAGCACTTACTCTGTGCAGAGCACTGTTCTAAGCGCTGGGGTAGATACAGGATAATCAGGTTGTCCCACATGAGGATCACAATCTTAATTCCCATTTTACAGATGAGGGAACTGAGGCCCAAAGAAGTTAAGTGACTTGCCCACAGTCAAACAGCTGACAAGTGGCAGAGCTGGGATTCGAACCCATGACCTCTGACTCCCAAGCCTGGGCTCTTTCCACTGGCCTAGTAGACAGAGCATGGAACTGGGAATCAGAAGGATCCGGGTTCGAATCCTAACTCCCGCTGTGTGACTGGGCCAGTCAACTTCACTTCTCTGTGCCTCAGTTACCTCCTCCTTAAAATGGGGGTGAAGACTGTGAGCGCCATGTGGGACATGGACTATGTCCAACCTCATTATCTTGTAGCTACCCCCAGTGCTTAGCACAGTGCCTGGCACATAGCAAGAGTGTGCTTACTGTAGGCAGGGAATGTGTCTGTTATATGGGGTTCCACCTGCCTGTCGGGGTGCGCGGGGCGGTCTTAGCCGGCCTGGGCCTGGGCTCTGCCCTCGGACACCCCGTGGGCTTGGGTTGGGGCTACTGGTAGGGGATGGGGGTGGATGGGATGGACTGGTTCACCCCAGGCTTAGGCCCCCATCCTGGAACAACCCAGCCTCTGAGACCCTGGGACCCCTGACCCCGGGGGGCGCACACTCTGGAGCTACTCTCTCAGCCCTCCTGTGGCCCCCGGCGCCTGGCACTCCAGCCCAACCGTGACATTTCAGGCGGAGCAGCTCTCCCTTTATCTGCTTCCCCCTTCCTGTTTTCTCCTCCCACCCAGCCGCCGGCCCCACCTCCGACATCCCACCCCTCCTGATGGTCAAGCTTCAGGGCGGGGGGCCAGGACCCTCCTGGGGGGGCAGAGGGCGCAGGGAGGAGGGAGATTGTGGGATGAGGTGGCCTGTGTCCCCTGGGTCCAGCTGGGGACGATGGAATCAGTGTCTTCCTCGATGGGATCAGTGAGAAGCAGCGCGGCTCAGTGGAAAGAGGCCGGGATTGGAAGTCAGAAGTCATGGGTTTGAATCCCGGCTCCGCCACTTGTCAGCTGTGTGACTGCGGGCAAGTCATTTCACTTCTCTGTGCCTCAGTGACCTCATCTGTAAAATGGGGATGAAGACTGTGAGCCTCATGTGGGACAATCTGATTACCCTGTATCACCCCCCAGTGCTTAGAACAGTGCTCTGCACATAGTAAGCTCTTAACAAATACCAACATTATTATTATTATTGTTCCTCACAGCCATCCGAGCTGGACTACAGCCTCGCTCCCACTTGGGATCCGTTCCGACCCAGGAATGTCCATGCGTGGCTGGACAGAAACCCGGCACCACGTACGTCTGATCTGATTCCCTCCCCTCCCCACGGAAGGTGACCTCAGGGTCCGCATCCTTCTGGCTCCCCACCCTGCGTGACCCCCTGCCCCCTACCCACCTGCTAAACCCCAGGTATCCGTGGGAACACGGAGGGCAGGGAGGAGAACGTGAGCAGTGCCAGACCAGCCACCGGCTCTAGAATCAACTCCTTCGCAAGGGCTCTCAGTCAGGAAATCTTCCTCCTGGATCAGGCTCATTCACTGCTGTAAACTGGAGACACGTGTGTGTGTGTGGTGATGTCTGTGTGATGTCTGTGTGCACGTGTGTCTGGGTGATGATACGTTTATGATGTGTTTATATAGACGTGTATATACATATTTGTGTGTGTCGATGTGGTGGTGTAAGTGTGTCTGTGAGGGCCTCTGTACTTATGGATGTGTTTGTGGGTCGAAGTGCTGATGCGTGTGCTTTTGTGTGTGTCTCTGTGTGCGCATGGGTGTGCTTGTGGGTGGATGTGTTGGTTTGTGTATGTGTATGTATCTGTCAATGTGCATGTATGTGCCTGTTTGTGAGGGTACCCAGGGTTGGGAGGGGGCGAGGAGCAGTAGTGGGAGGTGGGGGTGGGTGCGCTGGGCAGAGGCGGGAACAAGGAGGGGGGTCAGGCGACAGTTATCAGTGTTGCTATTTCAGTAGAAGCGGCAGTGAAACTTCCCTGTTCAGAGCCAGGCACAGGAGGCCCCCCAAGGGGGCCGGAGCCGGGGGGCAGGGGGCGGAGGGTGGGGGCTGGGGCACGGAGGGTGGGGGGTTGGTCCCCTCTGCCGTCAGCAAGCTTGAGCAACGGCCAAAAACTCGGCCAGTCCACGCCACTCCAGACTTGATAAGAGCCCCACTGGCCAAGCTCCCACGGTCCGGAGCCCGCCTGGGGGAGACCGGGTCAGCCAGAGGACAGTGGGGGGGGGTGGCGGTGGGTATGGGGCTCAGCTGGACTCGGGGGAGGGGTAGAAGGGAGGCCCCATGTCAGTGGGTTACAGGGTTGATCCTGTGCTCACTGTGCACCCAGCACTGTGCTCTCCCCATCATGGCATAGTGAATAGAGTACGGCCCTGGGAGACATAAGGACCTGATTAATCCTGGCTCTGCCACTTGTCTGCTTGGGCAAATCACTTCACTTGTCTGTACCTCAGTTACCTCATCTGTAAAATGGGGTTTGAGACTGGGAGCCCCACATGGGACATGGACTGAGTCCAACTCTATTTGCTTGAATCCACCCCAGCATTTAGTACAGTGCCTGGCACTTAACAAATACCACAATTACTATTCTTATTATTGTTAGACTTTTCTCCCCCTCTAGACTGTAAGTTCAGTGTGGGCAGGGAATGTGTCTGTTTATTGTTGTATTCTCCCAAGTGCTTAGTACAGTGCTCTGCACACAGTAAGCACTCAGTAAGTATGATCAACTGACTGCCTGATCCTGCACCGGGGGGAACTCAGGATATTCAGACCAGAAACACTCCTGGCCCACCTGGGGCTCCTAGACCAAGAGGGGGGACAGAGCTGGGATCTTATCCCCATTATATAGAATAAGAAACTGAGGCCCAGAGAGGGGAGGGGACTTGCCCAGGGTCACACAGCATGGCTCAGTGGCTTGGGAGTAAGAGGTTTTGGGTTCAAATCCGGCTATGCCACTTGTCAGGTGGGTAACTGTGTGCAAGTCACTTAACTTCTCTGTGCCTGTTATTTCATCTGTAAAATGGGGATGAAGACTGTGAGCCCCATGTGGGACAACCTGATTACTCTGTATCTACCCCAGCGCTTAGAACAGTGCTCCATACATAGTAAGCGCTTAACAAATACCAACATTACTATTATTATTATTTACACAGCAGGTAAATGGGTGAGCTGGGATCCTCTCTAGACTGTAAGGTCCTTCAGGGCAGGGATCATGTCTACGAACTCTATCATAATGGACTCTCTCCAGCACTTATTACAGAGCACTGCACACAGTAGGTGTTGCCGATTTGTACATTCCAAGCGCTTAGTACAGTGCTCTGCACATAGTAAACGCTCAATACATACTACTGAATGAATGAATACTACTGATTCATCGAAGTGTGTCTGGATCAGATCTGAGCCCATATTAATCAAATCCTATGTACTGAGCACTTACCGTGTAAAGAGCACTGTGCTAAGTGCTTGGGAGAGTCCAATGTAGCAGAGTTGGCAGGCACGTTTCCTGCCCATCACGAGCTTACAGTCTAGAGGGAGAGACAGACATTAATATAAATAAAGAAATGACCAATATGGATGTAAGTGCTGTGGAGCTGAGTAGGGGGCGAATAAAGGCAGTAAATCAAAGTGCAAGGGTGGAAATAAGTACTGGGGACTGAGGGAGGGGCGAGTAAAGAGAATAAATAATAACCCCTCCCTGGCCTGGAATTAACCCCTGCCTGGTGTGGACTCTCTGCCTGACCCTGACTAGGGGTGTCTGGGCCTTGTCTTGGGGTGCATTTCAGCAGGCCAACTCTAACCCTGACCAGGCCATGGAAGATCCAAAGCAGATCATAAACTCCTCCCCCAGATTTGACCTTCAATCATCTCTGAGAAAAGATGCTAATACGGGATTTCCCATGGATTTGAGAAGCGCTCGTGATGTGGTGGGATGAAGATTACTAATAATCGTGCTATTTAAGTGCTTATAATATGCTAAGCGCTGGGATAGATAGAAGATCATCAGGTGCCCCGTGGGGCTCACAGTCTAAGTAGGAGGGAGAACAGGGACAAAAATGTCCATTTTGCAGATGAGGGAACTGAGGCCCAGAGAAGTAAAGTGACTCGCCCAAGGTCACACAGTAGGTGAGTTGTAGAGCTGGGATTAGAACCCAGGTTTTCTGACTCCCAACTCTGTAATGGGTGCCCTCTGTGTGCAGAGTGCTGTGTTGGGTGCTTGCTGTGGACAGAATGATTGACTGGGAGCCTGCTGTGTGCAGAGCGCTGTGTGCAGAGCGCTGTATTGTGCACCTACTGTGCGCAGTGTGCAGTACTGAATACCAGCTGTGTGCAAAGCTCTGTACTACCGTGTGCAGACAGCTGGTCTGGGTGCCTGCTTTGTGAAGAACACTGCGCTTGGGGCCGAGGGTCAGCAGGAGAAACCACCGCCCTTGCCTGGAGAGATCCCAGTCTACCGTGGAGGCGACAGACACGATCAGCCAGTCCGTCCCCGTCAGGGCGCGTGAGAACCGCTGTCCGTCATTGCACAAAGAGAGGATTTCCTGCTGGAAACTCGGGGGCCCCCGCTATCTCCCCTGGCGACGGGGCCCAGGATGACCCTGCCCGTCCGCACGTCCGGCCACGGGCCATCGCTCCCCACGGGGCTTCAGGGAAGGATGAGGTCAGGGTTCCCACCTTCTCACGCCCCTATTCTACAGATGGGGAAACTGAGCCCGGGACACTAGCCCCAGGGTCCTCCTGGGGGACCAAGATGCTGGGTCTCTACACCCTCTAATCGGGCTCCACCACGTCTGCTGAGTGAACTTGGGCAAGTCACTTCACTTCTCTGTGCCTCAGTTACCTCATCTGTAAAATGGGGATTAAGACTGTGAGCCCTATATGGGAAAGGGACTGTGTCCAACCTGATTAGCTTGTATCTACCCCAGTGCTTAGAACAGTGCCCAGCACAGTGGAAGAGCTTAGGAGAAGCAGCATGGCTTAGTGGATAGAGCACGGACCTAGGAGTCAGAAGGTTATGGGTTCTAATTCCCCTCCACCAATTGTCTGCTGTGTGACCTTGGGCAAGTCGCTTAACTTCTCTGGGCCTCATTTCCCTCATCTGTAAAATGGGGATTAAGACTATGAGCCCTATGTGGGGCAGGGATTGTGTCCAACTCGATTATCTTATATCTACCCCAGCGCTTAGAACAGTGCCTGCACATAGTGAGCGCTTAACAAATACCGTAATTGTTATTAACAAATACCATTAAAAATTTTGGCCACTCCCCTGGAGGGATCAGAACCAGTGTTCCCTTTGAGACTGGCTGATCTTTGGGGGTCCCACCAAGGGGAGGAGGAGCTGTTTCCTCTGGCCCCCTGGGACCTCTGTTCTAGGGGGGTCAGTGGAGGGGGGCAGCAAGAACTTAGGGGAGACCCCTCCCTGACCCCCGAGGGAACAGGCTGCCCCAAGGCCAGGGTGAAGATGGAGAGAGAAGCCTAGGATTTTTCCCGCCAGAGAAGTCAGCCTCAGGAACCGAGCCCCAGCTCTGCTGCTTTCCCCCTCCCCACTTTCCCCACCGTGGGAGCTGAGAGATCTGGTCTGGTCTCATGTTGGTATTTGTTAAGCGCTTACTATGGGCAGAGCACTGTTCTAAGCGCTGGGGTAGATTCAGGGTAATCAAGTCATCCCACTTGAGGCTCAGTCTTAAACCCCGTTTTACTGCTGAGGTAACTGAGGCACAGAGAAGTTAAGTGACTTGCCCAAGATCACAAGTCACACAGTTGACAAGTGGCAGAGCGGGGATTCGAATCCATGACCTCTGACTCCCAAGCCTGGGCTCTTTCCACTGAGCCACGCTTCATCACAGGGATGAAGTCACCTGTGTGGGGAGAGGGTAGGGACATGGGGAAGAGGGGGAGCAGGGCCAGGATCCCAGAGATGGGGATGGGGGAAGGTGCTGGCTCAGTGCAGAGGAGAAGGGGAGGTGCCTACTCTATGCTGAACACTGTACTGAGGTTTGAGAGAGGAATGGAGTTAGCAGACACAATCCCTGCTCTCAGGGACCTTACAGTGTGTAGAGCACTGTACTGAGCACTGGGGCCAGTCCAATATAGCTAGTAGACATGATCTCTGCCTTCATGGAGCTGCCATTGCTTGGGGGGGCGGACAGACAAGGTGCTCTGCAAAATTATTTGGGAGGAACAGGAGAGGCTGCTGGAGTCAAAATGTGCTGAAATTGCGGCTTCCTGAAATCGCCCCTCAGGCGCCGTATGATCTTGGGCAAGTCACTTAACTCCTCTGGACCTCAGTTACCTCATCTGTAAAATGGGGATTGAGACTGTGAGTCCCGCATGGAACAGGGACTGTGTCCATCCAGATTTGCTTGTTTCCATCCCAGTGCTTAGCAGAGTGCCTGGCATATAGTAAGTGCTTAACAGCACTTGCGTACATTTATATATATTATTTCTTACTCTATTTTATTAAATATGTGTATATATTTATGATTCTATTTATCTATTTTGATGGTACTGTTGCCTGCCTACTTGTTTTGCTGTCTGTCTCCCCCTTTTAGACTGTGAGCCCGTGGTGGGCAGGGGTTGTCTCTATCTGTGGCCGAAATGTGCATTCCAAGCGCTTAGCACAGTGCTCTGCACACAGTAAGCGCTCAATAAATACGATTGAATGAATGAAATCCCACAATTATTGTTAATCTCCCTCTTCGTGCCCTGCGGCGAATGTAGGCTGAGGGCGCCACCCTGTGGCCAGAGCGGGCAACAGCACAGCTCCAATGACCAGGTTTGGGGTTCTGGGATCAAACAGTCCCCGACCTCAGGGAGAGAGAAAAGGGGCGGAGACATGGAGAGGGATTCCCGCCGCCTGGTTTCTTTTGCACAGGATACGGTTCCACAGGGCCGGAGTGGGAGGGGAGGGGAGGAAGGGCACCTGGTTTCATATCTGGCATGTGCCCCAGGGTGGTCTGATAGGGTGGGTAAGGGGATGGGTACAATTTAGATTGTGTCCCCCCCCCTCACAACCCACCTCAAGCACCGCCTGTTGGGACTCCTACTGTGTGCAGAGCACTGTGCTGGGCACCTACTATATGGTAAGAACTCAGCACAATGCTCTGCCCACAGCAAGTGCTCCAGAGAGGAGTGCTCTGCACCCGGCACACCAGTACAGAGGAGAAGGGTACCAGGCTCTGCACTCAGTTTGCACACAGCAAGTGCTCAGTATTGGGCTCCAGATACAGAAAGTGCTCAGTTCCAGGCTCTGCACACAGTAAATTCTCGGTCCTTCGCTCTTCACATAGCGCTCAGTGCAGTGGCTTTCACACGCTGCTCAGTGCAGTGCTCGTCACACAGCAAGTGCTTAGGACTGTGCTCTTTACACAGCAAGTACTCGGGACTGTGCTCTTTACACAGTGCTCTGTATCCAGTGAGTGTTCCCGAAGGGGAAGCAGAGTGGTCTAATGGAAAGAGCCGAGACCCGAAGTCTGAAGACTGGAACTTGTAGTCCTCTGTGAGGCCTCGAACCATTTAATCAATTACTGGTGCTTATTGAGCACGTGATATTTAGTTTCCAAGTGCTTAGTACAGTGCTCTGCACACATAAGCGCTCAATAAATACGATTGAATGAATGCATTTAGTTTCTCTGTGCCTCGGTTTCCTCACCTGGAAAATGGGGGTAAAATACTTACTCTGTCCCTCTCTCTCAGACCCGAAGCCCCTCGTGGGGGGGGGTGTTTACACGATCTCACCCACCAGACCAGAACAGACCTGCTACTAGAACCCGTGGTCTCCAGACTCTGCCAGACAGGGGGTCCCAGGCAGAGAGGAAGTGAGGACCCTCTCCCCTCAATAATAATTATGGTACTCGTGAAACGCTTGCTATGAGCCAAGCACTGTTCTCAGCACCGGGGTAGAAAGAAGTTAATCAGATTGGACACAGTCCCCTTCCCACATAATAAATTATGATTATTATGACTTTCCGAATCCCAGACCCGTGCTCTATCCACTCCCCCATGCTGCTTCTCTGATCCCCCATCCCACGTTTAGGACCTCAGGGGTCTTCAGACTCCAACCCGCTGGGAGAACTGTCCCAAGCCGGGCACTGACCAGCTCACTCCAGGTCCCCAGTAAGATCTGGGGGCGACCCTCAGGGTCCCAAATCTGACGGTCCGATCCGGGAGAGAGAGACCGGCGGATTGCGAAGCTTCAAAACCGTAGCCAAACAGGATCGAGCGGAGGATGGGGACCACCCCCAGACCCACCCCTCGCCTGGGGGCCCAGGCCCGCTGCCCCTCCCCACATCCCAGCGTGGGTCGAGAGGACAATGCGTTTCAGGCCCGGGGCTGTGCGGGCCGGGGGTCAGGACCCCGGGGGTGGGGGATGGATGGATGGATGCCCCCGCCCCTGCCGGGGGAGGGGACGATATAGGAGGGCTCCCTGCCAGGCCCTCGCCCACGGTCCGGGACCTCGTTTTCCCCTGCCCTCGGAGGGTCCCGCAGCCATGAGACTTCTGCTGGTCTTTTTCTTCCTCTCCCTCCTGGACCAGGCGCCCCCAGGTAGAGCCCCGGCCCGGCGGGGGATGGGGGCGGCGCTGGGCCTGGGGGCTCCCGGGGGTGGCCGGCAGGGCCAACGAGCAGGAGGAAGGGGACGCCCCCTCCCCCGAGCGACCCCTGAGCAGGAGGGGCTGGAGAAGGGCGGAGTGGGGGGAGCTCCTCCTGGGTGGCAGCGGGGGGCTCGGACCAGAGAGATCCCCGCAGACTCTCCCGCAGCCCCCCGCACCCCCAACCCGTGTCCTCGCCTCGTCCCGCAGCCGGAGGGGGGCTACAATCTTCTACCTGCTGGAACGGGGCGGGCCACTGCAAGCCCAAATGCGCCAACTTCGAGAAATCCTTCCTCCAGTGCAACTCTTTGCTGCTGTGCTGCGTCCTCCCCGAGCACATTAAACACAATTACGGGCCCAACAAGACCGAAGAGGACCTGGCGGGAGCGACCCCCGCCCCCTCCACCCCGAAGGGCCCGGCCGGGAGGGGAGGGGGCTTTGGGAAGGACGTGTAACCACGACCGACAATAAATCGGCCCCACGTGGGCGTTCGATCGAGGGTCGCTCAGTCCACGACTTACCCGGCGGCGAAAGGGTGGGGGTCTCACCGTTAATAATTATTATTATGGTATTTGTTAAGCGCTTACTATAAGCTGAGCACCGTTCTAAGCACTGGGGTAGATTCAGGTTAATCAGTTTGTCCCACGTGGGGCTCACATTTCTGAACCACATTTTTACAGATGAGGTAACTGAGGCCCAGAGAAGTGACTTGCCCAAGGTCACACAGCGGACAAGTGGCGGAGCGGGGATTAGAACCCACGACCTCTGACTCCCAATTCCGTGCTCTTTCCACTAAGCCACGCTGCATTACTCCCTCTCCACGGTTCCCCAGCATCTA
Source organism: Ornithorhynchus anatinus (assembly GCF_004115215.2). Lineage (NCBI taxonomy): Eukaryota > Metazoa > Chordata > Mammalia > Monotremata > Ornithorhynchidae > Ornithorhynchus > Ornithorhynchus anatinus. The sequence continues at coordinate 1,035,899 of NC_041750.1, forward strand.
ACGGCCACGGCGACAGAGGAGCAGCGTGGCTTAGTGGCGAGGGCACGGGCTGGGGATTCAGGATGTGGGTTTTAATCCCGACTCCGCCACTTGTCTGCTGGGTGACTTTGGGCAAGTCGCTTCACTTCTCTGGGCCTCAGTTACCTCATCTGTAAAATGAGGATTGAAACTGTGAGCGCGGCGTGGGACAGAGACTGTGTCCAACCGATTTGCCCAACGCATAACAGTGCCTGGCACAGAGTAAGCACTTAACAAATACTATTATTACCATCAGGGCCCAGGACAATCCAACTGGCTTGTCCAGGTGCTTGGGTGACCCTCAGGCTCCTCTGACCCCATGCCAGACCACAGGACATGGGCCATTGTGTATGATTTCCAGAGCAGAGAGTTCAAGTGTTCGGCTTGTCCCGTCCCTAGCCCCCAGCTCTAGCCCCAGCCCCACCTTAGGCCCTAGCCCTGGGTCATAATAATAATAATAATAATAATAATAATAATAATAATAATTTCAATAGTGCTTGTTAAATGCTTACTATGTGCCAAGCGTACTGACCCTGTCCCCCAGGGGACTCAGATTCTCAATCCCCATTTTGCAGATGAGGTAACTGAAGCCCGAAGAATAATAATAGTGATGATATTTAAGCACTTACTATGTGCCAGGCACTGTACTAAGCAGAGGGGTGGATATGAGCAAATCAGGTTGAACACAGTCCCTGTCCTGCACAGGGATCACAGTCTTAATCCCTATTTTACAGATGAGGTAACTGAGGGCCAGAGAAGTTAAGTGACTTTCCCAAAGTCATGGAGTAGACACATGGTGGAGCCAGGATTAGAACCCAGGTCCTTCTGACTCCCAAACCCGTGCTCTAGCCACTGAAATACGCTGCCCCCAGCCCAGGTCCTGGCCCTGACCCCAGCACCAGCAACCAACCTGACCCAGGCTCCAGCCCCCAGCCCCCGGCCCCAGTCCCTGGAGGTTCCCGCTGTCTGTTGGCAGCCCCCCGCAGCCCTGAGACTCCCCAGCGGGCCTGGGCCAACCTCTTCCTCCTGGCAAAGGCCCAGCCCAGGGCAGAGGGGGATGGTGGCATTGGAGTGAAGACACACTGTGAAGACGAGTTTCTTGCCATTTGTTCTGAACCTGCTCCCTCCAGCCCCAGTGGGGCCGTCGCCCCGGGTTTGGGAGGGGAGTTAGAACCGGACTGGACTGGACCGGACGGCTATTCCCAGGCCGAAGCTCCGAGAGGATCAGGTGTTCTGGGGCCGAGGTGGGAACAGCGATGGCAGACAGAACCTCCGAGGGAGCACATCTGTGGGGCGACGAAAGGGGCCAGTCCTGAGACCCCGGGCAGGGGGTCCCGAGGCGGGTGGGCTTGTGGCCAGCTCAGTTCACAATGGGTCGGCAGCAGAAGAGGTTGAAGGGGCAGCGCCCGGCCACCTGCTCCCTCTCCTTGCACCGAGTCCGGCACTTCCCGCGCCCCAGGCGGCACGGGAAGCATACTCTCTGACTCCCTGTGGCAGAGCGAGGGTATCGGTCCCTGCGGGTCCCAGCTGGCCCCCACCCCTAGAAGGACACCTGGGAGGGGACACACCAGGTTCCAGGGGCCCCAGCCTGGGATGGTTTTGGGGGGGTGGGGGGGAAGCAGGAGACCACGAGGAAGGGGACTGAAACTGCAGAATGGTGGTGGTGGGCAGAGCCTGGGGGTGGGGGATCCTCTCTGGAGAGCTACAACCCCGAGGCAGAGGGCTGGATTAGATGACTCCTGGGAGACCTTTCCAACCCCACGAAATCCGGTTGATATGAAGCAAGGTGTCCCCGTATAGTCTATGGTGGGTGAGCTTTCCTCTCTGTCTCTTGGCTGCCTCCTCCCCCTCCTCCCCCCAACCCAGGCATCCCCCAGCCCTGGACCTCTCCGTTGGGGGGTGCACGGTCACAGCAAATTGTCCCCTTACCACCCGCCATCGCTGGACGCTGCTGCATTTCCGCTGTCACCCGGGAATCCCACAATCCTGGAAGCGAGAAAAATCCCAGGTCACCGGGGAACTCTACGGGAAGCCCAGCCCAGCCCTCTGGACATGGGGGGGAGGTGGCAGACCCAAGAGAGGGTCCATGCTCCTCCCCACCCCATGGGCAGGTGATGCCCATAGATGTGCAAGCCAGATGCCAACTGAGGGAAGGGTATTGCTCTCTATATCAGTCATGTATTTATATTCTAAGCAATACTAACATCTTAGTATTACTTAAAAAAAAGTACTTATTTGACCCTTACTCTGGGCCGAGCCCTCGGGCCCCAACGGGATAGTCAGATCAGGCCATGTCCTTGCCTCCCTCTGGACTCCTCATCTAAGAGGAAGGCAGAGCAGGGATCTCATCCCCATTGAACAGATGAGAAAATGAAGGCCCAGAGAGGTTGTGCCCAGAGTCTCATAGCAGGCCAGCTGTAGAGCTGGAATGAGAATCCAGGTCTGTGGACTCCCGGCCCCGCCCACTCAGTGGTGCTTGTGTCTCAGCCTCGCAGTTTGGGTCTGACGAGGGCATTGCACCCCCAGAAGGATCCTCTTTACCTGAGGGGCCCTGAGACAAGCAGACCAGAAGGGCAAAGAGGAAGATAAGGGTCCTCATTGTGGAAGGGACCCTGGCAGTTGGGGAGGGGTCTGGGCAGTCAGGGAGAGGCCCAATCGATCAAGGAGGGATCCAGGCAGTCAAGGAGGGGCCTCGGCAGTTGGGGAGGGGCAGGGCTGCTCAGGGTCAGCTCTCTGGGGTGGGCAGGCAGAGGTCAGCCTCATTTATAGCAGCAGCTGCAGACAGGAAATGCTCTTGCCCACTGAAGCCCATCAGAAGGGCTGGAAGTGTCCTGCCTGTGGCCACTCTGATCCTTCACCCCTGACTCGGTCTTCTCTCCCCGGGGAGGGATGCCCAATGGGGAGAGGGGATGTCTTTCCCCCAGGGGAACCCAGGCGTGCAGCAAGGTGGGAAGAAACTTCCGTTAGAGACCCTCAAAGTTTTCAGCAGCAGCGGTACCTGGCTAGTCCTAGAGAGTTAAAGCATCCACTCCCAACAGGAAGGACTCCCATTGTACTAGTAGCATTTCTCCCTCTTTTTTTTCTTTGTGGTATTGTTTAACCTCTTACTATGTGTCAGGCAATATATTAAACACTGGGGTAGATATTAACTAATCAGGTTGGACCCAATCTCTGTTCCACAGAGGGTTCACAGTATTAATCCCCATTTTACAGATGAGCTAAATGAGGCCCAGAGAAGTAAAGTGATTTGCCCAAGGTCACACAGCAGATAAGTGGCAGAGCCAGGATTAGAACCCAGGTCCTTCTGACTCCCAAGCCTGTGCTCCATCCACTAGAGCACACTGCTTCTCATGACTAGGGGATTCACTGCCCCAGTGAATCTCCACTTAGGGTCAGTAGTCAATTTTTCTCATTAGGTGCTCCCCCTATGCCAAGCACTGTGCTGAGTGCTGGGTAGAAGATAATCAGGTCAGGCAAGGTCCCTGGAAGGGCAGGGGTCTTATTCCCATTTTACAGATGAGGAAGCTGAGGTCCAGAGAGGTTAAGGTGACTTGCCTAGGTTCTAACAGCAGACCAGGGATGGAACTGGGGCAACAACTTTGGGTCTCAGGGCTCTTTCCACTAGACAGTGCTATCACCTCTTAATTTCTCATCCAATTAAGCAAGGGAGGGGATCATTACTTTCACCATATGAGGCTTTGGGTGCTCTGCATTAGCCACCCCAGCCCCCCACTCGGTTCGATAAGTTTGACCCTCTGTTTGCTGAGTTCACTTTCTGGCTGAGCTTGACCTCAGTTGCTCCAGGTTGCTCACCAGGCCAGCTGGGCCCACCGGCTGGGGGCCGTGTCCTGCCCCACCAAGCTTCAGTGGACCACAGAATTGGCTTTCGGCCCCCAGGCTCTCTGAACCTAAGTTCTGCACTGCCTCGAAGAACTGGGAGGGCAAGAGGCTAGGGAAGGAAGTGGGGAGGGAGGAGGGCAGAGAGAGGAAGGAGAGGGGCATTTTCTTCCTCATTCTCATTCGTTCATTCATTCATTCATATTTATTATATGAAGAGCACTGTACTAAGTGCTTGGGAAAGTACAATATAACCATAACCGGACACATTCCCTGTCCAAAACGAGCTTACAGTCTAGAAGGGGAGATGAGTAAAGGGGAGATAATTACTATAAGCTCCTTCTGGGCAGGGACTGTCATTGTTTATTGTTGTAGTGTACTTTTCCAAAAGCTTAGTACAGTACTCTGCACACAGTAAGTGCTCAATAAATACGATTGAATGAATGAATAAATAAATTAAAGATATGTACATAAGTGCTGAGGGGCTGGAAGCAGGGATGACTAAAGGGAGTAAATCAGGGAGTGAGAGAAGAGGAAAAGGGGGGCTTAGGGGAAGGCCCCTTGGAGATGTGCCTTCAGTAAGTCTTTGAAGGTGGAGAAAGTAATTACCTGTCAGATTTGAGGAGGGAGGGCGTTCCAGGCCAGTGGGAGGACTTGGGCGAGAGCTCGGCGTTGAGACAGGCAAGATCAAGATACAGTGAGAAGGTTAGCATTAGAGGAGTGAAGTGTGCGGGCTGGTCTCCCCCTCTAGCCATGAGGGTTATCTGTGTTTTCTTGGCTGTTCTTGCCTTTCTGGCCCAGGTCTCTCCAGGTAAGAAGGGCATTCAGGTGTGGGGATTCTGGTGGGGGTGGAGGTTTGTAGCATGAATCCTCACCCCCAGGATTCATGCTAAGAGCCCCATGCGGGCACCGGGAACCGTGCAGACCCCCCCGGAGCCTTAGGGACCTCAGAGGTTGAGCCCGCTGGACCCCTGAATCCTGGGAACCCAAAAGAGAAGCTGAAGACAGCCCGGGTCAGTGGGTGAATCAGTGGTTTCTCCCCTGTTCAGGGGACTCCCCCTTGGAGTGTTTGGATTCCTCTTAGGAGGGGCTTCAACAAGGTAAGGGGGCTTGGCAGACCATCTTTTTTATAGTATTTATTACGCACTTGCTATGTGCCACACACTTCACTAAATGCTGGGGTAGATATGAGCTAGTGAGCTTGGACACACGGCGCTCTCTGAGCTGCCTGGCTCTCAGTGCAGAGAGCCCCCACAGCCTAGAGAAGCAGCATGGTGTAGGATAGAGCCCGGGCCTGGGAGTCAGAAGTCATGGGTTCTAATCCCGGATCTACCACCTCTCTGCTGTGTGGCCTCGGACAAGTCACTTCACTTCTCTGGGCCTCAGTTACCTCATCTGTAAGATGGGGATTGAGACTGTGAGCTCCACGTGGAGCAGGGTCTGTGTCCAGCCCAATTTGCTTGTATCCACCCTAGCGCTTAGAACAGTGCCCGGCACATAGTAAGTGCTTAACAAATACCAGAATTGTAATAATTAAAATTATTATTATGAGGTGAAATTGGTCCCAGGTGTCCCCACAGAGCACGTGCCGAGAAACCGTTCTCTCATCCCCGGGAAAGCCCCCTCCTCCCAAGCCCTCCCACGGCGAATGCGCTGAGCCACCCATCTCTCTGCCCAGCCCGGAGCGGGATTTCACGGGTCCGCATCTGCAGAGAGAAGGGCGGCCACTGCGATGCTGATTGCCACCTAGAGGAGCGACATCTCGGGGGCTGCCGGGCGGCCTACTTGACGTTCTGCTGCCGGAAGGAGAGCCCTAGATGAGGCCGGAGACAAGTTCCCCACAGTCCTGGAGAAGTGACCCCGTCCACCATCCCCCCGGATATTCACCCCAGCAGTGGGACAGACATCGATGATTTTGGGTCCCCTCCCTCCCCTCTCCAGGATGGCAAGTGTGGCTTTCCTTCTAATAATAACAACAACAATAATAATTGTGGCATTTGTCAAATACTTACTATGTGCCAAGCACTCTGTTAAGTAGATACAAGATGATCAGCCGGTACACAGTCCCTGTCACTCAAGGGGCTCACAGTTTAAAAGGGTGGGAGAACAGGTATTAAATTCCCTTTTTACAGATGAGGAAACTGCGGGCCAGAGAGGTTAAGTGACTTGTCCAAGATATTACACAGCAGGCCATTGGGGGATCAGGGTTCGATCTTTTAGGCGTATAGGACTGGGGTGGAGCGAGATCCACCAGTGCTGGGAAGGCAGACATTTTCAGTTTCCCCACTCTTTGAGAAACTCCAGTGGTTGCCCATCCACCTCAGCATCAGACAGAAACTCCTCACCAGGGCTTTAAAGCACTCAATCACCTTGCCCTCTCCTATCTCACCTCGCTACTCTTCTACTCCAACCTAGCCCTCACACAGCACTCCTTAATGCCAGCCTACTCACTTTACCTCAGTCTCATCTATCTCGCCGCCAACCTCTCACCCACATCCCACCTCTGTCCTGGAAAATCTGCCCTCTTCATATCCGACAATTATTCTCCTGAACTTCAAGGCCTTATTGAAGGCCCATCTCCTCCAGGAGGACTTTCCTGACTAAACCCTCCTTTCCTCTTCTCTGTCTCCCTCTGCATCACCCTGACTTGCTCCCTTCATTCATCACTCCCATCACAACACTCTTGTATATAGCTATAATTTATTCATTCATATTAATGCCTGGCTCCCTCTCTGGACTGTAAGCTTGTTTTGGGCAGTCAAAGTGTCTATTTATTGTTATATTGTACTATTCCAGGAGCTTAGTACAGTGCTCTGCACACAGTCAGCGCTTAACAAATACGATTGAATGGATGAATGAATGAATAAATAATATTCCCATTTTACAGATGAGAAGCCGAGGCCCAAAGAGGTTCAGTGTCTCATCCCCGGTCATGCAGTGGTCCCCGGGTCAAGGTGGGGTGAGAGGCAGGGTCTCTGACTCCCAGTCCCCACCAAGTTGTTTCTCTGAGGCCCCAGCCCCGGGAGCCCCTCGAAGGGCCGGGGTCTCCAGGGTCTCAGTGATTTCGTCTCTTTGCGCAGCCTCGAGCGGGTTCCAGGAGATTTGTTGGCGACCCAATGGCTACTGTCGGAAGAAGTGCTGGAAGGACGAGGCGTTCGTCAGCCGTTGCCTCAACGGTTATGAATGTTGTCTGCCCCCGCTGCCCCCGGGCTCCCATGTCCCTGGCCTTCAGTGACCCCAGCCCACCCTCGCCCCATTGACCGGCCTCATGCCACCTGGGGGTTCTTATCAACTTGGGCTCCGCAGAGCGGCTGTCCCCAGCATCTCCTGATGATCCCTTCGTGGGAAATGAAATAAACATCCCCGTCTGTCTGAGCAGCATTTGGTCAGTCAGTCACTTGTATTTATGGAGCGCTTACTATGTGCAAAGCACTGTACTAAGCACTTGGGAGAAGGCAATACAACAATAAACAGACACATTCCCTGCCTACAACAGGTTTACAGTCCAGAAGGGGAGGCAGACACTAATATAAATGAATATAAATAAATAAATGACAGATACAATAAATTATAGATATGATATAGATGAAAGCAATGAGTCAGTGGTATTTACTTAGTGCTTACTTGTCTGCAGAGCACTGCACTAAGAGCACTAAGTGCAGACACTAATATAAATGAATATGAATAAATGACAGATACAATAAATTACAGATATGATATAGATGAAAACAGTCAGTGGTATTTACTGAGTGCTCACCTGTGTGCAGAGCACTGCATTAACAGCTTTACAGAGTACAGTAGAGTTAGTAGACACATTTGATGCCCTCAACGAGCTGACAAGTCCAGAACCCGCCTGTTTTTCTGAACTGTAGCTCAGGGATACTGCAGGGCACGTCACAGGTTGGGCTGTGGTTGCTGGGTTGAGCATTAATCTGTGAAGTCCTCGAGAGCAGGCCTTGTGGCTTTTATTTGTTTTGTTTAGTACAGTGTGGTGCCCAGTACAGAGCTCCACACACCCTTCTTTTGATTGAGCATTAGAGGTCGTATCGGGGAAGCCTGCGAGAGGATGGCAATGTCTGTGCTCCTGCTCTGGGTGTGGCTGGAAGACGGATCTTTCCAGCTTGGGGCAGCGTCCTGGGGTCGGGCCATGGGGGCTACAGTGTAAAGAAAGAGACAGAGACAGAGACATACGTGTCTGTGTGTGTATGGTTTTAGGGTTTGTTTTTTTTTCTCCTGTATTGTTTTTTACAGCAACCTCTCCAGGGCGGGAACTAGATGTCCAGGGGCCAACAGGTCATCTTCTCTCACCCTGGGGGACGGTGCCTCCCCCCTCCCTGACCTCACCCCTGCCACCCTGCTGTGTCACCTCATACGAGGCCCAGAGGATGAGGAACAGGGCTCCCCATCAACCTATCCATCAACTACATTTATTGAGTGCTTCCTGTGCGCAGATCAGTATACTAAGCGCTGGGAGAGCACGGTATACGCTCCCAGGTCAAGAGCGGAACCCCACACCACCTCCCAGACCTCCGGGCTGGGGGAGGCACATTCTGATCCTCCCCCTACCGCGGGGAGTGGGATGTTAATTTTCCTCCCCCGGGAAGGCCGGCTGTGTCCTCCGCTAGCCAAGCTTGGCCACCTAAGAGGAACCTGCAGCTTGGAGGGACACGGCAGCGCTCTCGCCACCCACTCTGGCCATGGAAGCCCGCGTCCTTCTCCTCTGCGCCGTCCTGTTCCTCCTGGTTCACACCCCGCCAGGTAACGGGGTCCGCCCGGGGGGCTGCCGGGGCGAGGGGGGAACCAGGCCCCATCCAGGGGGGGGGGCCGGGGGCAGCAGGGGGTGAGGAGGGGAATCCGGACCAGCTGGTCCCTTCCTCTCTGCAGCTCGGTTAGGCTGTACTCTCCCAAGTACTCAGTACAGTGCTCTGCACACAGTAAGCGCTCAATAAATACCATCGACGGATGGTATTGCATTGCAGCTGCCGGAGGGTTGAACAACAAGTGTGCCTATTTCCGAGGCCAGTGCCGGAGAAAATGCCCCCAGCGGGACATCTTCTTCGGGTTTTGCCGCAACCATGACCAGTGCTGCCTGTCCAGCCTGCATACCCGGCACTGACCTAGGCCGAGGGGGCCGGGGCAGCGTCGCACATTAAATCTCCGTTCCCGGGCTGACTTCTGCCTCCAGGCCTCTGCCTCCCAGCCGACGCAGGCCAGATCTCCGGGAACTCCGGATGGGGCCAGGGACAGGGTGGGGGGCATTGGAAGAGGGGAAGGCATCCCCTGGACAACCTCAGAGCCTCCCGAGGCTCAGGCACGAGCCCGCTGGCTCGCGCCCCCGAGGTGAGACAACTCCTACCGTGCCCCATGGTTGCCCAGGCCGCTTCTGAGCATATGCAAGCTTCCCCCCTTTCCTGCTCTCAGACATTTTCTCCCAACGTCCAGGGGCATCCAGGTTGGCCTGGAAAAAGGAAACCTTGGTCCAGTCTAGCACAGAGACCCCCTCCCCACCTTAGGATCAGCTCAGGGTCAAACCAGCAACTACTGCCCTTGTCCAGTCACTTCCCCACTGGCTCATTGCCCATATCTGGTCCCCTCCCCGCCCTTGTCATGGCTGTCACCCGGTCACCCACCTGCTTTCGCTGTCACCTGGTCCCTATCTCACCCAGTCACTGCCCCTCAACATGGCCATCGCCCCTGCCCGTCAGCTGCCAGCATCGAAACAGGGGGATTGCTGCGGAGAAGCAGCGTGGCTTAGTGAAAAGAGCACGGCCTTAGGAGTCAGAGGACGTGGGTCCTCATCCCTGCTCCGCCACTTGCCTATGTGACCTTGGGCAAGCCACTTAACTTCTCTGCGCCTCAGTTACCTCATCTGTAAAATGAGGATTACGGCTGTGAGCCCCATGTGGGACAACTTAATTACCTTGTATCTAACCCGGCGCTTAGAACAGTGCTTGGGACTTAGTAAGCGTTAAGAAATACCATCATAATTATTATTGCTATACAAATATATCACCCTGCATGGGGCCAAGGAGAGGCAGGGGCTGTCCCTGTCCCTCCCACCCCCCTTCCCCAAGCTCCGTGGTTGTCCGCCGTCTCTGCCCCCTATCATGCTCCCAGGGGAGAGACCAGCCCCCGGCTAGAGGAAGCACGGAGAGGAGGATGTTAATTTTCTGTCCGGTCCTGGTGTCCCCCAAGGAGGTGGACTGTGTCCTCCTCTGGACAAGCTTGGCCGGTCAAGAGGAGCCTGCCCCTCCCGCCCCCCTCTGGCCCCACACACCCGTCCCCTTGGCTGGCACCTCTCCGGCCATGAACGCCCATGTCCTTCTCCTCTGCACCATCCTGTTCCTCCTGGTTCACACCCCGCCAGGTAATGGGATGAAGGGGGATAATAATAATTATTATTATGGTATTGGTTAAGTGCTTTCCATGTGCCAAGCACTGTACTGAGCGCTGGGTGGGGAGTAGGGGAGGATACAAGTAAATCAGGTCCCTGTCCCACTTGGGGCTCACAGTCTCAACCCCCCATTTTACAGACGAGGTAGCTGAGGTACAGAGAAGTAAAGTGATTTACCCAAGGTCACACAGCAGACAATTGACAGAGTAAGGATTAGAACCCATGATCTCTGACTCCTGGGCCTTTGCTCTATCCATTACGCCATGGTACATGCCCCGTTTCGGGAAGTGGCCGGGGGCTGCAGCGGTCCTGAGCCCCTTTTGATAAGAGGGCCAGGAGCTGCAAGAGGGGAGGAAACATCAGGACCCTGGGTGGGGACTGGGGGCTTCAGGAAAGAAGGTGAGGTCTGGTGCCCCTACTTCTACACCCAGCCCCCACCCCCAGGCTCCCCATGACTGAAGGGACTGGAAACAGGGTTGGGGGGGATTGGGGGGCCAGACTGAGTGGTGACTAGGAGAGGAAACTGAGGCAGAAAAGGTGGAGGACAGAGATCTCTGGGCCCATCTCTTCTGCTCCTCTTCCATCCTCCTCCACGTCCGCACCCCAGACCTGGGAGCTGAGGGCTATGAGAGGCCCTGACGTGCCCCATCTCCAAGACCCAATTCCCTAGGTGAGCCAGTTGTCGTCAAGGCGATGAGGTTCGTGGCCTGATTTCAGTTAGACCTTGGGCAGCAGTTGCTGCGGTTCTCGGGGGCGAGAGATTCATTCAGTCATATTTATTGAACACTTATTGTGTGCAGAGCACTATACTAAGTGCTTGGAAAGTACAATTCAGCTAGATATGGAGGCATTCCCTACTCAGCAACGGGCTCCCAGTCTAGAAGGGGGGAGACAGACAACAAAACAAAACAAGTAGGCATCAATAGCATCAAAATAAATAGGAGTTGGTCCGCACAGACCCCGGGGACCCCTGAGGGGACTGAGGGAGACCCTCTAGGTTTCCTCTCTTTATTTCTCTGCGCAGCCCTGGGCGGAATGAAAGAAAAGTGTGTCACCATGGGTGGCTACTGCCGGAAGCAGTGCCGTGTCCAAGACGCCCTCTCGGGCTACTGTCGCAATGAGAACCCCTGCTGCGTCCGCCGTGTGCTGATGGAGGACGGCTAGAACGCTACATGTCCATCAGCCTCTGCTCAGCCCGTCACCTCTATCCTATCTCACCCTCTCTCCATGGAGAGGGGCCCCGGATGCCCCAAATACAAGTGAGGTTCACCCAGCCCTGCCCAGCCCCTTCTGACAATGCCCACCCCTTTCAACTCATCAAAAAAATCAACAGCATGTACTCAACACCCATTGAGCGTGGTCCACTGTCCTAAGCACTTGGAAGAACTCACGTTCTCTTCCCTCAAGGAGCTGACATGAAGATGAAAGTTATTCACTGATAGTGGGAGCCGGATGAAGAGCTAATCAAAATATGTTACCCGAAAGTCTGCTGTGGGCAGAGCATTGTACTGGGCGCTTAGGGGAGAAGAGTAGAGCTAGCCAATCTGATCCCTACCTTCAAGGATTTTATAGTCTAGCAGGGGATGGCATGAGTGGGTCTGGATAAAATGTTTGATGGAGAAACTGAGGACTCAAATGCATCTATGTCTGTATTCAAGGGCTGAGGAAAGCAATAAAATACGGTCTAAAAAGCGGCTGTTGGGTTCATGTAAGTAAGGGGTCGGTGTGGGGGAACCAGCTCCCGCCCCCCAACCCAATTCCTGAACTGACTCTGGTTGTGATTTTATGCTGTCATCACGTGGAAATGGCCGTGTTGGAGACCAGGGTGGGGTGGGGGGGTGGAGAGGAGCCAAGCAGTGTGGGAAAGAGGCTCACAGAGCATGCATCACCTGACATGCCACTGACCTCACCCTTGACAAAATTGCTCCAGCTGCACACTTTAAGAGGCAGCCAGTGGATCAGCTCTCTTGGAGGTTGAAATTTATGCTAATAAGATAGATGTCTAATGCCCTGTGGCACCTGTGCCCCTTTCTTCGTAGCTCCAGGGGGCTGCTGAGACCCTGATCTCCCAAAATCCAATCACCCACTTTCTCCTCCTCCTCCCCTCGCGACCCACTTCTTCCCAATCCTCTGCAGGGTGGGGTGGGGGAGCCCCTCAGATGTGTCTGGGGGTCCAGGGGATGGGCCTGTGGAAGCCAGAGGCAATCTTTTGGATCATTCCTCTACTCCTGGCAAGGAATCTGGGTCTTGCTTCTGATGCAATTTAACACTGGTCTTAAGGGCTAAGCATTGTAATAAGTGCTGGGGAAGGTGGACCAGAAACAGGAGTCGCAGCACTCCTTCTTTGCCCCATCCCCGGCTGTTCGGAGTGGGCGATCGCAAGGGACTCCGCTCTCAGATTCACACATCAACAAAGTCATCACCGCTGTCCCATTCTATCCCACACCTACCATGCTCCAGGACCACTAGAGAAGGTTGACCTGGGAGTGGAGACACAGGACACGGACTCGGGGGCATCTCCACACTGGAAACTTAAAAAACCGGAACAGAACCAACTGCCTCATGCCTGCTAGCCAATCCACGAGGGCTTCTGGGAGGGGGTGGCTCTGCTCTGGATCCTAGCGTCAAGTCATGCAGTGTGGCTTAGTGGAAAGAGCCTGGGTTTGGGAATCAGAGGTTGTGGGTTCTAATCCCAGCTCTGCCACTTGTCAGCTATGTGACTGTGGGCAAGTCACTTCACTTCTCTGTGCCTCAGTTACCTCATCTGTAAAATGAGGATGAAGACTGTGAGCGGCCCATGGGACAACCCGATTACCCTTTTTCTACCCCAGGGCTTAGAACAGTGCTCTCATAAGTGCTTAACAAATGCCAACATAATCATTATCCCAGGTCTGCTACTTGTCAGCTGTGTGTCTTTGGGCAAGTCACTTCACTTTTCTGTGTCTCAGTTACCTCATCTGTAAAATGGGGATTAAAACCATGAGCCCGACATGGAACAACTTGATTACCTGTATCTACCCCTGTGCTTGGCACTTGGTAAGCACTTAAATACAATCATCATCATCATTATAAGCTGGACAGCATGGGGCTGCTTTGATCAGGTTTACTGGGCTGGAGAGTCCCTTGGTGGGCCAGTGAACTTACTCTGCCCTGCATCATTGGAGACCAAATCATTGGCCCTCAACGTTCTGTCCCAGGACACGGACCCCTGCCCCCTTCCTGCAGGGTGAGGGCAGGGGAGAATATTTCTCCTAAATTCCTAAAGCCCACCTCTTCTCTCCAGAGAGCCCCTCCACCCAAGCTCCCTACCAGCCCTCAGCCACTGAAAACAGCTGCCAGCTTAATTCTGACTCTGGCACCTTGGGAAGCTTTGTGAATTAATTAATGATGGTATTTTGTTAAGTGCTTACTATGTACCAAGCACTGGGGTATACAAGGTAAAGAGGTTGTCCCACATGGGGCTAACAGTCTCAATCGTATTTTACAGATGAGGTAACTGAGGCACAGAGAAGTTAAGTGATTTGCCCAGTACCATAGCTGACAAGTGGTAGAATTTATGACCTCTGGACTCTCAAGCCCGTGCTCTTTCCACTAATTCAAGTTTCAGAGTCCTTCCTCTATTAACCTACAGCTTAGCCAGCCCCATGACTGTGGCAAAGGGCTAGTTGGAGGAAATAGATGCTGGTCACCTACCTCACCAACTACCTTCACATTTAATGGACCATTCAGCATTTTGACTCATTCATTCATACTGATGGAGTGCTTAGTGGGTGCAGAGCACTGTAAGTGCTTGGGAGAATACACTATAACAGTAAACAGACATTCCCTGCCCACAAGGAGCTTGCTATTTGGGGTGGGGGAGAAAGAAACTTTAATATAAATATAGATATGTACATAAGTGGTAGAGGGCTGGTGGGAGGAAATAAAGGGATGAATAAACCAAGAATAGAACCTAAGTCCTGAGACTCAGGCCTGGGCTCTTTGCACTAGCCCCTGCTGCTCTTTGCAGCTTCTCCCTTCCAGCAATTTATTCAATAGTATTTGAGTGCTTACTATGTGCAGAGCAATGTACAATTCAGCAACAGAAAAAGACAATCCCTGCCCACTGACGGGCTTGTTGTAAAAATAAAAATAACAGTATTTGTTAAGTGCTTACTCTGTGCCAAGCAGTGTTTAGGTGAGAATGCTTTAAAATGAAGACTAAACAGAGAGTTAAGTATAATAGAGGCAGCTCATTAGTAATCCCTTGGCTAAAGTGGAAGAAGGTATAAACTGGACCAGCCAAGCCCCCCACCACCCGCCGAACCAAGGAGACTTGGGGGAGTCCTGTCTTGGCCACAAACACAACTTCTTCTAACTAGGTCCCCCAAAACAACAGGGAGGGGAGACTCATGCAGATTTTTTATTGCAACATTCAGTCATGGAGCAGTGTGAACAGCACCCTCCAGTAGGCCAGAGATAGACAGCAATGTTGAGGGAGGGGAGCACGAGGGGCTTAGGGGGAAGGGGCATGACATTTCAGGGGGCCAGCAAGGGCAACCATGATAGGTCCCAAGGTGGACACGTTCCCCCCCTACTCCTCCAGGAGAGATGGTGTGGTCACACCCAGATCACAGGTGACAGGTCACACACACACACACACACACACTATCCTACTGCTAACACTAGGATCTCCTTTCCCCAGCACCCCCACTTTGTCTCACAGGGAGACCTGGTGGGTCAAAGGCCAGAGATGGGCAGGGGGCACTGCAGACCGGGCCTTGGGGAGGGTTCAGCCTGACTATAGAATTGAGGGCCCCAGGCCTCGCCCAGCCCCATGGTCAGGTCCAAAACAAGCAGAGCCCCTGCTCAGAGCCCCAGCCCGTTTCCAACCAGCCTCCCTGCTGACAAGAGTGCGGAGCCTTCCTCACACACTTCACTTCACCACCCTCCTCCCCACTAACCCCGTGTGTCACACAAAAAACATACACACACACACGTGCTCACACCCATCACCTCCTGGAGGAGTTAGATACTCAAATGGCAGGGAGCCCAGGTGGACAGCATGGGGTGGGGTGGGGGCGGGGGCAGGGGCAGGGGAGATAGCTTTGATGAGGGGAAGGAAAGGTCCAGCTCCAATCTGGGCAGTGTCCACTCCGGTCGGTCCTGCAGTGTGCAGCAGCTGGGCAGCCAGTCTCTGCTTCTCCATGGTCAGCAGCTCCTGGGGTCGTGGTGGGGTGGGGGTAGGGGGTCCTCAATCACATCAATGCCTCCCTTTGGCTTTAAGGGCAGAAGAGAATGGTGGGTGAGAGCTTGACCTGGGCAGGAGGCCCCCCAACTGTCTCCCTTAGAGAAACCAGTCTGTCCCTCATCTGGGCTGGAATATTCAGAGGGGAACAGGGTACCCGCTGACCAGTATGCTGCAGGGGCTACTGAGACCTAGAACTGATTAAATAAAAGGAGGATTCATTGCTTACCGTTGACATCCTGACCTCCCCTTTTTGGGGAGGGGTGTTGTGACAGTGTCCGGTGTCCATCCCAAAAGAGGTTGAGGGCTGTCCACTGGCCTGGTCCACCTGGAAGTGCTGGATTCCATCCTAGAACATTCCTGAATTAGCAACTTTGACAACCCAATCTGGTGGGGGCCCAGAACTCCAGCCAATAAGGGAAGGGAGATTCACCCTGACCTCTTGCAGGAGCTCCAGGTCTCCCCCCGACCCCAGAATGAGGGAACAGCACAAGATAGAGGAGATAGGTGGCCTGTACTTATGCTCCCTGCAGCGGCTAGGGCCCATGTCATCCCAGCCATCCCAAGTAGCCAGATAGGGTCAACCAAGAGACAGGGTTGATCTTCAGCAGATGACCCCCCACCCAGACCTCCCCCCAGGGGCCCCAGTTTAGACTCACCTGTGATCAGGACACTCCAGCTGCTGGAAGCTAGCTGCCCCACCCCATCCACTCCTTGCCCAGTTCCCCAGTTCCCAACATGGCCCTGTCCCCATCGTGGGCACAGGCTTGAGGCAGTTGTGCCCCCAGCTAAGCCAATCATTAACCAGCACAGGGCTCCAGCTGGTTCAAGCGGTGTCAAGCTGGTCGAGGGGGTTGGATCAAACCGAGGCCACCTCAGTCTCCGGCCTCTGGAAGGGACTTCTCTGGTGCTGACCAGGAGTGGTTGGGAAAAGGAGACAATCCTTGCTTTTGAGGGGCTCACTGCAGACCGACCCACGGACACTAGCCCTGCCCCTTGAGGGGCTCACAATAATCAGATAAACCTAGACGCTGGCCCTGGCCCTTTGGGATCAAGGGGCTCACAATATCAGACCGATCGCAGACACTGGCCCTTTGGGGAACTCAATATCAGACCGATCCACACACACTGGTCCTTTGAGGGGGGGGGCTCAATACTTAGACCCACAGACACTGCCCCTTTGAGGCGGACTTACCATATCAGACCCACATACACGTTGCTTTTGGGGGTTCACAATATCAGATTGACTCAGAGACACTAGCCCTTTGGGGAGAGGGCTTACAATACCAGACATACCCCCATACACTGTCCTTTTGGGAGGACTCAATATCAAACCAACCCCCACACATTGGCCCTTTTTGGGGGGCTCATAATACAGGATTTAACCACAGATACTGGCCCTTTGGGGAGGGCGCTCACACACTGGCCCTTTTGGGGGGCTCATATCAGATTTACCCAGACACTGGTCCTTTAGGGAGAACGTTCACAATATCAGACCGAGCCCCCCACCCCCCGGCCCTTTGGGCCGGGGTGGCCCATAATATCGGATTTACCCACAGACAATGGCCTTTTGAGGAGGGCACACACAATATCAGACTGACCCCCCCCCCCCCCCCCCCCCGACACTGGCCCTTTTGGGAGACTCATAATACCGGATTTACCCACCGGATTTATCCACAGATACTGCCCCGTTGGGGAGTACGCACACAGTATCAGACCGACCCCCACGCACTGGTCCTTTTTGGGAGGTTGATAATACCGTATTTATCCACCGGATTTATTATAATAATAATGGTATTTGTTAGTTACTATGTGCACAGCACTGTTCTAAGCCTAAGCACGGCGGGGGGGGGGGGGGGGGGAAGAGGGAGGGCGCGGGGCAGAGGAGGAGAGAGAATGCAAAGTCATCAGGTTGCCCCACGTGGAGCTCAGTCTTAATCCCCATTTTACAGATGAGGGAACTGACGCACAGAGAAGTGACTTGCCCAAAGTCACACAGCTGACAAGCGGCGGAGCCAGGATTAGAACCCGTGACTTCTGACTCCCAAGCCCGCGCTTTTTCCATTGAGCCACGCTACTGCCCCTTTGGAGAAGATGCTACAATATCAGCCCGAACCCCCCCCCCCCCCACTGGCCCTTGGGGGGGGGCTCATATCAGATTTATCCATAAACAATGGCCCTTTGGGGAGAACGTTCACAATATCAGACCGACCCCCACACCCTGGCCCTTTTGGTGGGGGCTCATAAAAGATTTACCCCAACACTGGCCCTTTGGGGGAGGACACAATATCAGACCCCACTCACTGGCCCTTTTTGGGGGCTCATAATATCGGATTTACGCACAGACACTGGCCCTTCGGGGAAGATGTTGACAATATCAGACCAAACCCCCCACACAGACCCTTTTGGGAGGCTCATAATATCGGATTTACCCATAGACACTGGCCCTTTGGGGAAGACGTTTGGGAGAGTACAAAGTAACAGACATTCCCTGCCATAACAAGCTTACAATCTCCAGTTTGGGCGAGAAGAACAGCATGAGCAAACCCTGATGTGGAGATTTTCTACAGTGCTTGCACATCACTGCTCTCACGTTTGTCTTCATAGCATTCCTGGGAGAACATTATGCAGAGAAGGAAACAGATCCAGAGAGGTTAGGTGACTTGACTAAGGTTACCCAGCAAACCCAGGGCAGACTTGGCAAATAGAACCCAGGTCGACTGCCTCCCCGACCCACAATCTTTCCATCACACCACCTTCCCCAGAGGAAGATACAAAATCCCTGCTCTCAAAGGGGCTTACATTCTAGAAGGGGCAGTGGCACAGACTCCCAC